>NW_025408536.1:0-300000 GCF_018350175.1 Felis catus
GTCACTTCCAGTGACTGAAGACAAAGTCACTCCCAGTGAAGGAAGTCATCCCAAAGTCACTCCCAGTGAGGGAAGTCCCTCTCGAAGTCACTCCCAGTGATGAAAGTCACTCCCGAAGTGACTGCAAGTGACGGAAGTCACTCCAGATGTCACTCCCAGAGTCAGAAGTCATGCCCGAAGTCACTCCCAGTGAGGGAAGTCCCTCTCGAAGTCATTCCCTAATGACTGAAGTCACTCCCGAAGTCACTCCCAGTGACTGAAGTTACTCCCGAAGTCACTCCCAGTGACTGAAGTCACTCCTGAAGTCACTCCCAGTGACTGAAGTCAAAGTCATTCCCAGTGACTGATGTCATAGTCACTCCCATAGACTGAAGTCAAAGTCACTCTAAGTGTCTGCAGTTACTCCCAGTGACTGGAGTCTCCACTCACAGGGACTGCAGTCATCACTCCCAGTGCCTGAAATTGGCACTCCCAGTGCCTGAAGACACTCCATGGGAAGGAAAGAGTGAGAGGGAGACACAGAACCCCAAGCAGGCTCCAGGCTCTATGCTCGCACCACAGAGCCTCCTGGGGAAGGACAGAGAGGGAGACATAGAATCCCAAGAAGCCCCTCCAGGCGCTGTACTCCCAGCACAGAAACCCCAGGCTCTGTGCTCACAGGACAGAGCCTCCAATGCCTGAAGGCACTCCCCTTGTCTGAAGGCACTCCCCTTGCCTGAAAGGCACCAGCACTCTCTAAAGGCATACCCCATGCCTGAAGGCATGCCCTGAGTCTGACTGAGCTCCCTGTGCAGGATGGGGCATTCCGTGCCTGAGTGTCACAGGCGCTCCCCTTGCCTGAATGGCACAGGAACCTCCACTTGCCTGAAGCCGCGCCCCATGCCTGAAGCCACTCCCTATGCCTGATGGTTCGCCCCATGCCTGACTGTGGGCCCCAGGCCTGAAGAGCACAGATCCCCCCTTTGCCTGAAGGCACGCCCCTTGCCATGAAGCTGTGCCCTGTGCCTGAAGGCGCTCCCAGTACCCTGTGCCTGAAGGCGCTCCCATGGCTGAAGGTGCACCCCTTGCCTGAAGATGCTCCCTGTGCCTGAAGCCACTCCCTGTTCCAGAAGACATGACCCATGCCCTGATAGAGCTCTGTATGCCTGTAGGCAAGCCCACTGCCTGAAAGCAAGCCCCTAGACTGAAGCAGCACCCCATGCATAATGCCTCGCCCAGTGCCTGAAGGCATATTCCATGCCTGAAGGCACTTCCCTTGAATGAAGGGCACAGGCACTCCCTGAAGGCGCATACCATGCCTGACAGCGCACCCCTCGCCAGAGGGCGCCCCGTGCCTGTAGCACAGACTCCCCTGTGCCTTAAGTTGTGCCCCATGTATGAAGCCGCTGGCTGTACCTAAAGGTGCTCCCAGTGCCTGATGACAAGCCCCATGGTTGAAGGTGCGCCACGTGCCTAAAGACGCTCCCTGTGCCTGAAGCTGCTCCCCGTTCCTGAAGGCATGCCTCTTGCCTGAAACAGCTTCAGGTGCCTGTACTCAAGCCCCTTGCCTGAAGGCAAGCCCTGTGCCTGAAGCCTTGCCCCATGCATGAAGCCCCGCCCAGTGCCTGAAGGCACACCCCTTGCGTGAAGGCAAGCTCCATGCCTGAAGGCTTGCCCCATGCCTGAATTTTCACCCTGTGCCTGAAGGCTAGCCCCCTGCCTGAAGGGCACAGGCATGCCCAGTGCCTGTGGACATGCCCAGTGATTGAAGTCAGTCACTCCCAATGACTGAAGTCTTTCCCAGTGAATGAAGACACTCCCAAAGTCACTCCCAGTGACTGAAGTCAAAGTCACTCCCAGTAAATAAAGTTACTCCCAAAGTCACTCCCCGTGACAGAAGTCACTCCCGAAGTCACTCCTAGAGACTGAAGTCACTCCTGACGTCACGACAAGTGACTGAAGTCAAAGCCACTCCCTGTGACTGATGTCATAGTCACTCACAGTGACTGAAGTCAAAGTCACACTCAGTGTCTGCAGTTACTCCTAGTGACTGCAGTCGTCACTCCCAGTGCCTGAAGGAAACTGCAGGGGAAGGACACAGAGAAAAGGAGACACAGAATTCCAAACAGCCTCCCGTGGAAGGACAGAGAGAGAGGGAGACAGAATCCCATGAAGCCTCCAGGCCCTGTGCTCCCTGCACAGAGCCTCCACTTCCTGAAGCCGCTCACCATGCCTGAAGGCACTCCCTTTGCCTGAAAGGCAGAGGTACTCTCTGAGGGCGCACCCCATTCCTGAGGGCATGCTGTGAGTCTCAATGAGCATCCTGTGCATGATGGGGCATCCCTTGTGGAAAGGCACATGTGCTCCCCTTACCTGAATGGCACAGGAGCTCTCTGTGCCTGAAGCCGCACCCCATGCCTGAAGATGCTCCACATGCCTGAAGGCAAGCCCCATGCCAGAAAACACTCCACTTGACTCAAGGGCACAGGCATTCCCTGAAGGTGCGCCCCATGCCTGACGGCACACACCAGGCTGAGGGCGTCCTGTGCCTGATGGTGCGTCCTGTGCCTGAAGAGCACAGAACTCTCCCCTTGCCTGAAGTCACGCCCTGTGCATGAAGCTGCTCACTGTACCTGAAGGGGCTCCAAGTGCCTGAAGACAAGACCCATGCATGAAGCCCCGCCTAGTGCCTGAAGGCACACCCCTTGTCTGAAGGCAAGCACCATGCCTGAAGGCTTGCTCTATGCCTGAATGGCACAGGCATGCCCAGTGCCTGAGGGCATGCCCAGTGACTGAAGTCTGTCACCCCCAATGACTGAGTCATGCCCAGTGCATGAAGTCACTCCCAAAGTCACTCCCAGTGACTGAAGTCAAAGTCACTCCCAGGGAAGGAAGTTACTCCCAAAGTCATTCCAAGTGATGGAAACCTCTCCCGAAGTCATGCCCAGTGACAGAAATCACTCACTATGTCACTCCCAGTGAGGGAAGTCTCTCCTGAAGTCACTGCCCGTGACAGCAGTCGCTCCCGATGTCACTCCCAGTGACAGAAGTCATTCGCGAATTCACTCCCAGTGACGGAAGTCCCTCTCCCAGTGACAGAAGTCCCTCCCGAAGTCATTCCCAGGGACTGAAGTCACTCCCAGGGACTGAAGTCAAAGCCACTCACAGTGGCTGATGTCATAGTCACTCATAGTGACTGAAGTCAAAGTCACACACAGTGTCTGAAGTTACTCCTAGTGACTGCAGTGGTTACTACCAGTGCCTGAAGTCTTCACTGCCAGTGCCTGAAGTTGGCACTCCCAGTGCCTGAAGAAATCGCAGGGGAAGGACAGAGAGAGCGAGACACAGAATTCCAAGCAGCCTCCAGGCTCTGTGGTCTCAGCACGGAATCTCCCGGGAAAGGACAGAGACAGAGGGAGACACAGAATCCCTTCCAGCCCTCCAGGCTCTGTGCTCCCAGCACCGAGTCTCCAGGCCCCGGTGCTCCCAGCACAGAGCCTCCAGTTCCTGAAGCCACTCACCATGCCTGAAGGCACTCCCCATTCCTGAAGGCACTCCCTTTGCCTGAAAGGCACAAGCACTCTCTGAGGGCACACCCCATGGGTGACAGTGCACCCCTTGCCTGAGTGCGCCCTGTGCCTGAGGGCAAGCCCAGTGCCTAAGCGCGCGACCTGTGCCTGAAGAGCACAGTGGCTCCCCGTGCCTGAAGTCACACCCTGTGCATGAAGCCGCTCACTGTACCTGAAGATGCTCCCAGTGCCTGAAGACAAACTCCATGGTTGAAGATGCGCCCCGTGCTTGAAAACGCTCCATGTGCCTGAAGCCACCCCTGTTCATGAAGGCATGTCTCTTGCCTGAAACAGCTCCAGGTGCCTGTACTCAAGCCCCTTGCCTGCAGGCAAGGCCGGTGCCTGAAGGAAAGCCCCGTGCCTGAAGCCTTGCCCCATGCATGAAGCCCCGCCCAGTGCCTGAAGGCACGCCCCATGCCTGAGGGCTTGCCCCATGCCTGAATTCTCACCCTGTGCCTGAAGGCTAGCCCCCTGCCTGAAGGGCACAGGCATGCACAGTGCCTGAGTGCAAGCCCAGTGACTGAAGTCAGTCACCCCCAATGATTGAAGTCTCTCCCAGTGACGGTAGTCCCTCGCGAATTCACACCCAGTGACGGAAGCCCCTCGGGAAGTCACACACAGTGAAGGAACTCCCTGTAGCAGTCACTCCCACTGACAGAAGTCACTCCAGAAGTCACTCCCAGGGACTGAAGTCAAAGTCATTCCCAGTGACCGATGTTACAGTCACTCCCAGTGACTGAAGTCAAAATCACACTCAGTGTCTGCAGTTACTCCTAGTGACTGCAGTCGTCACTCCCAGTGACTGAAGTCTTCATTGCCAGTCCCTGAAGTCAGCACTCCCAGTGCCTGAAGGAACTGCAGGGAAAGGACAGAGAGAGAGAGGGAGACGCAGAATTCCAAGCAGCCTCCAGGCTCCGTACTCGCAGCACAGAGCCTCCAGGCCCCAGTGCTCCCAGCACAGATCCTCCAGTTGCTGAAGCCACTCACCATGCCTAAAGGCACTCCCCGTTCCTGAAGGCACTCCCTTTGCCTGAAAGGCACAGGCACTCTCTGAGGGAGCACCCCATGGGTGACAACGCACCGCTTGCCTGAGTGAACCCTTTGCCTGATGGCGAGCACAGTGCCTAATGGCGTGCCTTGTGCCTGAAGAGCACAGAGTCTCCCCGTTTCTGAAGTTGCGCCCTATGCGTGAAGCCGCTCACTGAACCTGAAGGTGCTCCCAGGGCCTGAAGACAAGCTCCATGGTTGAAGGTGCGCCCCGTGCCTGAAGCCGCTCCCTGTTCCTGAAGGCATGCCTCTTGCCTGAAACAGCTCCAGGTGCCTGTACTCAAGCCCCTTGCCTGCAGGCAAGGCCCGTGCCTGAAGGAAAGCCCAGTGCCTGAAGCCTTGCCCCATGCATGAAGCCCCGCCCAGTGCCTGAAGGAACGCCCCTTGCCTGAAGGCACCCCCCATGCCTGTGGGCTTGCCCCATGCCTGAATTCTCACCCTGTGCCTGAAGGCTAGAAGACTGCCTGAAGGGCACAGGCATGCCCAAGGCCTGAGGGCATGCCCAGTGACTGAAGTCAGTCACCCCCAATGACTGAAATCACTCCCAGTGACGGAAGTCCCTCGTGAAGTCACACACAGTGATGGAAGACCCTCTCGAAGTCATCCCACTGATGGAAGACTCCCGAAGTCACTCCCAGTGACTGATGTCATAGTCACTCCCAGTGACTGAAGTCAAAGACACACTCAATGTCTGCAGTTACTTCTAGTGACTGCAGTCGTCACTCCCAGTGACTGAAGTCCTATTTCCCAGTGCGTGAAGGAACTGGAGGAGAAGGACAGAGAGAGGAGACACAGAATTCCAAGCACCCTCCAGGCTCTTTGGTCTCAGCACAGAAACTCCTGGAAAGGACAGAGGAAGAGGGAGACACAGAATCCCATGCAGCCTCCAGGTCTGTGCTCAAACCAGAGAGCCTCCCGGGGAAAGACAGTGAGACATGGAGACACAAAATCCCAAGCAGCACGCCCTAGGCTCCAGTGCCCGAGTGTTCGGGCACTCAGGGACCATGGCACTGGAACGACCAGTGCTCAAATGCCCACTGGACTCCAGCTCCAGTGAACTGCCAGCGGCACTGCAGCCTCCAGTGAACTCAGTGCCCGAGGCACTGCAGCTTCCAGTGAACACAGTGCCCGCAACACTGCAGCCTCCAGTGAACCCAGTACCCGCGGCACTGCAGCCTCCCATGAACACATGCCCAAAGCACTGGAGTCTCCGGTGAACCCAGTGCCCGCAGAACAGCATCCTCCGGTGAACCCAGTGCCCGTGGCACTGCAGCCTCAGTGAACCCAGTGATCCCGGCACTACAGCCTGCAGTGAACCCAGTGCCCGTGGAACTTCAGCCTCCAGTGAACCGAGTGCCCACAGCACAGGAGCCTACTGTGAACCCAGTGACCCAGGCACTGCAGCATCCAGTGAACCTAGTACCAGCGACACTGGAGCCCCCAGTGAACTCAGTGACCGTGGCACTGCACCCTCCAGTGAAACCAGTGCCCTCAGCATTGCAGCTGCCAGGGAGCCCAGTGCCCGCAGGACTGCAGATTCCAGTGAGGCCACTGCCCATGGCACTGCATCTTCTGATGAGCCCAGTGCATGCAGCACTGGAGACTCCAGTGAACCCAGTGCCTCCGCCACTGCAGCCTCCTGTCGGTCCAGTGCTCACATCACTGTAGCCGCCAGTGAGCCCAGTGCCTGCAGCACTGCAGCCTCATGAGAGCCCAGTGACCGCGGCACTGCAGCCTCCAGGGAACCCAGTGCCCGCGGCACTGCAGACTCCAGTAAGCCCATTGCCCGCGGCACTGGACCCTCCAGTGAGCCAAGTACAAGCGACTGGAGTAACCAGTTTGCCCAGTGCCTGCGGTAATGCAGCCTCCATTGAGGCCAGTTTCCACGGCACTGCAGCCTCAAGTGACCACAGTGCCCGCATTACTGCAGCCTCTTGTGGGCCTTGTGCCTGCGAAACTGGAGCCTCCAGTGAGCCCAGTGTCTGTGGCACTGGAGCCTCCAGTGTTCCCAGAGCCCTCGGCACTGCAACATCCAGTGATCCCAGTTCATGCAGAACGGCCGCCATCAGTGAGCCCAATGCCTGCCCACTGCAGCCTCCTGTGAGCCCCGTGCACGCGGCACTGGAGCCTCCAGTGAGCCCAGTGCCCTCCTCAATGCAGCCTCCAGTGAGCCCAGTGCCCTCAGACCTGCACACTCCGGTGAATAAAGTGTCCACGGGACTGCATCCTGCAGTGAACCCAGTGCCCGGGGGAATTCAGGCTGCAGTGAACCCAGTTCAACTGCACTGCAGCCTCCAGTGAACCCACTGCCGCAGCACTGCACCCTCCAGTGAAGGCAGTGACTGCCGCACGGCACCCAGCAGTGAACCCAGGGCCCGCGTCACTGTAGCCTGTAGTGAACTCAGCGCTGGCGGCCTTCAGCCTCCAGTGAATCCAGTGCCCGCGGAACTGCAGCCTGCAGTGACCCCAGGGCTCGCAGCACTGCAACCTGCAGTGAACCCAGTGCCCGCAGAACTGTAGCCTGTAGGGAACTCAGCGCTGGCGGCCTTCAGCCTTCAGTGAATCCAGTGCCCATGGAACTGCAGCCTGCAGTGAATCCAGTGCCCACGGAACTGCACCCTGCAGTGATCCGGTGCTCACAGCACTGCAACCTGCAGTGAAACCAGTGCCCGCGGTGCTGTACCCTGCTGAGAAACCAGTGCCCATGGCACTGCAACGTCCAGTGAACCTAGTGTCCATGGCACTGCATTCTGCAGTGAACCCAGTGCCCGAGGCACTGCAGCCTCTAGTGAAGCCAGTGCCCGCAGCACTGCACCCTCCAGTGAACCCAGAACCCACGGCACTGGAGGCCCCAGTGAAGCAACTTCCCGAAGCACTGCACCCGACAGTGAATGCAGTGCATGCCGCACTGTAGCCTCCTGTGTACCCAGTGCCCACGGCACTGCATCATGCATGGAAAACACTTCCAGCTTGTATGCAGCCTCCAGTGAACACATTGCCCATAGCACTGCACCCTCCTGTCAACCCAGACCCGGCGGCACTGCCCCCTCGAGGAAACCCAATGCCTGCGGGACTGCAGCCTCCAGTGACCAATGCCTCTGACACTGCCAACTCCAGTGAACACAGTGTCTATGACACTGCACCATCCAGGGAAGCCAGGGTCCGCGGCATTGCACCCTCCAGGGAGCCCAGTGCACAGGGCACTACAGAATCCAGTGAACAAAGTGCCTGCTGCACTGCAGACTGCTAGGAACCCAGTGCCCGCAGCAATGCAGCCGCCAGCAAAGCCAGTGCCCGCGGCATTGCGGCCTCAAGTGAAACCCGTGCCCACAGCACTGCAGCCTCCAGTTATCCCAGGGATCCGTGCCCTGCAGTCTGCAGTGAACCCAGTGCCCACAACACTGTAAAACTGCATTGAACCCAGTTCCGAGTGCACTACAGGTTCCAGGGATCCCGTTCCGCATGGCACTGCAGCCTCCGGTGAACAAAGTGCCCGCGGCAATGCACCCTCCGGTGAACGCAGTGCCCGTGGCACTGCAGCCTGCAGTGAACCTAGGGCCTGCGGGACTCTAACCCTCCAGTAAAGCCAGTGTCCCAGGCACTGCACCCTCCAGTGAACCCAGTGCCCACGGCACTTCACCATCCCAGGAACAAAGTGCCTGCGACACTACATCCTGTAATGAATCCAGTGCCTGCGGACTGTAGCCTGTAGTGAACTCAGCGCTGGCGGCCTTCAGCCTCCAGTGAATCCAGTGCCCGCGGAACTGCAGCCTGCAGTGATCCCAGTGCTCGCAGCACTGCAACCTGCAGTGAACCCAGTGCCCGCGGCACTGCAACTTCCAGTGAACCTAGTGTCCATGGCACTGCCTTCTGCAGTGAACCCAGTGCCCGAGGCACTGCAGCCACTAGTGAAGCCAGTGCCCGCAGCACTGCACCCTCCAGTGAACCCAGAACCCACGGCACTGGAGGCCCCAGTGAAGCAACTTCCCGAAGCACTGCACCCGACAGTGAATGCAGTGCATGCCGCACTGTAGCCTCCTGTGTACCCAGTGCCCACGGCACTGCACCATGCAGTGAAAACACTTCCAGCTTCTATGCAGCCTCCAGTGAACACATTGCCCATAGCACTGGACCCTCCTGTCAACCCAGACCCGGCGGCACTGCCCCCTCGAGAAAACCCAATGCCTGTGGGACTGCAGCCTCCAGTGACCACTGCCTCCAACACTGCCCGCCCCAGGGAACACAGTGTCTATGACACTGCACCCTCCAGGGAAGCCAGGGTCGGTGGCATTGCACCCTCCAGGGAACCCAGTGCCCAGGGCACTACAGAATCCAGTGAAAAAAGTGCCTGCTGCACTGCAGCCTGCTATGAACCCAGTGCCCGCAGGAATGCAGCCGCCAGTAAAGCCAGTGCCCACGGCATTGCGGCCTCAAGTGAAACCCGTACCCACAGCACTGGAGCCTCCAGTTATCCCAGTGATCGGTGCACTGCAGTCTGCAGTGAACCCAGTGCCCACAACGCTGTAAACTGCATTGAACCCAGTTCCGAGTGCACTACAGGTTCCAGGGATCCCGGTCCACATGGCACTGCAGCCTCCGGAGAACAAATTGCCCACGGCAATGCACCCACCGGTGAACGCAGTGCCCGTGGCACTGCAGCCTGCAGTGAACCCAGGGCCTGCGGGACTCTACCCTCCAGTAAAGCCAGAGACCCAGGCACTGCACACTCCAGTGAACCCAGTGCCCATGGCACAACACCATCCCTGGAACAGAGTGACTGCGACACTACATCCTGTAATGAACCCAGTGCCCACGGCACTGCAGCCTGCAGTGTACCCAGGGCCTGCGGGCCTCTACCCTCCAGTGAACCCAGTGTCCCTGGCACTGCACCCTCCAGTGAACAGGGTGCCCACGGCACTACACCATCCGGGGAACAAAGTGCCCGTAGCACTGCACCATGCAGTGAACCCAGTTCCCGTTTCTATGCAGCATGCAGGGAACACACTGCCTGCAGCACTGCAGCGGCCAGTGAAGCCAGATCCCACGGCACTGGAGCCTCCAGTGAACCCACTTCCCGCAGCACTGCACCCGCCATTGAATGCAGTGCATGCCCCAATGTAGCCTACTGTGTACCCATTGGCCGCGGCCCTGCACCATGCAGTGAAACCAGTTCCAGCTTGTATGCAGCCTCCAGTGAACACATTGCCCGTAGCACAGCAGCCTCCAGTGAACCCACATGTGGTGGCACTGCTCCCTCCAGCGCCCCCAATGCCTGCGACACTGCCCCCTCCAGTGAACACAGTGTCCGTGGCACTGCAGCCTCCAGTGAAGCCAGTGTCGGCGGCACTACCCTCCAGTGATCCCAGTGCCCACGGCACTACACCATCCCGGGAACAAAGTGCCTGTGACACTGCAGCCTGCTATGAACCCAGTGCCAACGGCTGTGCAGCCTCCAGTGAAGCCAGTCCCTGCCGAACTGCATTCTCCATTGAAACTTGGAACCGCGGCACTGCAGCCGCCAGTAAAGCCAGAGCCCGCGGCATTGCGGCCTCAAGTAAAACCCATGCCCACAGCACTGCAGCCTCCAGTTATCCCAGAGATCCGTGCACTGCAGTCTGCAGGGAACCCAGGGCCGAGAGCACTGCACCCTGAAGTGAACCTAGTTCCGACTGCACTGCAGGTTCCAAGGATCCCAGTGCCCATGGCACTTTGGCCTCCAGTGAACAAAGTGCCTGCGGCAACGCACCCTCCAGTGAAGCCAGTGCCCGCGGCACTGCACATTCTAGTAAAGCCAGTGTCCGTGGCGCAACACCTTCCAGTGAAGCCAGTTCCCGCTGCACTGGAGCCTCCAGTGAACCCAGTGACCGCGGCAGTGGAGCCTCCAGTGAACCAGGTGCCCGCGGCACTGCAGGCACCAGGGAAACCATTTCTCATGGCACTGCAGCCTGCAGTGAACCCAGTGCCCGCGGCACTGCAACCTCCAGTGAACCCAGTGCCCAGGGCACTACAGCATCCAGTGAACAAAGTGCCTGTGACACTGCAGCCTGCTATGAAACCCAGTGCCCGTGGCTCTGCAGCCTCCATGAAAGCCAGTGCCCGCCGTACTGCAGTCTCGAGTGGACCTAGGGTCCGCGCCACTGCAGCCCCCAGTAAAGCCAGTGCCCACGGCATTCCAGCGTCCAGTGAAACCCGTGTACACTGCACTGGAGCCTCCAGTGATCCCAGTGATCCGTGCAATGCAGTCTGCAGTGAACCCAGTGCCCACAACACTGCACCCTGCAGTGAACCCAGTTCCGAGTGCATTATAGGTCCCAGGGATCCCAGTGCGCATGGCACTGCAGCCTCCGGGAACAAAGTGTCCGCGGCAATGCACCCTGCAAGGAACCCATTGACCGCCGCACTGCAGCCTGCAGTGAACCCAGGGCCTGCGGGTCTCTACCCTCCCGTGAGGTCAGTGAGCCTGGCACTGCACCCTCCAGTGAAGCCAGTGCCGGTGGCACTGCACCCTCCAGTGAACCCAGTGCCCACAACACTGCACCCTGCAGTGAACCCAGTTCCGAGTGCATTATAGGTCCCAGGGATCCCAGTGCGCATGACACTGCAGCCTCCGGTGAACAAAGTGCCCGCGGCAATGAACTCCAGGGAACAAACTGACCGCGGCACTGCAGCCTGCACTGAACCCAGGGCCTGCGGGTCTCTAACCCTCCTGTGAAGCCAGTGAGCCTGGCACTGCACCCTCCAGTGAAGCCAGTGCCGGTGGCACTGCACCCTCCAGTGAACCACAGTGCCCACGGCACTACTCCAGCACCCCGTGAACAAAGTGCCTGCGACACTGCAGGCTGCAATGAATCCAGTGCCCGAGGCTCTGCAGCCTCCATTGAAGCCAGCGCCCGCTGTTACTGCATTCTCCCAGTGAAACCTGGGGTCCACCGGCACTGCACAACGCCATGAAAGCTGGGTACTGCGGCATTGTGTCACTCAAGTGAAACCCGTGCCCACAGCACTGCAGCCTCCCAGTTTTTCTCAGTGATTCTTGCAATGAAGTTCTGCAGTAAACCCAGTCGCCCCACAAGCACTGCAGCCTGCAGTGAACCTAGTTCCGAATGCACTGCCAGGTTCCCAACTATCCCAGTGCCCATGGCACTTTCAGGCTCCAGGGAATCAAAGTGCCTGGGGCAATGAACCCTCCGTGAACCCAGTGCCCGCGGCACTGCAGCCTGCAGTGTACCCAGGGCCTTCGGGGATTCTACCCTCCAGTGAAGCCAGGGTCCCTGCCACTTGCACCCTCCAGTGAACAGGGTGCCCACGGCACTACACCATCCAGTGAACAAAGTGGCCCGCAGCACTGAGCATCATGCAGTGAAACCCAGTACTACCCGCTTCTATGCAGCCTGCAGTGAACAGCAGTGCCCGCAGCACTGCAGCCTCCAGTGGAACCCAGATCCCATGGGCACTGGAGCCCCCAGTGATCCCACTTCCCGCAGCACCGCACTCCGCCATTGAATGCAGTGCATGGCCCTCACTGTAAGCCTACTGTGTTTACCCATTGGCTGCGGGCCAGCACCATGCAATGAAACAGTTCCAGATTGTATGCAGGCCTCCAGTGATCACGTTGCCCGTAGCATGGCAGCCTCCAGTGAACCAACATGAGGCGGCACTGCTCCCTCAGGCGCCCCGAATGCCTGCGACACTGCCCCCCTCCAGTGAACACAGTGTCCGCGGCCCTGCTCCTCCAGGTGAAACCTGTGTCCATGGCACTGCCCCCCTTTAGTGATCCAGTGCCAAGGACACTACACCATCCCGGGAACAAATGTGCCTGCGACACTGTTTCACTGCAGCCCTGCTATGAACCCCAGTGCCCATGGCTCTGCAGCCTGCAGTGAAGCCAGTCCATGCCGAACTGCAATTCTCCATTGAAACTGGATCCGTGGCACTGCACGCCGCCAGTAAAGCCAGAGGCCCGCAGGCACTGCGGCCTGCAGTGAAACCGTGCCCACAGCACTGCAGCCTGCAGTTATCCCAGTGATCTTGCACTGCAGTTTGCAGGGAAACCCAGGGCCCAGGCACTGCACCCTGCAGTGAAACCTAGTTCCGACTGCACTGCAGGTTCCAGGGATCCCAGTGCCCATGGTACTTCAGCCTCCAGTGAACAAAGTGCCTGCTGGGCAACGCACCCTCCTTGAAAGCCAGTGCCCGCATCACTGCAGCCTGCAGGTGTACCCAGGGCCTGGGTTTCTCCTACCCTGCAGTGTAGCCACTGTTCACTGGCACTGCACCCTGCAGTGACCCCAATTCACCATGGCCACCTACACCATCCAGTGAACAAAGGGGCCCGCCAGCACTGACATCATGCAGTGAACCCAGTTCACGGCTTCTATGCAGCCTGCAGTGGGAACAGGTGCCTGCAGCACTGCAGCCTCCAGTGAACCAGGATCCCACGGCCACTGGAGAGGCTCCAGCCAGGACCTCCCCCACTTATCGCAGGCACTGCACCCAGGACCTGCGGATTCCTCCAGTGCTCCCCATGCTGGGCACCTTTCACCGCCAGTGGCACGCACTAGTCCCGCCTAGCCTACCCCCCACTGGGCTCCGCTACCCTGCACTGCAGCCACGTGCACACTGCACCCCCAGTGCCCCCTCGCGGCACTGACACTCCAATGCAGTAAAACCAGTTCCAGCTTGTTGCAGCCTGCCAGTGAACAAACATTGCCACTAGCACTGTACCCTGCAGGTGAACACAGACACGGAGGCACTGCACCCTCCAGGGAACCCAAGGACTCTGCAGGACACTGCCCCCTCCAGTGAATCACACTGTCCGTGGCACTGCAACCTCCAGTGAAGCCAGTGTTCATGGCACTGCACTCTCCAGGGAACCTAGTGCCCAGGGCACTATAGCATTCCAGTGAACAAAGTACCTGTGGCACTGCAGCCTACTATGAACCCAAGTGCCACTCGGCTCTGCAGCCTCGAGTGAAAGGCCAGTGCCTTCCGAATTGCATGATCACCATTGAAAACTGGTTCCGTGGCACTGGCAGCCACCTGGAAGGCCAGTGCCAGCGGCATTGTTCACTGGAGTTGGAATGCCGTGCACTACAGCACTGCAGCCTCCAGTGATCCCAGTGATACGTGCCCTGCTTGTCTGCAGTGAACCTGCAGTGCCACACAACACTGTTCACTGCACTGAACCCAGTTCCGAGTGCACTACAGGTTCCAGGGATGCAGTTCCGCATGGCACTGCGGCCTCCGGTGAACAAAGTGACCGCGGCACTGCACCCTGCGGTGATATGCAACTGCCCGTGGCACTGCAGCCTGCGGTGAACCCAGGGCCTGAGGGACTGCACCCTACAGTAAATGGCTCAGTGTACCAGGCACTGCACCCTCCAGTTCACCTGGGCCCACGGCATCTACACCATCCTCAGTGAACAAATTGCCTGGGACACTGCATCACTGGAATGAAACCCAGTGCACTGCTGGCAATGCACCTGCAGTGTACCCAGGGCACTGTGGGTCTCTACCATGCTGTTGCAATGCCATGGCACTGGTCCCTGGCACATACAACCCTCACAGGGAAAACCCAGTGCACCAACGCACTACACCATGCAGTGAACACAGTGCGAGTAGCACTGCACCATGCAGTGAAACCACTTCCCGCTTGTATGCAGCATGCACTGAATTCGCCAAGTGCCCGCAGCACTGCAGCCTCCAGTGAATCCAGATCCCACGGCACTGGAGTGTCCAGTGCACCCACTTCACTGCAGCACTGCACCCGCCAGTGAATGCCAGTGCATGCCGCACTGGTTCACTCCACTGGACGCAGTGCCAGCGGCACTGGCTTCACTGGAGTGAAACCAGCTCCAGCTGGTATGCAGCCTGCAGTGCTTCACATTGCCCCCTGTCACGGGCATCCTGGAGTGAACCCAGTTCCGGCGGCTTGTTCACCCTGCAAGGCCCCCAATGCACTGGGACACTGGAACCTGCAGTTGCAGTCAGAACTGGGGTCACTGCACGTGCAGTGGTGGCACTGGGTTCGGTTGCTTTACACACTGGTTTCATCACTGCGGCACAAAAATGCACCCCCCCGCCCCCTTCACCGCCGCTGCAATATCACTGCAACTCACCCAACCGGGCCCGGGCCACTGCACCACAAACCACTCAGCACAAGTGGGCACCTTACCTGCAAAACTGCACAAGGCTGCAGAGCGCAGGCAACCTGCCCCTGGCATGGCTGTGTGCCGTGGGCACACAATAACCCGGCACTGGTGCCAAAGAGCCCCCAGGGTGGAAAGAAGGCCCCGCAGCCCAGGGCACCTGGCAACCCTGGAAGTATGCCCACCCGCAGCATGGAGGGTGCACTGCCCCGGCACTGGGTTCCCTGAGGGGGACCCCCATGTTGTTGGGAAACTTGGAACCCCCCCAGCAGGGTGGGATGTTCTGGGCACCCAGGGCACATGCCGCACTCCCTTCACCTACTGCAGTGCCCCACCCCCTGGCACCTTTCACCCTGCCAGCTGCCAGTGCCTGGGAGGGTGCAAACTAACCCCCTCACCAACACACAGAAACTTGAGGCCAACGGCCCACCTGCACCCCGCCCCCTGCAATCCCCCCCAGGACCCACACAAAAGTACGGCACTGGAGGCTGCAGAGCCGTGGGCACTTGGTTCATAGCAGGCTGCAGTGTCGCACCTTTGTTCCCTGGATGCTGTAGTGCCCTGGGCACTGGGATCCCTGGAGGGTGCAGTGCCACCGACACTGGCTTCACTGGAGTGTGCAGTGCCACGGACACTGTGTTCACTGGAGGGGGCAGTGTCGCAGGCATTGGGGGCCTTGGAGGGGGAAGTGCCGCCGGAACTGGGTTCACTGGAGGCTGCAGTGCTGGGGGCAATGTGTTCACTGGAGGCTGCATACAAGCTGGAGCTGGTTTCACTGCATGGTGCAGTGCCGGGGCACTGGGTACACAGGAGGCTACAGTGCGGCATGCACTGCATTCACTGGCGGGTGCAGTGCTGCGGGACGTGGGTTCACTGGAGTCTCCAGTGCCGCGGGATCTGGCTTCACTGGAGGCTGCAGTGCTGCGGGCACTGTGTTCACTGCATGCTGCATAGAAGCGGGAGCTATGTTCACTGCATGGTGCAGTGCTACACGCACTTTGTTCACTGGATGGTGTAGTGCGTTGGTCACTGGGTTCTCTGGAGGGTGTAGTGCCAGGGACCCTGGCTTCACTGGAGGGTAGAGACCCACAGGCCCTGGGTACACTGCAGGTGCATTGCCGCGGGCACTGGGTTCATTACAGGATGTAGTGTCCCAGGCAATTTGTTCCTGGGATGGTGTAGTGCCGTGGGCCCTGGGTTCACTGGAGGGTGCAGTGCCTGGGACACTGGCTTTACTGGAGGGTAGAGTCCCGCAGGCCCTGGGTTCACTGCAGGCTGCAGTGCCACGGGCACTGCGTTCACCGCAGGGTGCATTGCCGCGGGCACTTTGTTCACCGGAGGCTGCAGTGCCATGCGGAACGGGATCCCTGGAACCTGTAGTGCACTCGGAACTGGGTTCAATGCAGTTTACAGTGTTGTGGGCACTAGGTTCACTGCAGACTGCAGGGCACGTATCACTGGGATCACTGGAGGCTGCAGTGCTGTAGGCACGGGTTTCACTTGAGGGCACAATGCCGCGGGCACTGGCTTTACTGGCGGCTGCAGTGCCACGGAACCAAGTTTCAATGGATCATGCAATTCGGAAGGCACTGGCTTCACTCGAGGCTGCAGAGCCGTGGGCACTGGGTTCATAGTAGGCTGCAGTGCCACAGGCACTTTGTTCACTGAATGCTATAGTGCCCTGGGCACTAGGTTCCCTGGAGAGTGCAGTGCCATGAACACTGGCTTCACTGGAGGGTGCAGTGCCACGGACAGTGTGTTCACTGGAGGGGGCAGTGTCGCAGGCATTGGGTTCCCTGGAGGGGCAGTGCCTCAGGGTCTGGGTTCACTGGAGGGTGCAGTGCTATGGGCAATGTGTTCACTGGAGGCTGCAACAAGCTGGAACTGGTTTTACTGCATGGTGCAGTGCCGCGGGCACTGGGTACACAGGAGGCTACAGTGCGGCATGCACTGAATTCACTGGCGGGTGCAGTGCTGCGAGAAGTGGGTTCACTGGAGGCTCCAGTGCCGTGGGATCTGGGTTCACTGGAGGCTGCAGTGCTGCAGGCACTGTGTTCACTGCAGGCTGCATAGAAGCGGGAACTGGGTTCACTGCATGATGCAGTGCTGCGGGCCCTTTGTTCACTGGATGGTGTAGTGCCATGGGAATTGGGGTCACTGCAGGGTGCAGTGCCAGGGACAGTGGCTACACTGGAGGGTAGAGAAACGCAGGCCCTGGGTACACTGCAGGCTGCAGTGATGCGGGCAGTGGCTTCACTGGAGGGTGCGTTGCCGCAGGCACTTTGTTCACTGGAGGCTGAAGTGCCATGGGCACTGGGATCCTTGGAACCTGCAGTGCAGTCGGAACTAGGTTCACTGCAGGGTGCAGTGCCTGGGCCCTGGGTTCCCTGCAAACTGCAGTGCATGGATCTCTGGGATAACTGGAGGCTGCAGTGCTGTGGGCACGGGTTTCACTTGAGGCCGCAGTGCCGCGGGCTCTGGCTTTACTGGCGGCTGCAGTGCCACGGATCCAGTTTCAATGGAGAATGCAGTTCGGCAGGGACTGGCTTCACTGGAGGCTGCAGAGCCATGGGCACTGGGTTCATAGCAGGCTGCAGTGTCGCAGGCACTTTGTTCCCGGGATGGTGTAGTGTCCTGGGCACTGGGATCACTAAAGGGTGCAGTGCCATGGACACTGGTTTCACTGGAGGGTGCAGGGCCGCGGACACTGTGTTCACTGGAGGGGGCAGTGTCGCAGGCATTCGGGGCCCTGGAGGGAGCAGTGCCGCCACATGTGGGTTCACTGGAGGCTGCCATGCTACGGGCAACGTGATCACTGGAGGCTGCATACAAGCTGGAACTGGTTTCACTGCATGGTGCAGGGCCGCGGCCAATGGGTACACAGTAGGCTACAGTGGGGCATGCACTGCATTCAATGGCGGGTGCGGTGCTGCGGGAAGTGGGTTCACTGGGGGCTCCAGTGCCATGGGATCTGGGTTCACTGGAGGCTGCAGTGCTGCGGGCACTGTGTTCACTGCAGGCTGCATAGAAGCGGGTACTGGGTTCACTGCATGGTGCAGTGCTGCGGGCACTTTGTTCACTGGATGGTGTAGTGCCGTGGGCACCCTGTTCACTGGAGGGTGCAGTGGCAGGGACCCTGGCTTCACTGGAGGGTAGAATCCCCGAAGGCCCTGGGTACACTGCAGGCTGCAGTGCCGCGGGCACTGGGTTCACGGAGGGTGCATTGCCCCAGGCACTTTGTTCCCTGGAGGCTGAAGTGCCATGGGCACTGGGATAGTTGGAACCTGCAGTGCATTCGGAACTAGGTTCACTGCAGGCTGCAGTGCTGTGGGCACTGGGTTTACTGCAGACTTCATTGCAAGGATCACTGAGAAAACTGGAGGCTGCAGTGCTGTGGGCACGGGTTTCACTTGAGGACACAATGCCGCAGTGCCAGCTTTCATGGCGTTTGCAGTGCCGTGGACCCCAGGTTCACTGGAGAATGCAGTACAGCGGGCGCTGGCTTCAATGGAGGCTGCAGAGCCTCGGGCACTGGGTTCATTGCAGCCTGCAGTGTCGCAGGCACTTTGTTCACGGGCTGGAGTAGTGCCGTGGGCACTGGGTTCACTGGAGGGTGCAGTGCCAGGCACTGGCTTCACTGGAGGGTGCAGTGCCAGGCTCACTGGCTTCACAGGAGGGTAGAGACCCGCAGGCCCTGGGTTCAGTGCAGGCTGCAGTGCCGCGGTCAGTTTGTTCCCTGGAGTTCATTGCCGCGGGCACTTTGTTCACCGGAGGCTGCAGTGTCATGCGCACTGGGATCCCTGGAACCTGTAGTGCACTCGGAACTGGGTTCACTGCAGGGTGCCGTGTTGTGGGCACTGTGTTCACTGCATACTGCAGTACACGGATCACTGGGATAACAGGAGGCTCCAATGCAGTGGGCACGTGTTTCACTGGAGGCTGCAATGCCGCGGGCACTGGCTTTACTGGCGGCTGCAGTGCCGCGGACCCAAGGTTCACTACAGAGTGCAGTACGGCGGGCCCTGGAATCAATGGTGGCTGCAGAGCCGCGGGCACTGGGTTTATTGCAGGCTGCAGTGTCACAGGCACTTTGTTCCCGGGATGGTGTAGTGCCGTGGGCTATGGCTGCACTGGAGGGTGCCGTGTCGCCGGCAGTGGCTTCACTGGAGGTTGCGGTGCCAGGCTCACTGACCTCACGGGAGGGTAGAGACCCGCAGGCCCTGGGTTCACTGCAGGCTGCAGTGCGGCGGTCAATGGGTTCCTTGCAGGGTGCATTGCCGCGGACACTTTGTTCCCGGAGGCTGCAGTGCCATGCGCACTGGGATCCCTGGGACCTATAATGCACTCGGAACTGGGTTCACTGCAGGGTGCAGTGTTGTGGGCACTGGGTTCACTGCAGACTGCATTGCACGGATCACTGGGATCACTGGAGGCTCCAGTGCAGTGTACACGGGTTTCACTGGACGCTGGAATGCCGTGGGCACTGGCTTTACTGGGGGCTGCAGTGGCGCGGACCCTAGGTTCACTCGAGACTGCAGTACGGCGGGCACTGGCTTTCATGGAGGCTGCAGAGCCACGGGCACTGGGTTCATAGCAGGCTGCAGTGTCACAGGCACTTTGTTCACTGGATGCTGTAGTGCCCTGGGCACTGGGTTCACTGGAGGTTGCAGTGCCGCGGGCACTGGGTTCACTGCAGGCTGCAGTGCCATGAGAAATGGTTTCCCTGGTGCCTGCAGTGCCGCGGGCACCTGGTTCACTGGAGGCTCCACTGCCGCGGTCACTGGGTTCACTGGAGGCTCCAGTGCAGCGGGAACTGGCTTCACTGGAAGGTGTTGCGCCACGGACACTGGCTTTACTAGAATGTGCAGTGCCGCGGGCACTGGCTTCACTGGAGGGTGCGTTGCCGCAGGCACTTTGTTCACTGGAGGCCAAAGTGCCATGGGCACTGGGATCCTTGGAACCTGCAGTGCAGTCGGAACTAGGTTCACTTCAGGGTGCAGTGCTCTCGGCCCTGGGTTCCCTGCAGACTGCAGTGCACGGATCTCTGGGATAACTGGAGGCTGCAGTGCTGTGGGCATGGGTTTTACTTGAGGCCGCAATGCCGCGGGCTCTGGCTTTACTGGCGGCTGCAGTGCCGCGGTTCCAAGTTTCAATGGAGAATGCAGTTCGGCAGGGACTGGCTTCACTGGAGGCTGCACAGCCGTTGGCACTGGGTTCATAGCAGGCTGCAGTGTCACAGGCACTTTGTTCCCGGGATGGTGTAGTGCCGTGGGCACTGGGATCACTGGAGGGTGCAGTGCCGCCGACACTGGCTTCACTGGAGGCTGCAGTGCCACGGACACTGTGTTCACTGGAGGGGGCAGTGTCGCAGGCATTGGGGGCGCTGGAGGGAGCAGTGCCACCACATGTGGGTTCACTGGAGGCTGCTGTGCTACGGGCAATGTGTTCACTGGAGGCTGCATACAAGCTGGAACTGGTTTCACTGCATGGTGCAGGGCCGCGGCCAATGGGTACACAGTAGGCTACATTGGGGCATGCACTGCATTCAATGGCGGGTGCAGTGCTGCGGGAAGTGGGTTCACTGGAGGCTCCAGTGCCGTGGGATCTGGCTTCACTGGCCGCTGCAGTGCTGCAGGCAGTGTGTTCACTGCATGCTGCATAGAAACGGGAACTGGGTTCACTGCATGGTGCAGTGCTACGGGCACTTTGTTCCCCGGATGGTGTAGTGCCGTGGGCACCCTGTTCACTGGAGGGTGCAGTGCCAGGGACACTGG
The DNA here is from genome assembly GCF_018350175.1 of Felis catus. Taxonomy (NCBI): domain Eukaryota; kingdom Metazoa; phylum Chordata; class Mammalia; order Carnivora; family Felidae; genus Felis; species Felis catus. The sequence goes on from NW_025408536.1 coordinate 20,518, forward strand.
GTTCACTGGAGGGTAGAGGCCCGCAGGCCCTGGGTACACTGCAGGCTGCAGTGCCGTGGGCACTGGGTTCATTACAGGATGTAGTGTCGCAGTCACTCTGTTCCAGGGATGGTGTTGTGCCATGGGCACTGGGTTCACTGGAGTGTGCAGTGCCTGGGTCTCTGGCTTTACTGGAGGGTAGAGTCCCGCAGGCCCTGGGTTCACTGCAGGCTGCAGTGCCACGGGCACTGCGTTCACCGGTGGGTGCATTGCCGTGGGCAATTTGTTCTCCGGAGGCTGCAGTGCCATGTGGACCGGGATCCCTGGAACCTGTAGTGCACTCGGAACTGGGTTCAATGCAGTTTACAGCGTTGTGGGCACTGGGTTCACTGCAGACTGCAGTGCACCGATCACTGGGATAACTGGAGGCTCCAGTGCTGTGGGTACGGGTTTCACTTGAGGCCGCAATGCCGTGGGCACTGGCTTTACTGGCGGCTGCATTCCTGCGGGCACTGGGTTCATAGCAGGCTGCAGTGCAGCAGGCACTTTTTTCACTGGATTCTGTAGTGCCCTGGGCACTGGGTTCCCTGGAGGGTGCAATGCCACCGACCCTGGCTTCCCTGGAGGGTGCAGTGTCATAGACACTGTGTTCCCTGGGGCGGGCAGTGTTGGAGGCAGTGGTCACTGGAGGCTGCAGTCCCACAGGCATTGGGTTTTCTCGAGGGGGCAGTGCCGCCGGGTCTGGGTTGACAGGAGGGTCCAGTGCTATGGGCAATGTGTTCACTGGAGGCTGCATAGAAGCTGGAAGTGTTTTCACTGCATGGTGCAGTGCCGTGGGCACTGGGTACACAGGAGGCTACAGTGCGGCATGCACTGCATTCACTGTCGGGTGCAGTGCTTCGGGAAGTTGCTTCACTGGGGCCTCCAGTGCCGTGGGTTCTGGGTTCACTGGAGGGTGCAGTGCTGCGGGCACTGGCTTCACTAGTGGCTGCAGTGCCTCGGGCACTGGGTTCACTGCAGAAGGCAGTGCCATGGACACTAGGTTCACTGGAAGTTGCAGTGCCGCGGGCACTGGGTTCACTGCAGGTTGCAGTGCTGCGAGCACTGGGATCACTGCAGGCTGCAGTTCCGCGGGCACTGGATTCACTGGAGGCTGAAGGCCGCCAGCGCTGAGTTCACTACAGGCTACAGTCCGCAGGCACTGGATTCATTACAGGATGTAGTGTCGCAGGCACTTTGTTCCTGGGATGGTGAAGTGCCGTGGGCACTGGGTTCACTGGAGGGTGCAGTGCCTGGGACACTGGCTTTACTGGAGGGTAGAGTCCCGCAGGCCCTAGGTTCACTGCAGGCTGCAGTGCCACGGGCACTGCGTTCACCGGAGGGTGCATTGCCGCGGGCACTTTGTTCACCGGAGGCTGCAGTGCCATGCGGAACGGGATCCCTGGAACCTGTAGTGCACTCGGAACTGGGTTCAATGCAGTTTACAGTGTTGTGGGCACTGGGTTCACTGCAGACTGCAGGGCACGGATCCCTGGGATAACTGGAGGCTGCAGTGCTGTGGGCACGGGTTTCACTTGAGGCCGCAATGCCGCGGGCACTGGCTTTGCTGGCGGCTGCATTGCTGCGGGCACTGGGTTCCTAGCAGTCTGCAGTGCAGCAGGCACTTTGTTCACTGGATTCTGTAGTGCCCTGTGCACTGGGCTCCCTGGAGGGTGCAATGCCGCGGACCCTGGCTTCCCTGGATGGTGCAGTGTCATAGACACTGTGTTCACTGGAGTTGGCAGTGTCAGAGGCATTGGTCACTGGAGGCTGCAGTCCCGCAGGCATTGGGTTTTCTCGAGGGGGCAGTGCCGCCGGGTCTGGGTTGACAGGAGGGTGCAGTGCTATGGGCAATGTGTTCACTGGAGGCTGCATACAAGCTGGAAGTGTTTTCCATGCATGATGCAGTGCCGTGGGCACTGGGTACACAGGAGGCTACAGTGCGGCATGCACTGCATTCACTGTCGGGTGCAGTGCTTCGGGAAGTTGCTTCACTGGGGCCTCCAGTGCCGTGGGTTCTGGGTTCACTGGAGGGTGCAGTGCTGCGGGCACTGGCTTCACTAGAGGCTGCAGTGCCTCGGGCACTGGGTTCACTGCAGAATGCAGTGCCATGGACACTAGGTTCACTGGACGTTGCAGTGCCATGGGCACTGGTTTCTCAGCAGGGTACAGCACCGCGGGCACTGGTTTCACTGCAGGTTGCAGTGCTGTGAGCACCGGATCACTGCAGGGTGCAGTTCCGTGGGCACTGGATTCACTGCAGGCTGCAGTTCCATGGGCACTGGATTCACTGAAGGCTGAAGGCCGCCAGCGCTGAGTTCCCTACAGGCTACAGTTCTGCGGGCACTGGGTTCACTGCAGGTTGCAGTGCTGCGAGCCCTGGGGTCACTGCAGGCTGCAGTTCCGCGGGCACTGGATTCACTGGAGGCTGAAGGCCGCCAGCGCTGAGTTCACTACAGGCTACAGTGACACGGGCCCTGGGTTCACTGCTGGGTGCCGTGCGGCAGTCACTGCCTTCACTGGAGGGTGCAGTGCTGCGGCAGTGGGTTCACTGGAGGCTGCAGTGCAGTTGAACTGGGTTCACTGCAGCCTGAATTCCCCCGGGCACTGGGTTCACTGCAGGATGCAGTCCCGTGGACACTTTATTCACCGGAGTGTGCAGGTCTGAGGGCACTGGGCTCACTGGAGGCTGCATTGAGGAGGGCACTGGGCTCACTGGAGGCTCCAGTGCCGCGTGCACGGGGCTCACAGGAGGCTGCAGTGGGCAGGCATTGGGCTCACTGATGGCGGCCGTTCTGCATGAACTGGGATCACTGGATGTTGCAGTGCCGAGGGCTCTGGGAACACTGGAGGCTCCAGTGCCACAGACACTGGGCTCACTGGAGGCTCCAGTTTCGCAGGCACAAGGCCCACAAGAGGCTGCAGTAATGCGGGCACTGTGGTCACTTGAGGCTGCAGTGCCGTGGAAACTGGCCTCAATGGAGGCTGCATTACCGCAGGCACTGGGCAAACTGGTTACTCCAGTCGCTTGTACTTGGCTCACTGGAGGGTCCAGTGCCGCGGGCAATGGGCTTACTGGAGTCTGCAGTGCCGCGGGCACTGGGTTCCCTGGAGGCTGCAGTGCCGCGGTCACTGGGCTCTCATGAGGCTGCAGTGCTGCAGGCACTGGGCTCACTGGCGGCTACAGTGATGTGAGCACTGGACCGACAGGAGGCTGCAGTGGCGGAGGCACTGGGTTCACTGGAGTCTCCAGTGCTGCATGCACTGGGCTCATCAGAAGATGCAGTGCCATGGGCAGTGGCCTCACTGGAATCTGCAGTCCTGCGGGCACTGGGCTCCCTGGCAGCTGCAATGCTGAGGGCACTGGTTTCACTGGAGGGTGCAGTGCCACGGTCACTGAGTTCACTGGGGGCTCCAGTGTCGCTGGTACTAGGTTCACTGGATGCTGCAGTGCCTGGGTCACTGGGTTCACAGTAGGCTCCTGTGCTGTGGGCACTCGGTTCACTGGAGGCTGAAGTTCCACGGGCACTGGGTTCACTGCAGGCTGTAGTGCCGGGATCACTGGGTTCACTGAGGCTGCAGTGCCACGGGCACTGGGTTCACCGGAGGATGCTGTTCTGCGGGCACTGGGTTCACCGGAGACTCCAGTGCTTTGGGCATGTGTTCATGGGAGGCTGCAGTGCCGCGGGTACTGGGTTCACTGGAGGCTGCAGTGTTGCGGGCACTGTGTTCACTGGAAGCTGCAGTGCCTCGGGCACTGAGTTCACTGGAGGCTGCAGTGCCGCTGGCAGTTCACTGGAGCTGGAGTCCAGTGGGCATTTGAGCACTGGTCGTTCCAGTGCCATGGTCCCTGAGTGCCCGAACACTCGGGCACTGGAGCCTAGGGCGTGCTGCTTGGGATTTTGTGTCTCCATGTCTCACTGTCTTTCCCCGGGAGGCTCTCTGGTTTGAGCACAGACCTGGAGGCTGCATGGGATTCTGTGTCTCCCTCTTCCTCTGTCCTTTCCAGGAGTTTCTGTGCTGAGACCAAAGAGCCTGGAGGGTGCTTGGAATTCTGTGTCTCCTCTCTCTGTCCTTCTCCTCCAGTTCCTTCACGCACTGGGAAATAGGACTTCAGTCACTGGGAGTGACGACTGCAGTCACTAGAAGTAACTGCAGACATTGAGTGTGTCTTTGACTTCAGTCACTGGGAGTGACTATGACATCAGTCACTGGGAGTGACTTCGGGAGTCTTCCATCAGTGGGATGACTTCGAGAGGGTCTTCCATCACTGTGTGTGACTTCACGAGGGACTTCCGTCACTGGGAGTGATTTCAGTCATTGGGGGTGACTGACTTCAGTCACTGGGCATGCCCTCAGGCCTTGGGCATGCCTGTGCCCTTCAGGCAGTCTTCTAGCCTTCAGGCACAGGGTGAGAATTCAGGCATGGGGCAAGCCCACAGGCATGGGGGGTGCCTTCAGGCAAGGGGCGTTCCTTCAGGCACTGGGCGGGGCTTCATGCATGGGGCAAGGCTTCAGGCACTGGGCTTTCCTTCAGGCACGGGCCTTGCCTGCAGGCAAGGGGCTTGAGTACAGGCACCTGGAGCTGTTTCAGGCAAGAGGCATGCCTTCAGGAACAGGGAGCGGCTTCAGGCACGGGGCGCACCTTCAACCATGGAGCTTGTCTTCAGGCCCTGGGAGCACCTTCAGGTTCAGTGAGCGGCTTCACGCATAGGGCGCAACTTCAGAAACGGGGAGACTCTGTGCTCTTCAGGCACAAGGCACGCCATTAGGCACTGTGCTCGCCATCAGGCAAAGGGTTCACTCAGGCAAGCGGTGCGTTGTCACCCATGGGGTGCTCCCTCAGAGAGTGCCTGTGCCTTTCAGGCAAAGGGAGTGCCTTCAGGAACGGGGAGTGCCTTTAGGCATGGTGAGTGGCTTCAGCAACTGGAGGATCTGTGCTGGGAGCACTGGGGCCTGGAGGCTCTGTGCTGCGAGTACGGAGCCTGGAGGCTGCTTGGAATTCTGCGTCTCCCTCTCTCTCTCTGTCCTTTCCCTGCAGTTCCTTCAGGCACTGGGAGTGCTGACTTCAGGGACTGGCAATGAAGACTTCAGTCACTGGGAGTGACGACTGCAGTCACTAGGAGTAACTGCAGACACTGAGTGTGATTTTGACTTCAGTCACTGGGAGTGACTGTAACATCGGTCACTGGGAATGACTTTGACTTCAGTCCCTGGGAGTGACTTCTGGAGTGACTTCTGTCAGTGGGAGTGACTGCTACAGGGAGTTCCTTCACTGTGTGTGACTTCCCGAGGGGCTTCCGTCACTGGGTGTGAATTCGCGAGGGACTACCGTCACTGGGAGAGACTTCAATCATTGGGGGTGACTGACTTCAGTCACTGGGCTTGCACTCAGGCACTGTGCATGCCTGTGCCCTTCAGGCAGGGGGCTAGCCTTCAGGCACAGGGTGAGAATTCAGGCATGGGGCAAGCCCTCAGGCATGGGGCGTGCCTTCAGGCACTGGGCGGGGCTTCATGCATGGGGCAAGGCTTCAGGCACGGGGCTTTCCTTCAGGCACCGGCCTTGCCTGCAGGCAAGGGGCTTGAGTACAGGCACCTGGAGCTGTTTCAGGCAAGAGACATGCCTTCATGAACAGGGGTGGCTTCAGGCACATGGAGCGTTTTCAAGCACGGGGCGCATCTTCAACCATGGAGTTTGTCTTCAGGCACTGGGAGCATCTTCAGGTACAGTGAGCGGCTTCATGCACAGGGTGTGACTTCAGGCACGGGGAGCCACTGTGCTCTTCAGGCACAGGTCGCGCGCTTAGGCACTGGGCTTGCCCTCAGGCACAGGGCGCACTCAGGCAAGGGGTGCACTGTCACCCATGGGGTGTGCCCTCAGAGAGTGCTTGTGCCTTTCAGGCAAAGGGAGTGCCTTCAGGAATGGGGAGTGCCTTCAGGCATGGTGAGTGGCTTCAGGAACTGGAGGCTCTGTGCTGCGAGCACCGGGGCCTGGAGACTCGGTGCTGGGAGCACAGAGCCTGGAGGGCTGGAAGGGATTCTGTGTCTCCCTCTGTCTCTGTCCTTCCCCGGGAGATTCCGTGCTGAGACCACAGAGCCTGGAGGCTGCTTGGAATTCTGTGTCTCGCTCTCTCTGTCCTTCCCCTGCGATTTCTTCAGGCACTGGGAGTGCCAACTTCAGGCACTGGCAGTGAAGACTTCAGGCACTGGTAGTAACCACTGCAGTCACTAGGAGTAACTTCAGACACTGTGTGTGACTTTGACTTCAGTCACTATGAGTGACTATGACATCAGCCACTGTGAGTGGCTTTGACTTCAGTCCCTGGGAGTGACTTCAGTCCCTGGGAATGACTTCGGGAGGGACTTCTGTCACTGGGAGAGGGACTTCCGTCACTGGGAGTGAATTCGCGAATGACTTCTGTCACTGGGAGTGACATCGGGAGCGACTGCTGTCACGGGCAGTGACTTCAGGAGAGACTTCCCTCACTGGGAGTGACATAGTGAGTGATTTCTGTCACTGGGCATGACTTCGGGAGAGGTTTCCATCACTTGGAATGACTTTGGGAGTAACTTCCTTCCCTGGGAGTGACTTTGACTTCAGTCACTGGGAGTGACTTTGGGAGTGACTTCATGCACTGGGCATGACTCAGTCATTGGGGGTGACAGACTTCAGTCACTGGGCATGCCCTCAGGCACTGGGCATGCCTGTGCCATTCAGGCATAGAGCAAGCCTTCAGGCATGGTGCTTGCCTTCAGACAAGGGGTGTGCCTTCAGGCACTAGGCGGGGCTTCATGCATGGGTCTTGTCTTCAGGCACTTGGAGCCCCTTCAGGTACAGTGAGCAGCTTCATGCACAGGGCGTGACTTCAGGCAAGGGGAGTTCTGTGCTCTTCAGGCACAGGGCGCACCATCAGGCACAGGACGCCCTCAGCCTGGTGTGTGCCGTCAGGCATGGGGCGCACCTTCAGGGAATGCCTGTGCCCTTGAGTCAAGTGGAGTGTTTTCTGGCATGGGGCTTGCCTTCAGGCATGTGGAGCATCTTCAGGCATGGGGTGCGGCTTCAGGCACAGAGAGCTCCTGTGCCATTCAGGTAAGGGGAGCACATGTGCCTTTCCACAAGGGATGCCCCATCATGCACAGGATGCTCATTGAGACTCACAGCATGCCCTCAGGAATGGGGTGCGCCCTCAGAGAGTACCTCTGCCTTTCAGGCAAAGGGAGTGCCTTCAGGCATGGTGAGCGGCTTCAGGAAGTGGAGGCTCTGTGCAGGGAGCACAGGGCCTGGAGGCTTCATGGGATTCTGTCTCCCTCTCTCTCTGTCCTTCCACGGGAGGCTCTGTGCTGAGACCACAGAGCCTGGAGGCTGTTTGGAATTCTGTGTCTCCTTTTCTCTGTGTCCTTCCCCTGCAGTTCCTTCAGGCACTGGGAGTGACGACTGCAGTCACTAGGAGTAACTGCAGACACTGAGTGTGACTTTGACTTCAGTCACTGTGAGTGACTATGACATCAGTCACAGGGAGTGGCTTTGACTTCAGTCACTTGTCGTGACGTCAGGAGTGACTTCAGTCACTAGGAGTGACTTCGGGAGTGACTTCTGTCACGGGGAGTGACTTCGAGAGTGACTACCTTCACTGGGTGTGACTTGGCAAGGGACTTCTGTTTCTGGCAGTGACTTTGCGAGTGACTTCCGTCACGGGGAGTGACTTTGGGAGTAACTTTATTTACTGGGAGTGACTTTGACTTCAGTCACTGGGAGTGACTTTGGGAGTGTCTTCATTCACTGGGAAAGACTTCAGTCATTGGGAGTGACTGACTTCAATCACTGGGCATGTCCACAGGCACTGGGCATGCCTGTGCCCTTCAGGCAGGGGGCTAGCCTTCAGGCACAGGGTGAAAATTCAGGCATGGGGCAAGCCTTCAGGCATGGAGCTTGCCTTCACGCAAGGGGTGTGCCTTCAGGCACTGGGCGGGGCTTCATGCATGGGGCAAGGCTTCAGGCACAGGGCTTGCCTTCAGGCAAGGGGCTTGAGTACAGGCACCTGAAGCTGTTTCAGGCAAGAGGCATGCCTTCAGGAACGGGGAGCAGCTTCAGGCACAGGGAGCGTCTTTAGGCACGTGGCGCACCTTCAACCATGGGGCTTGTCATCAGGCACTGGGAGCACCTTTAGGTACAGCCAGCGGCTTCATACATGGGGCACAACTTAAGGCACAGGGGGAGTCTGTGCTACAGGCACGGGGCGCCCTCTGGCGAGGGGTGCGCTGTCAGGCATGGTATGCGCCTTCAGGGAGTGCCTGTGCCCTTCATTCAAGGGAAGTGCCTTCAGGCATGGAATATGCCTTCAGGCACAGGGTGTGCCTTCAGGCACTGGGCGAGGCATTATGCATGGGGTGCTGCTTCAGTCTAGGGGCTTGCTTTCAGGCAGTGGGCTTGCCTACAGGCATACAGAGCTCTATCAGGCATGGGTCATGTCTTCTGGAACAGGGAGTGGCTTCAGGCACAGGGAGCATCTTCAGGCAAGGGGTGCACCTTCAGCCATGGGAGCGCCTTCAGGCACAGGGTACTGGGAGCGCCTTCAGGCACAGGGCACAGCTTCATGCAAGGGGCGTGCCTTCAGGCAAGGGGAGCATCTGTGCTCTTCAGGCATGGGGCACACAGTCAGGCATGGGGCGAACCATCAGGCATAGGGAGTGGCTTCAGGCATGGTGCACGGCTTCAGGCATGGGGCGCGGCTTCAGGCAAGTGGAGGTCCTGTGCCATTCAGGCAAGGGGAGCGCCTGTGACACTCAGGCACGGAATGCCCCATCCTGCACAGGGAGCTCAGTCAGACTCAGGGCATGCCTTCAGGCATGGGGTATGCCTTTAGAGAGTGCTGGTGCCTTTCAGGCAAGGGGAGTGCCTTCAGACAAGGGGAGTGCCTTCAGGCATTGGAGGCTCTGTCCTGTGAGCACAGAGCCTGGGGTTTCTGTGCTGGGAGTACAGAGCCTGGAGGGGCTTCTTGGGATTCTATGTCTCCCTCTCTGTCCTTCCCCAGGAGGCTCTGTGGTGAGAGCATAGAGCCTGGAGCCTGCTTGGGGTTCTGTGTCTCCCTCTCACTCTTTCCTTCCCCTGGAGTGTCTTCAGGCACTGGGAGTGCCAATTTCAGGCACTGGGAGTGATGACTGCAGTCCCTGTGAGTGGAGACTCCAGTCACTGGGAGTAACTGCAGACACTTAGAGTGACTTTGACTTCAGTCTATGGGAGTGACTATGACATCAGTCACTGGGAATGACTTTGACTTCAGTCACTGGGAGTGACTTCAGGAGTGACTTCAGTCACTGGGAGTGACTTCGGGAGTAACTTCAGTCACTGGGAGTGACTTCGGGAGTGACTTCAGTCATTAGGGAATGACTTCGAGAGGGACTTCCCTCACTGGGAGTGACTTCGGGCATGACTTCTGACTCTGGGAGTGACATCTGGAGTGACTTCCGTCACTTGCAGTCACTTCGGGAGTGACTTTCATCACTGGGAGTGACTTCGAGAGGGACTTCCCTCACTGGGAGTGACTTTGGGATGACTTCCTTCACTGGGAGTGACTTTGTCTTCAGTCACTGGAAGTGACTTTGACTTCATTCCCTGGGATTGTCTTTGGGAGTGACTTCATTCACTGGGCATGACTTCAGACATTGGGAGTGACTGACTTCAGTCACTGGGTATGCCCTCAGGCACTGGGCATGCCTGTGCCCTTCAGGCAGGGGGCGAGCCTTCTGGCATGGGTGGAGACTTCAGGCAAGGGGCGAGCCTTCAGGCAAGGGCAAGCCTTCAGACATTGGACCTGCCTTCAGGCATGGGACATGGCTTCATGCTCGGGGCATGGCTTTAGGCAAGGGGCTTGCCTTCAGGTAAGGGGCTTGTCTTTAGGCATGGGGCATGCCTTCAGGCCCTGGGCATGCCTTCAGGCACAGGGAGCGGCTTCAGGCAAGGGGCTTGCCTTCAGGTACTGGGAGCATCTGTGCCCTTCAGGACACTTTCCATGGAAAGTAACGCTGCACCACTTCTGGCCCCACATGTGTGTGGTCATATCAGATTTAGGAATTTTGTCCTCATCGAGAGAGAGAGAGAGAGAGAGAGAGAGAGAGAGAGAGAGAGAGAGAGAGAGAGAGAGTCTTAGCTAGTGTTTGGGTTTGGGCCAGGGCTGAATGGACAGGAGACCCGTGATCACCCTGGAAGGCTGAAGTGAGGGCCCATGCACTAATGCGTGTAAGGTTTAGGATTATGGTAAGAGTTGGTGTGAACTTTAGGTTGAGGGGTATGGTGCGGGTCAAGGTTACTGTTAGGTTTAGGTCCCAGGAGGTTCTAGGCATTGAACCCCTAGCAGTGCAGTGGTCTCCACATAGGGTTGAATGGAGACTGCATGAAAGCCTCTAGTTCAGGCTTCGTCTTTCCATGCCAGAGCCAGCCTCCCGTGAGTGCCACTCTTCAGTTGGGCCTCAGCACCCTCCTTGTGCAACTCCATGCCGGCAGTGGAATTGACATGATGATGTTCCAATTCCATACCGAATAATACTTCAGGGGTCTGGGCCCTATGGGCGTGGTGTTCTCAGAATTAGGAACTCGATCCCCATTGGGAGAGAGCCATCGCTAAGGTTAGGGTATGTTCCAGCGACATAAGCACTGCTGAAGCGACACCAGTCCCTTGAGGTACATAGGGGGCTGAATAGGGCGCATGCACAGTTGCAGGTCAGATGTAGGGTTACGGTTGGAGTTGGTGAGGTTGGTGTGTATAGTTATGTTCATTGTCATAGTTCTGTTCATAGTTATGTTCATGGTGAGGTTGGTGTGTATAGTTATGTTCATTATTGGGTTTGGGGTTAAGTCCTAGGTGGCTCCTAGTGATTAACCAACAGCAATGCAGTGAGCTTCCCGGAGGGCTCAGTGGAGGGCATATTGCAGGTTGTCCGTCATGCTTAGTCTTTGTTTGCCAGGGCAAGCCTCCATCATGGGCCATTCTTTGAGACTCAGTAACCACTTCTGCAGCAACATCTGGGCTTTGGATATTACATGGTGATATTCCACATTCCACGCCGAGTAATACTCCTCCTCCTCTGGACTCCATGTGTGTGGTATCCTCAGACTAAAGAATTGAGTCACCATCAGGAGAGAGCCTTAGTTTGAGTTAGGGTTTGCTTCAAGGCCATAAGCAGTGCTGAGGCAACACTACTCACGTTATCTACATGGGGTGTTGGATGAGGGACCATGCGCACGTGAGGGCTGGTGTAGGATTAGTGTTAGAGTTGGAGTGAGGTTTAGGTTGAGGAGTACTGTGAGGGTCACAGTTAGGGTTAGGGTCCAGGAGGCCCTAGGTGCTGAAACCCAAGCAGTGCAGTGATCTCCCTGGAGGGCTGAAGGAGGTCGCATTGGAGGGTGCCGGCCAGGCTTAGTCTTTAGGGGCTAGGGCCAGCCTTGGATATGGACCACACTTTGGTTGGGCCTCAGCAACCCCCTTGTGCAGCTCCCTCTGGGCTTTGGAAATTACCTCGTCATGTTCCACGTTCCATGCTGAGGAATCCGGCTCCTTTTCTGAACCCCACATGTGTGGTTTGCACAGAAGTAAGTATTGGGTCACCATGGGGAGACAGCCTAAAATGGAGTTCGGGTTCGTTCAGGGACGTAAGCAGGGCCGAAGCGACAGCAGTCCCGTGATCTCCCTGGAGGGCTGAAGTGAGGGTCCCTGCGAGGGTGCGGGTCAGTTGTAGGTTATGTTTAGGGGTGATGTTTAGGTTGAGGGGTACTTTGAAGGTCATGGTTATTGTTAGGTCTCACGAGGCTCTAGGTGCAAAAACCCCAGGAAGGATGTGGTCTCCAAGAGGGGCTGAGTGGATCCCACATGGGATTGTGCTGATCAGGCTTTGTCTTTGAGTGCTCGATCAAGCCTCTTGTGTGAGTCACTCTTCAGTTGGGCCTCAGGAACCCCCTTGTGCAGCTCCTTGTGGGTAATGGAAATGACACGATTATGCTCCAAGATCCATGCCGAGGAATCCTGCAAAGCTTTGGGCCCCATGTGTGTGGTCTCTCAGAGTTAGGCATTGGATCCCCATCGGGATTCAGCCACAACTAGGGTTAGGGTTCGGTCCAGGGAGGCAAGCAAGGCCGAAGAATCAGCAATCCCGTTACCTACATGGAGGTTTGAATGAGGGCCCATGCGCGGGTGAGGGTCCGGTGTAGGGTGTCAGGTGAAGCCTTAGAGCTGGGGTGAGGTTGAGGTTGAGGAGTATGTTGATGGTCACGTTTACGGTTTGGGTTAGGTTCCAGGAGGTACGAGGTGCTGTACCCCAAGGAGTCCAGTGGTCTCACTGGAGGAATCAGTGGACGGCAAATGGTAGGTTGCCCTCAGGCTTAGTCTTTGGGTGCCGAAGCCAGCATCAGTTGTGGGGCAATCTTCGGATGGGCCTCAGCAAACCCTTTTTGCAGCTTCCTCTGGGCTTTGGAAATTACCTGTCAATGTTCCACGTTCCATGCGAGTAACGCTGCAGCGCTTCTGGGCCCCATATGTGTGGTGACTGAGACTTAGGAATTTGTTCCTCAATGGGAGAGAGCCAATACTAGGGTTAGGTATCGGCCCAGGGATGTAGATAGGGCCAAATCCACATGAGTCCGTGATCGTTCTGGAGGACTCCATAGGGCCCATGCTTCGGTGTGGGTCATGTGTAGGGTTAGCGTTAGAGTTGGTGTGAAGTTTAGGTTGAGGTGTATGGTGAGGGTCAAGTTTAGTGTTAGGGTTAGGTCCCAGGAGTTTCCAGGCAGTGAACGCCTAGCAGTGCAGTGGTCTCCACAGAGGGCTGAGTGGAAGCTGCATGCAAGTCTACAGTTCAGACTAATTCTTTGCATGCCAGGGCAGCATCCTATTGTGACACTCTTCAGTTGGGCCTCAGCAACCTCTTTATGCAGCTCCATCCCAGCAGTGCAAATGAAATGATGATGTTCCAATTCCATCCTGAAGTATACTGCAGGGGTTTGGACCCTATGTACATGGTGTTCTCAGAGTTAGGAACTGTATCCCCATTGGGGGGAGCCATAGCTAGGGTCAGGATTCGGTCCAGGGACATAAGGAGGGCCGAGGTGACACCAGTCCCATTATCTACATGGAGGGCTGTATGAGAGCCCATGCAGGGGTGCAGGTCAGGTGTAGCGTTACCTTTAGAGTTGGGGTGAGGTTGAGGATAATGTGTATGGTTCTGGTCAATATAATGGTTAGGTTTTGTCCCAGGTCCCCCAGACGCTGAAGCACCAGCAGTGCTGGTCTTCCTGCAGGGTTCAGTGGTGAGCACATGGGAGGGTGTAGGTCATGCTTAGTCTTTGAGAGCCAGGGTGAGCCTCCTTTGTGGGCCACACTTTGGTTGAGCCTCAGGAACTGCTTCTGAAGCAACATCTGGGCTTTGGATATTACATGGTGATATTCCACGTTCCATGCCTAGGAATCCGCCTCTTCTTCTGGAAGGGAGGTATCCTCAGACTTAAGAATCGGGTCACCATCTGGAGAGAGCTTTAGATAGAGTTCGGTTTCAGACCAGGGCCATAAGGGGGGCCACAGCTAACCCGTTCCACTTACCTCCATGGGGTGATGAATGATAGCCAGTGTGCAGGTGAGGGTCAGCTGTAGGGTTAGCGTTAGTGTAGGAATGAGTTTGAGGTTCAGGGTATGGTGAGGGTCATGGTTAGTGTTAGGGTTAGGGCCCAAGAAATTCCAGGCGGTGAACCCCTAGCATCACAGTGGTCTCCACGGAAGGCTGAGTGGTGGCTGCATGGGAGCCTTCAGTTCAGACTTATTCTTTGTGTTTCAAGGCCAGCCTCTTGTGTGTGCCACTATTCATTGGGTCTCAGTAGCCTCCTGGGGCAGCTCCATCCCAGCAGTGGAAACGAAATGATGATGCTCCACTTCCATACCGAATAATACTGTAGGGGTTTTGACCTATATGCGTGGTGTTTCAGAATTAGGACCTGGATATCCATTGGGAGAGAACCACGGATAGGGTGAGGTTCTGTCCAGGGACATAAGCAGGGCTGAAGAGACACCGGTCCCATTATCTCCATAAGGGCCTGTATGAGGGCCAATGCACGGGTGAGGGTCAGGTGTAGGGTTAGCATTAGCGTTGGGCTGAGGTATAGGTTGAGTAGTATGGGGAGGGTCACAGTTGGGGTTAGGGCTAGGTTCCAGGAGGCCCAAAGTGCCGAATCCATGGCAGTGCAGTTGTTTCCCTGGGGGACCCAGAGGAGGGTGCATGGGAGGGTGCCGGTCATGCTTATTCTTTGGGTGCCAAGGCCAGCCTCTTGTGTGGACCACTCTTCGGTTGGTTCTCAGCAACCCCCTTGTGCAGGTCCCTCTGGGCTTTGGAAATGGCATGGTGATGTTCCCCGTTCCATGCCAAGTAAGCCTGCACCGCATCTGGGGCCCATGTGCGTGGTTTTCTCTGAGTTAGGAATTGGGTCCCATCGGGAATGAGCTGTAGCTAGGGCAAGGGTTTGATCCAGGGATGGGACGTAAGCAAGGCCGAAGGAACAACAATCCTTTACCCCCATGGAGGGCTGAATGAGGGCTCATGCACGGATGCGGGTCACGTGTAGGGTTAGCGTTAGACTTAGGGTGAAGTTCCGATTGAGGATTATGGAGTGGGTCATGATTAGGGTGAGGGATAGCTCCAAGGAGTCCCCAGGTGATGAACCCCATGCAGTGCAGTGGTCTCCTGGGAGGGCTCAGTGGAGGGCACATGGGAGGGTTCTGGTCAGGTTTAGTCTTTGGTTACCAGTGCCAGCCTTGCATGTGGGCCACTTTTGGGCCTCAGCAAGCACTTTGGCACCTCCCTCTGGTATTTGGACATGACATGGTGGTGGTCCACGCTCCATGTGGAGTAATCCTGCACCGCTTCTGGGCCACAGGTGCGTGATATTCTCTGCATTAGGAATTGGATCCCCATCGGGATAGAGAAATAGCTAGGGTTAGAGTTAGATCCAGGGACATAAGCAAGGCCAAAGCAACAACAATCCATTTATCTACAGTGAGTATGAATGAGGGCCATGTGCGGTAGCTGGTCAGGTGTAGGGTTAGTGTTAGAATTGGGGTGAGGTTTTGATTGAGGAATACGGCGAGGATCATGGTGAGGGTTAGGGGTAGGTTCCAGGAGGCGCTTAAGTGCAGAAACCTAAGTAGTGCAGTGGTCTCCTAGAGGGTTGAGTGGAGGGTGCAAAGGATGGTGCCATTCCTTCTTAGTCTTAGGGTGTCAAGGCCATCCTTGGGTGTAGGACACTCCTTAGTTGGGCCTCAGCAGAGCCCTTGTTCAGCTCCCTCTGGGCTTTGGAAATGACATGGTGATGTTCCAGGTTCCAAGCCGAGTGATTTACACCATGAGCGTGCTGTTGTCAGTCATTGGAATTGGGTTCCCATGAGGAGGAGACTTAGCTAGGGTTAGGGTTCATTGCAGGGACATCACCAGGCCAGACTGACTCCAGTCTCGTGAATTTCATGGAGGGCTTAAGTGAGAAACCTTGTGAGGGTACGGGTCTGGTATAGAGTTAGTGTAAGAGATAGGTTTCGGTTTAGGTTGAGGGCTAAGTTCAGGGTTCTGGTTACGGTTGGGGTTAGGTCCCAGGAGGCTCCAGATGCTGAACCCACAGCAGTGCAGTGGTCTCCCTGAAGTGCTGACTGGAGTACACAACGGATGCTGCGGGTCAGGATTAGTCTTTCGGTTGCCAGGCCAGGCAACTCTTTCTGGCACTCTTCGGGTAAGCCTCAGGAATGCTCTCGGGCACAACGGAGGCTGCCGGTCAGGATTAGTCTTTGGGTTCCAAGGCTAGACAAGTGTATTGGACACTCTTTGGGGGAGACCTCAGGAATCCTCTTATGCAGCAGCAGCCGGGCTTTGGAAATGACATGGTGATGTTCCACGTTCCACGCCGAGTGATCCTGCACTGCTTCTCGACCCCATGTGCATTCTGTTGTCAGACATTGGGATTGGGTACCCATGGAGAGTGAGTTTTAGCTAGGGTTAGGATTCAGTGCAGGGATGTGGCCAGGGCCAAAGGACTCCAGTCTCGTGATCTCCCTCGAGGGCTGAAGTGAGGGCACATGCGCTGGTGTGGGTCTGGTGTAGAGGTATTGTGAGATATATGGTCAGGTGAGATTGAGGGTTATCATCAGGGTTATGGTTGGGGTTAGGGTAGGTCAAAGAAGGATCCAGGCGCTGTACCCACAGCAGTGCAATTGTCTCCCCGAAGGGCTGAGTCAGTACACAATGGAGGCTGCTCGTCAGAATTAGTCTCTGGGTTCCAAGGACGGACAACTCTATAAGGTCTGATGTAGATAGGTGGGTCTAGTGTGATAGAAACTGTTAGATTTAGGTTGAGGGTTATGGTTAGGGTTACGGTTAGGTTTAGAGTTAGGTCCCAGGAGTCTCCAGGCGTTGAACCCACAGCAGTGCAGTCGTCTCCTGGAAGAGTTGAGCGGAGTGCACAATGGAGGCTGCCAGTCAGGAATAGTCTTTGGTTTCCAAGGCCAGACAACTGTATTGGGCACTCTTCAGTTAGGCCTGTTGAATCCTCGAGTGCAGTGGCAGCCGGGCTTTTGAAATGACATGATGATGTTCCACATTCCACACCAAGTATTCCTGCACTGCTTCTCAATTCCATGTGTGTGCTGATGTCAGACTGTGAATTGGGTCCCCATGGGGAAGGAGCCTTAGCCAGGGTTAGGGCTCGGTGCAGGGAAGTCACCAGGGCTGAAGCAACTCCAGTCTAGTGATGTCCCCCAAGGGCTGACCTGAGATCCCATGCAAGGGTGCGTCTCAAGTGTAGGGTTAGGGTTAGAAACAGGGTTACGATTAGGTTGAGAGTTATGGTTAGGGGTACAGTTAGGGTTTTCTTCGTTCCCAAGGCTCCAAGCGCTGAACCCACAGCAGTGCAGTTGCCTCCACAAATGACTGAGTGGTATGCACAACAAGGCTGCGGGTCAGGATTAATCTTTGGGTTCTAAGGCCAGACAACTGTATCTGGTCTGGTGTAGATAGGTGTGTCTAGTGTGAGTGATAGGGTTAGGTTTAGGTTGAGGGTTAGCATTGGGTCCTGGTTAGCATTAGGGTTAGGTCCCAGGATGTTCCAGGCACTGAAACCATAGCAGAGCAGTTGTCTCCCCAAAGGGCAGAAGGGAGTACACAAGGGAGGGTGCTGGTCAGGATTAGTCTTTTGGTTCCAAGGCCAGACAACTGTATGGGCCACCCATCGTTTAGGCCTCAGGAATCCTCTTGTGCAGCTGCAGCCGCGCTTTGGAAATACATGGAGATGTCCACATTCAATGCTGAGTGTTCCTGAACCGTTTCTGGTCCTGGTGTGTGTGCTGTTATTAGTCTTTCGATATGGATCCCCATGGGAAGAGGGCCTTAGGTTATAGTTTTAGATTTAGCGGGTAGAGTTAGAGCGTTAGGATGAGGGTTTTAGGGTTAGAATTAGAGGCTTAGGGTTAGAGGGTTAGGGTAAGGTTAGGATTAGTTCGGGTTATGTTTATGTTTACGGTTAGTTAGAGGTAGGGCTAGGGTTAGGGGAAGGGTAGGGGCAGGATTTAGCATTAGGGTTATGGTTAGGGTTAGGTGTTAGGTTTAGGTGGTGGGATTTTGTTTAGTGATAGGGTTAGGAGTTGGGCAAGGAGTAGGTCATGCTTGCATCCCCACTTTGAGCGGGAAGGTGTTCATGCGTGGACACCGCCCTCCATGTTCAAGGGATTGTGTTCTTGCTATCGCCCCAGTCTCTCGACTGTAGGTTGTTCTTGCCTCGCCCATTCCAGCTTTGCTCTGGAGTTTTTCACACCGTCACCCCACCCCCTCTCAGTATGGTAATATTTCACGTTCCACCCAATCGCTTTTGGTGCAAGGGGTGTGTTCACACATGCGACCCTCCACACCCTCTACGTGCGATGGTGTCACCCATGAGCCTCACAGCTCCTTAGATTGGGATTACTGATGCCAGGATTAAATCTGATACTGATGCCAGTATTAAATCATGAATATCTATTTTCAGTTTCACAACTGAAGAAGTAGGCGTTTCTTAAGGTAAGGTTTATGGTTAGGATTAATGTTAGGTGTCCGTTAAGGTTTAGGGCATGGTGCACCCCCCTTGGTGTGGGATGGCTTCACGAATGTGTCCCATCTGCTTCCCTTTATCTGCCATGTAGCAGTGATATTCCTTTTAATTCAGATGTTTTCCTTGGCACCTGGATGTCTCTGAGTTAAGCGTCCCACTTCGTCTTGGTTCATGATCTCTCAGTTTCTGGTTTTGAGCCCCCTGGGTAGCTTCTGTGCTGATAGCTGGGAATCTGGAGCCTGCTTCAGATACTATCTGTCTCTCTCTCTCTCTCTGCCCATGCCCCACTTGTGTTCTTTGTGCCTTTCAAAAATTAATGTACCTAAAAGCATTTTCAATCCGATATTTCCTGGATGGCTCTTTTCACTTTCATTGCTGAAGAAGCAGGCGTCTGTCTCGTTCATTGTTCTTTTGTTATCTTTGGCATAGCTGACAACATATACGACATTTCCCCAGCCAGCATCGGGGATGCGCAGCATTTCTTCTACCAGCCGGACACCTCTCATCCACTGTAACACTGCATTCCTCTAGAGCATCCCACATGCTCTCGGAAACTGGACTGTAACTGTGGATGGTAGCAGTGTCCCATAGTCTTCTGATGGTATTTCAGGAGGTTCTTCATTCGCATCTTTGGTTACCTGAGTGTCTTCTGACATCTCTCATGTTTCCACTAGGCCGCTGCTATGATGCTCAACAGGGAACCTGAAGCACACTGGGATTCAGGAGCAGACCAACTACCACTTGGCTCCCACAAATGGTCGCCTTGGAACTCTTTATGGAAGAGGAGAAAACACCCACCACCACCGTTTCATAACCCTGCACCGAATGTGGAGACAACAATCACCCACCCCCAAAGGAAACTCTAGCAGGGTACATGTATCAAACCTAAGGTGTTGGTTATGTATTTTGGATCAATAAGTGAGGTTGTACTTTTGACTGGTAAGTGTACATCTAAATCCCTCAGAGGGGATATTCTCTGAGGTCACCCCAACCTAAATTGTTGGCCCATGGGGAGATGTGTTGTCCCTACTGATTGTATTGATGTTGTCTCTGTAGGCCAGTGAATTAAAGCTCCATAGGGTCTTGTCCTGTTCTTGCCTCTTCACGGGAAGGTCCATTTCACCTATTGAAAAAGACAGCAAGGGAGTAGTGTTGGCACTATTAAATCTGACGTTTCATGAATGAGTCTTTTCACTTTCATGGCTGAAGAAGCAGCATCTCTTATGATGAGGGTTAGGGTTTGGATTATCCTGAGGATTAGGGTAAGGGTTAAGTCATGCTTGCACCCCCGTTTTGACAAGGGAGGAAGGTCACACCTGACCCCCGCCACCCTCCTTGTGGAAGGGTGTTCAGGCATGCAGCCTGCCTCCCCTCCACAAGGGAGTAGTGATGCCACTACTTAATGTGTTGTTTCATGAATGGCTCTTTTCCCTTTCACAGCTGAAGAAGCAGGCATTTCTTAAGGTAAGTGTTATGGTTAGGATTGCCGTTCATGGTTAGGGTAAGGGATAGGCCATGCCTGCACCCTCCCTTGGAGTGGGAGGGCGTTCACACATGAGCCACGCACCCCCTCATCTCGGGAGGGTGTTCACCAATAGGAACCAGTCCCCTTCAGCGGGGGGATGTTGATGTATGCGCCTGCACCCATCTCGTGTGCGAGGGTGTTCATGCATGGACACCACAACCCTTGGCGAGGGAGGGCATTTGTCCATGCACCATGCCCTCCTTGCCTCAGGAGGTGTTCACGCATGAGCACAGTGCCCCCTTGGCTTGAGAAGGTGTTCAGGTAGGTGCATGAACCTGCCCCCCAGCGTGGGAGGGGGTTCACGCATGTGCCCTCCCCCCTCAGGCGCTGGAGGGGTCACATGTGCACAGCACCACTAGTCAGCAAGGGAGTAGTGGTGCCACTATTAAATCTGACGTTTCATGGACGGCTGTTTTCACTTTCACAGCTGAAGAAGCATGCATCTCTTAAGGTCAGGGGTAGGGTTAGCATTACATTTAGGGGTTAAGATAAGAGCTAGGTCATGCTTGCTCTCCCCCCTCAGCACGGGAAGACTTCACGCATCACCCCACTATCCTGAGCAAGGGAGAGTGTTCACCTTTTCACCCCAATCCCTGAGAGTGGTAAAATATTGAAGCACGTGCTCCACTCCACTTCCTTTGGGGAGGGCTTTCACACATGCGTAGATCCCCCCTTCAGGACAGATTGTTCACATATGTGCATGACCACCTGTCGGGTCGGGAGGGTGTTCACTCATGGGCACACCCCACCTCTGCATGGGAGATGGTTCATGCATGTGTCTTGCTCACCTCTGCAGGGAGGGTTTTTACGCATGTGCACAGCCCCACCTTGGTGTGGGAGGAGGTCACCCATGCAGAGCGCCACCCTTCAATGAGGATATAGTGATGCCATTATTAAATGTGATGTTTCATGAATGGTTCTTTTCAATTTCACAGCTGAAGTAGCAGACAACTCTTAAGGTAAGGGTCTGGGTTAGCATTACCATTAACGGTTAGGGTAAGGGTTAGGTCGTGCTTCCACACCCAACCCCTCGTCTCTAGAGTGTATTCACGCAATAGCACCGCCCCTCAATGTGGGAGAATATTCATGCATGTGTCCCGCCCCCTTCAGGGTGGGAGGGTGTTCACACATGTGCCCCATCCTCTTCAGCTTGGAAGTGCGTTCACGCATTCTCACATTTGCACCACCCGTCCCAAGGTGAGGGAGGGTGTTGACACATGTGCCCTGTCTCCCTCGGCATGGGAGGTGGTTCACACATGCTCCTCATCCCCTCGGTGATGGAGGGTGTCACCCATGAACAGTGCCACCCCTCGGAGAGGGAGTACTGTTGCCACTATCAAATGTGACCTTTCATCAATGATTCTTTTCACTTTCACAGCTGAAGAAGCATGCATCACTTAAGGTAAAGGTTAGGGTTAGCATTACATTTAGGCTTTAGGGTAAGGGTTAGGTCATGCTTGCTCCCCCCTCTGCACGAGAGGTGTTTCACTAATACTCCATGCCCCCCCGGCACAGATGGGTACAGCTCTCCGTCCGTGTAGAAGGGTGTTCTCACGCACAACCCTCCTTGTTGACAGAGGGTGTTTGTGCACGCACCCTGCCCCATTAATGCGGGAGTTTGTTCTCGTGTGTGTAAGGCCCCCCTCCTGGCGGAAGGGCGTTCACCCATGTGCACAATCCCCCCACTTTGGCATGGGAAGGTGTTGACCTATGTGATGTGACATGTCAGCATGGGGGAATATTCACGCATCTGCGCCACCCCCCTCTGCCCGGGAGGGTGTTCATGCATGCGCACAGCCACCAGTCAGTGAGGGAGGGTATTCATGCATGCGCACAACAACCCCTCCATGAAGGAGGGCAGTCACATATGCGCCATGCATCCCTCAACAAGGGAATGGTTCAAGCATGTGCCGCATACTCATTTGGCACGGGAGGGTGTTGACCTATGCACCTTACCCCCTCAGCGCTGGAGGGTGTTCATAGATGTGCACAGCCTCCATTGTGGCGGAAGTGTGAACCCCGGCTAGGGGAGGGATGCCATTCGCACGTAGGCCCCGCCCCATACCCCTGGGTGCTGTTCACACCTGTGCACAGCTCTCCCTACTGGCAGAAGAGTGTTCACACATGCACAAAACTCCTGTTCCAAGAGGTAGGGCGTTTCCACATGAGCCCAATCCCCATCAGTGAGGGAGGGCATGCATGCATGCTCCTTACCCACTACCACAGGAGGCTGTACAGGCATGCGCACAGCCCCCCCTACTGGTGTATGTTCATGCATGCACACAGCTCCCCTCAATGAGGGAAGGCATTTGCACATGCGCCCCCCTCCCCTGGGCAAGGAAGGGTGTTCAGGCATGCACAGAACCACCACCTCAGCCAGGGAGGTCGTTGGTGCATGCGCCCTGTCCCACGTAGCGCAGGAGGTGGTTCAGGCTTCCGCCTGGCCCCCTGTCAGCATGTGAGTCGGTCACCCATGCACAGCGCCACCCCTCAGGGAGGAAGTACTGATGTCACTATTGAATGTGACATGTTTCACATGAATGTGAATGTTTCATGAATGGTTCTTTTCACTTTCACAGCTGAAGAAACGCGGCCAGGGAGGGCGTTGACGTATGCTCCCCGCTCCCCTCGCCAGGATGCTGTTCACGCATGTGCAAAGTCCCCCCCCCTTGCCAAAGGGGGTTCAAGCATGCCCACAACCCCCGCTCTGTGAGGCAGACCATTTGTACAGGCACACAACCCTCCCTCAGCAAGGGAAAGTGTTCATGCTTGGCCCCACTCACTTCGGTGGGAAGGGTGTTCACACATGCACATAACCCCCCTCAGCATTGGAGGGCGTTCAAAAATGTGCCCCACCCTACTTGACGCCAGAGGTGGTTCAGGATTCTGCCTTGCCCCTGGTTGGTGTGTGAGATGGTCACCCATGCACAGTGCCACCTTTTAGGGAGAGAGTAGTGGTGTCACTATTAAATGTGATATTTCACGAATGGTTCTTTCACTTTCACAGCTGAAGAAACACACATCTCTTAAGGTAAGTGTTAGGGTTGGCACTGACATAAGGGGTAGGGTAAGGCTTAGGTAGTACTTCCTCCACCCTGGGTATGAAAGGTTTTCAAGCATTAGCTTTCCCCCCCTTTGGACAGGAGGGGGTTAACACTTGTGCCCTCCCACATCAAGGGAGGGGGTCACCATTGCGCCACTGTCTCTGTGATGGAGGGGTGTCACTCATGTTCTTTCTCACACCTTGGCACGGGTGAGGATGATGCATGTGCCCCTTCTGCACCCTTTCATCGGCGATGTAGCCTTGATGTTCCTTTTAGGCCAGACGTATTTTGCACTGCCTCGGCCTCTCAGTGGGTTAAGTTTCCCACTTCAGGTCAAAGTCTCACGGATTGTGGTTTCAAACCCTTGCTTCACCTCTGTGCTGATGACTCTGAACATGGAGCCTGCTTCAAATACTGTGTCTCACTTTCTGTCTGCCCCTTCCCCACGTGTGTTCTGTCTGTCTGTCTGTCTGTCTGTCTCTCTCTCTCAAAAAAACAGTGAAGCTAAAAACATTTTAAAGCAGCTCCATCAGTCTACTTGTCTTCTTGCCCTATATCCGCCTCTTCATGGGAAGGTCCATTTCACCGATTGGAAGAGACAGTAAAACCCTCGTGTGGCCATTCATATGAGTCACTATTTAGGAAACAAGTGATTATGCTACTTTTCCACGGTCAGGATACCATGGCCATTTCATGAATGTCCCTAGGCAGGCGGGGCCTCTAAAACTAGAAATGCTAGAGGTGATTTTACTGGTAAACAGGTGGGGTTTGTGTTCGCTGAGTTCCTTTTACTTCGTTTCATCTTTCCTTGATTGCCTATCTGTGTTGGGTCAACAATTGGTTTGATATTGACTTTACAGTTAGGTTATTTTTATCTCATGGTTAACTATCCATGGTTATCTGCTCTGATAGAGCTTAAGCAAGTACAAATATTTCGTGTTGCACATACTAGCATTAGTGTTTCCTGTGCACCTGCACCTGTTTCTCTCGGCCCACGGGGAGCAATCACTTCCCATCCAGCACCACCTGCTTTGTCTTCCTATGCCTAGCAGTGGACGTGCCGGTGCCTGCAGAACTTCCCTTTGTTTCTCTGTCAGCTGAGTCTGAATGGGCTTCCTCTCCCACTCGTCCCTACTTCTCATCTCTTTAATGGATGACACACATCGCTGAAGGTCACAGTGAAGTCTCAAACTTCAGTATGTGGATTACGTGGCACCATTTTACAGTCTCACTTGATTACCCCCTTTCTTTAAAAATTACTTCCTTCCTCCTCCCACCGTCGGGGCCGCTGCTCACCAGTGTCTGTATTGGTAGGTCCTCGTCTTCTTCCTGTCCCCCATCTGCTTTCCACCCGCCCTTACTCTGGGGTGATCTCAGCCAGCCTCAGGCTTCTATATGCCAGCATCTGGGACCTCTAAGTCTTTATGCACTGCCCACAGCTGTTCATGTCTCCAGACACCTGACTCCAGCTGTGCACCACACAGGTGCTACCCTCCCCAGACTCTGCTACCTCCCTATAGGTCTCTCCTATTCCCCTCCCCTTTTTTACTGGGCTGCTGCCACACTGGCCCCTCCCTGTTCCCTGAGCTTGTCAGGCACATACTCCTGTTTCAGGTCTTTGCACTCACTTTGCCTCTCTCTGTCGGGGATATACTTCCACGTGTCAACAAGTCATACTCCCTCATTTCCGTCATAACCTTGCTCTGACATCACCTGCTCAGTGGAGTCTCTGCTAGCTCTCTATGTAAAACTGAAAACTGTTCCTTCTCCAACCTGAACACCCCATATCCCTTTCCTGCATTCTTTTTCTTCCTGGCCCTTGGCACCATCTGTTTTTCTTTCTTGCTTGCTGGATGTCGCCTACTGCAGTCCCTGCCAGATTGTCGGCTCCGTGGGGTCCAAAGACCAAACTAGCTTTGTTTAGGGCTGGTTCCTTAGGGCCCTCGAACAGTGCCCACCTCCTTCAAAGGCTCACACACCATTTGCTGAGCAAGTAAATATTAGGATTTCGTATTATTTTGCTGGGTCCGCCATCACAATGTACCACAGACTGGGTGGCTTAAGCAACAGAAATTGATTTATTTATTTTCTCACACTTCAGATCAAGGTGTGGCCAGGGTGGATGTCCTCTCTCCATGACTGGTGGATCGCCTCCTTCCCACTGTCTTCACGTGGTCTTCCTTCTGTGTGTGTAGTTGCCCACTCTCTTCCTATAGGACACCGGTTATCAGACTAGAGTCCCTCCCCACAAATGAGCTCATTCGACCTCCACTTTACCTTTCAAGATCTGGTATCCAAGTACAGTCCCATGGGTAGTTAGGACTTCAATGTATGGATTTTGGGGGCAAATCCATTCCATAACAGGTTTCTGTCTGTTGTACCTAGTCACTACCTATATGGTTTTTTTTTCTCTATGCCCTTGTGCCCGTTATTTGCTCACACAGTGCTAATCCCAGTTTACCCTTAGCCCAAGTTATAACTCTATTTATTTGTATAGGCTTGCATCTTCCCTCTACCTCTATACTCCAAGTTCCTGGCTGGCACTGGAATTACATCTTTAGCACGGACATCATAACCTCCAGGTGAGGTAAGTATGATTATTTTCATTTTGAAAATCAACAATCTGAAGCTCAAAAGAGAGTAGGTCATGTTTCTGAGATCACAGTACTAGTAAGTGCTGTCCTTTGGTAAGTGTGTGTGTGTGTGTGTGTGTGTGTGTGTGTGTGTGTGTGTGTGTGTGTGTGTTTGTTCTTATGGGCTCCAAAGCCCACTTTCTTTCATCTACCATATGTCCCCAAGATGAACGGGGAAAAGCCATACTTCAGCCTGGTATAATATAAGCAATTGTACGTGTAAAGCTGGTGTAACAATTCAGGAAATGGGATTAAGTTTAGTATCTGAGTAATTATACCCACAGGTTGAATTTCAATCTCACATCCTTTTATTTTTTACTGCTGTAAATTCTGTTATCCTTAATGATTATATAAACGTATTCTTCCCTTTGCAAAATTTAGCCAGGAAGAATACTGAGTGAGTTTGTTTCCTTTGTAACAGGTCTGAATTATACAATGAATTCATAATGTCAAGATAATAGCTGTTATTTTTTCCTACAATATAGAGGAAAAGGTCATTGCCTTTGTTGTAAGAGTTTACCATGTGTTCTTGGTAACATGACTGAGCTGTATTGGTGAAAACCCGTCGTAGATTTTGAAAGTCAGTTATTTATAGTTAAGAGAGTATCGTTCTTTCTTTGGGTGCAGCTGATTGTTTGAAATAGAACTTAGGATTTGTCTGCATCGATTGTCTATTTCAGAATGATCTTTGTTTTAAAAAGTATGTTATATTTGCATTCATGCAAGTTGTACCATCATTAAATTGACAGGAAAGCAGCTGTTAATTGTTGTCATTTGGACATGTAGATGGAAATCCTAAGGGTCATGGTGTGACTCCTTACATGTGTTGAGCTCTGGTTTCATTTGGCATTTCCAAACCATTGCCATGACCCTATGAATGTGGATCAAGTGGCCATATAATGGTTGTTTTAAATTGGCATCAGTGGTGTAGAGATGATTCTTAAGTTGTGTATGAGGAAGCTGTTGGTTTTCTGCTTCTATGTCTTCTATGATAAGCGCATCTTATCAAAATTACTTTTGTTCAAAGTCATTGCAACTTGTGAATGAGCTAAAGGCTTAGATAATAGTCAGTACTTTTGGAGTCTGATATTTGCAAATTTAAAATAGGTCTTCGGGTATCTGTGTGGCTCCGTTGGTTAATCTTCTGACTTTGGCACAGGTCATGATCTCACTGTTCATGACTTTGAGCTCCATGTTGGGCTCTGTGCTGGCAGCTGGGAGCCTGGAGCCTGATTGAGATTCTGTGTTCCCTCTCTCTGCCCCTCCCTGGCTCATGCTCTTTCTCTCTCTCTCAAATATAAACTTAAACATAGAAAATAGGTCTAGAATAAATCTGTATACTGTAACATATTTATAGTGACTGCTGATTGAAACAAAGAAATAGCCTGAAATTCCAAAAATACATTACTGTTGTTTCCCTAGGCTCCCATGAAATGCCAGGTTGACCATTAAGCTGAATACAAGCAGTAATCTTTTAGTAACTTGGAAGAGATAAGCATACTATCATAGCTAGTAAGGTTTGGTATATGTCGTTTTGGTAGACCTATTTTCTTTAATGATGAAAAAATTGATTTGAGGTCTCTTTTATTTGGGTATTCAGGATTAAGAAAAGTTACCCAAGGCAAATGAATTAAGACCATTTTAGAACTGACCTGGACTTAAACAGCCAGAGACTGGAGTCATGATAAAGATAGTTTGAACATGCCATTTCATCAAATAAAAAAAATACAGCTCCTGAATGACAATAATCATGTTGGAGGAGAGTTTCTGGTGTTCCCTCCACAAATGGTGCATGATTTTCAGTCAAGGATACAGCCTCACTGACTGTACTTTTACTGACATGATGGTTCAGATACCAACCATGTTGTCTGTTGGGATTGTCTTTTACAAAACTGATATCCTTTCAGTTTTCAGCTTAATTAATATACTAAGGAGAAAAAAATGTTTCCCTCTTTCTGAAAAATAATCCCATTTGTATTTAGAGTTATCATTAAACATAGTATTTCTAAAAATGGTTAATAAATTGGAAGTCAATATAAATTTGCTTGTGAAGTTATCAAATGGAAAACTGTTGCCAAAGCAGTTATTTTATGTTTTATAGGAAAACTAATCTTTTATGTCCTTACTGCATTTATGTTATAGCCTACTCACTTTTGTTTCATGCTATTTGTGTGTGTGTGTGTGTGTGTGTGTGTGTGTGTGTGTACAACTGAGTGAAATGTGCAATATTTGGTCATTTAAATAGATTCACTAATTTAGGCAAAGTCAGCCATAAACAAATGCAATACATTATGTCCAAAGTAGTCAAGCAGATTTTGCATCATGAGTAAAACTTGCTTTATCTTAAATGAATTTGCTTTTCTCTTTTCTTTTTAACAAGCCAAGTCAAAGGTGAATATATTCTTTCTGCTCACCTTGAGGCAGGGCAAGAGCAGATTTGTGTCAGAGTGCACTGTCCGTATTTATGAGAAACTAGGGAAATTAAGAAAGCCACTTAGGTACAAACCTTAGTGGGGACTCATGACTGACACCTTTTCAACCATATTCTGTTGGGATGTCTTTTATTAACTGGGTTAATTTTTTTTAATTTTTAGTTAATTTATTTTTTAAATTTACATCCAAGTTAGCATAATGTGGAACAATGATCTCAGTAGTAGATTACTTAAAGTCCCTTACCCATTTAGCACATCAGCCCTCCCACAGTCCTTCCAGTAACCCTGTTTATTCTCCACATTTAAAAGTTTTTTTAATGTTTTTGTCCCCCTCCATGTTTTTATATTTTTTTGCTTCCCATCCCTTATATTCATCTGTTTTGTATCTTAAAGTCCTGTTATGAGTGAGGTCCTATAATATTTGTCTTTCTCTGACTAAATTCGCTTAGCATACTACCCTCTAGTTCCATCCATGCAGGTTAAATGGCAATATTTTATTCTTTTGGATTGCTAAGCAATACTCTATTGTGTGTGTTTGTGTGTGTGTGTGTGTGTGTGTGTGTGTGTGTGTGTGTTTATACACCACATCTTCTTTATCCATTCATCCATCAATGGACATTTGGGTTTTTTCTATACTTTAGCTGTTGTTGATGGTGCTTCTATTACTTTCGGGTTCACCTTTCCCTTCAAAATAGCACATCTGTATCATTTGGATAAATACCTAGTAGTGCAACTGCTGTGTTGTAGGGTAGTCCTCTTTTTAATTTTGTGAAAAACCTACCTACTGGTTTCCAGAGTGACTGTGCCAGTTTTCATTCCCGCCAGCAGTGCAAGGCTTTCTCCGCTTCCTCGCCAACATCTGTTGTTGCGTGAGTTGTTAGTGTTAGCCATTCTCACAGGGGTGAGGTGTTATCTCATTGTGTTTTTGATTTGTACTTCCATGATGATGAGTGATGTTGAGCATTTTTTCATGTTTCATTTGGCCATCTGGATGTCATCCTTGGAAAGTGTTTGCTCATGTCTTGGCTCATTTCTACACTGGATTACTTGTTTTTTGGGTATTGAGTTCGATATGTTCTTTATAGATTTTGCATACTAATCCTTTATCTCATATGTCGTTTGCAAATATCTTCTCCCATTCTGTTGGTTGCCTTTTAGTTTTGCTGATTGTTTCCTTCACTGTGCAGAAGCTTTTTATTTTGATGAGGTCCTAATCGTTCATTTTTGTTTTTGTTTCCCTTGCCTCTGGAGACTTGTTGACTAAGAAGTTGTGGAAGCAAACATCAAAGAGGTTTCTGCCAGCTTTCTCCTCGAGGGTTTTGATGGCTTCCTATGTTACATTTAGGTCTTTCATCCATTTTGAGTGTCTTTCGTCCATTTTGAGTGTGAGAAAGTGGTCCAGACTCATTCTTCTGTATGTCGCTGTCCAATTTTCCCAGCACTCTTGCTGAGGAGACTGTATTTATTCCATTGGATATTCTATCCTTTTTGTCAAAGATTAGTTGGCCGTACGTTTCTGGGTCCATTTATGTGTTCTTATTCTCTTCCACTCATCTGAGTGTCTGTTCTTGTGCCAAGAGCATACTGTCTTGGTGATTACTGCTTTGTAATACAGCTTGAAGTCCAGGATTGTGATGCCTCCTACTTTGGTTTTCTTTTTCAAGATAGCTTTGGCTATTCAGGGTCTTTTCTGGTTCCATACAAATTGTAGGATTCTTTGTTGTAGCTCTGTGAAGAATGATGGTGTTATTTTGATAGGTATTGTGTTGACTATGTAGATTGTTCTGGGTACTATTGACATTTTAACAATATTTGTTCTTCCTGTCCAGGAGCATGCAATATTTGTCTTTTCTGTGTGTTTGCCAACTGCAATTCCTTTCATAAGCTTTCTATAGTTTGCAGCGTATAGATTTTTCAACTATTTGGTTAGATTTATTCCTGGGTATTTTATGGGTTTTGGTGCAATTTAAAATGGGATCGATTCCCTGATCCCTCTTTCTCTTGCTTCATTGTTGGTGCGTAGGAATGTAACTGATTTCTGTGCATTGATTTTATATCCTGCCAGTTTGCTAAATTCCTGTATTATTTCTAGCAGTTTTTTGTTGACTATTGTGGGTTTTCCACATAGAGTTTCATGCCATGTATGAAGAGTGAAAGGTTGAGCTCCTCCTGGACGATTGATGCCTTTTATTTCTTTGTGTTGTTTGATTGTTGAGGCTAAGACTTCCAATATTATGTTGAATGCCAGTGGCGAGAGTGGACATCCTTGTCTTGTTCCTGACCTTAGGAGGACAGCTCTCAGTTTTGCTCCTTTGAGGATGATATTAGCTTTGGGTCTTTCATATATGCCTTTTATGATCTCGAGGTATGATCCTTCTATCCCTACATTCTTGAGGGATTTTATCAAGAAAGGATGCTGTATTTTGTCAAATGCTTTCTCTGCATCTATTGAGAGGATCATGTGGTTCTTGTCCTTTCTTTTATCGATGTGATAAGTCACATTGATTGTTTTGTGGATATTGAACCCGATTTGCATTCCAGGTATTAATCCCACTTGGTCGTAGTGAGTAACGTTTAAATGTATTGTTGGATCTGGTTGGTTCATATCTTGTGGAAGATTTTTGTATCCATGTTCATTATGAAAATTTGTGTATACTTCTCCTTTTTAGTGGGTCTTTTTCTGGTTTTGGAATCAAGGTAATGCTGGGTTCAGAGAAAATGTTTGGAAGTTTTGCTTCCATTTCTTTTTTTGGGACAGCTTCAAGAGCATAGGTGTTAACTCTTCCTTAAATGTTTGGTAGAATTCCCCTGGAAAGCCATCTGGCCCTAGGCTCTTTTTTCTTGGGAAATTTTTGATTACTAATTCTATGTCTTTACTGGTTATGGGTCTGTTCAAATTTTCTATTTCTTCCTGTTTCAGTTTTGTTAGTTTATATATTTCTAGGAATTTGTCTCTTTCTTCCAGATTGTCCATTTTATTGGCATATATTTGCTGATAATATTCTCTTATTATTTGTATTTCTGCTGGGTTGGTTGTGACCTATCCTCTTTCATTCGTGATTTTATTTCTTTGGGTCCTTTCCTTTTTCTTTTTGATCCAACTGGCTAGTGGTTTATCAATGTTATTAATTATTTCAAAGCACAAGCTTCTGGTTTCATTGATCTATTCTACTCTTTTGTGTGTGGGTGGAGGGGGGTTATTTGTTGTTGTTTTTTTTTTCTGTGTGTGTTTTTGTTTTTGTCTTCAGTTTCGATAGCATTGATTTTTGCTGTAATCTTTATCATTTCTTGTCTTCTGCTGGTTTTGGTTTTATTTCTTGTTCTCTTTCCAGCTCTTTAAGGTATAAAGTTGGGCTGTGTATCTGAGACCTTCTTACCTCTTTTGGAAGGCCTGGATTGCTATAAACTTCCTCTTATGACTACCTTTGCTGAATCCCAGAGGTTTAGGGGTGTGGTGTTATCCGTTTCCTTGGCTTCCATGTACTTTTTAATTTTCTCTTTAACTTCTTGGTTCACCCATTCATTCCTTTTTTTTTTAATTTTATTTTTTATGTTTTAAAATTTACATCCAAATTAGTTAGCATATAGTGCAACATTGATTTCATGAGAATATTCCTTAATGCCCCTTGCTCATTTAGCCCAACCCCCTCCCACATCCCATCCAGTAACATTCTGTCTGTCCTACATAGTTATGAGTCCATTCTGTTTTGTCCCCCTCACGGTTTTTATTTTATTTTTGTTTCCCTTCCCTTATGTTCATATGTTTTCTCTCTTAAAGTCCTCATGTGAGTGAAGTCATATGATTTTTGTCTTTCTCTAATTTCACTTAACATAATACCCTACAGTTCTAACCACGTAGTTGCAAATGGCAAGATTTCAGTCTTTTTGAGATATATATATATATCTCACATATATATATATATATATATATATATATATATATATAACACATATACATATATCACTTATACGTATAAGTGATGTATATCATACATAAAAATATATATATCTCACATATATATACACATATACATATATATCACTTATATGTATAAGTGATATATATCACTTATACATATCTATCTATATCTATATCTATCTATCTATCTATCTATCTATCTATCTATATCACTTCTTTATCCATTCTTCCATTGGTGGACATTTGGGCTCTTTCCATACTTTGGCTATTGTTGATAGTGCTGCTATAATCATGGGGGTGGTGCATGTGTCCCTTCAAAACAGCACACCTGTATCCCTTCAATAAATGCCTAGCAGTGCAATTGTTGGGTCGTAGGGTAGTTCTGTTTTTAGTTTTTTGAGGAAACTCCATACTGTTTACAGAGTGGCTGCACCAGCTTGTATTGCACCATTCATTCTTTAGTAGTATGTTCTTTTGTCTCCAAGTGTTTGTTATCTTTCCAAATTTTTTCTTGTGGTTGATTTTGAGTTTTATAGCATTGTGGTCTGATAATATGCACGGTATGATCTCGAACTTTTTGTACTTGTTGAGGGCTTATTTGTTTTCCAGTATGATATCTATTCTGCAGACGTTCCATGTGTCCTGGAGAAGAATGTACATTCTGCTGCTTTAGGATGAAATGTTCTGAATATAACTGTTAAGTCCATCTGGTCCAGTGTCTCACTCAAATCCATTGTTTGTTTGTTGATTTTCTGTTTAAATGATCTTTCTGTTGTCATAATGGGGTGTTGAAGTCCCATACTATTATGGTTTTGTTATCAATGAGCTTCTTTATATTTGTGATTAATTGATTTATATCTTTGGGTTCTTTCACATTGGGAGCATAAATGTTTACAATTGTTAAGTCTTCTTGGTGGGTAGACCCCCTCAATTAAGATACAACACACTTATTCATCTCTTGTTACTGTCTTTATTTTGAAGTCTAGATTGTCTGACATGAGTAAGGCTACTCTGTCTTTCTTTGGCTATCATTAGCATGATAGATGGTTCTGCAGCCCCTTAATTTCAATCTGAAGGTGTGTTTAGGTCTAATATGGGTCTCTTGTAAACAGCATATAGATGGGTCTTGTTTTTTTCCCCACCCTGTTACCTTGTGTCTTTTGATTGGAGCATCTATGCCATTGACGTTTAGAGTGAGTACTCACAGATATGAGATTATTGCCATTATGTGTCTTGTAGCGTTGGATTTTGTGGTGGTATTTGTTTGTGCTATCCAGTCTTTGGTACTTTTGGTGTTTTTTTATTCTTTTTTTTTTTTTAATCTTTTCTCCCCTCAGGGATCCCCCCTGAAAATTCCTCGAGGAATTGCTTAGTGGTCACGAACTCCTTTAAGTTTTATTTGTCTGGGAAACTTTTAATCTGTCCTTCTGTTTTGAACAACAGATTTGCTGGATAAGGAATTCTTGGCTGCATAGTTTTCTGATTCAGCACATTGAGTATATCTTGCCACTCCTTTCTGGCC
The DNA here is from genome assembly GCF_018350175.1 of Felis catus. Taxonomy (NCBI): domain Eukaryota; kingdom Metazoa; phylum Chordata; class Mammalia; order Carnivora; family Felidae; genus Felis; species Felis catus. The sequence continues at coordinate 53,711 of NW_025408536.1, forward strand.
TGCCAAGCCTCTGTTGGTAGGTCTGCTGCAAACCTGATCTTTGTTGTATTCCCTTGTTGGTTTAAGGACTTTTTTCCCTTGCTGCATTCATGATTCTTTCCTTGCCTGAGTATTTTGTGAATTTGAATATGATATTCCTTTTACTGGTGGATTTTTGTGGAATCTTATGAGAGTCCTCTGTGCTTCCTGGACTTTAATGTCTGTGCCTTTAACTAGGTAGAAAAAAAAAATATCCGCTATGATTTGGTGACTTAACACTTCTACCCCTTTGTCTCTCTCTTCATCTTCTGGGAGCCTTATGATTCTGATGTTGTCCTTTTTAATGAGACAGGGTTAGGTGTAGGTTGAGGGTTATGGTTAGGGTTAGACTTAGGACCCAGGATGCTCCGGCCACTGAAACCCCAACAGTGCACTTGTCTCCATGAAGGGCTGAGTGGAGTACACAAGGGAGGGTACCTGTCAGGATTAGTCTTTGGGTTCCAAGACCAGACAACTGTACGGGACGTTCTTTAGGTAGGCCTCAGAAATACTCTCTTGTAGACACACTCACGCTTTGGAAATCACATGGTGATGTTTCAGGTTCCATGCCAAGTGTTTCTGCACCTATTTTCGAACCCGTATGCGTGTTGTAGTCAGACTTTGGAATTGGGTCCCATGGGGAGAGAGCCATAGCTATGGTTAGGGTTCGGACCAGGGACATCGACAGGGCTGAGGCGACACCAGTATCATGAATTCCATGGAGGACTGAGGTGATGGCACATGCACAGCTGTGGGCCTGCTGTAGAGTTAGTGTGATAGATAGGGTTAGGAGCAGGTTGAGGGCTAGGGTTAGGATTACGGTTAGGGTTAGGATATGTCCCAGGAGACTCCAGGCACTGACCCCACATCAGAGCAACTGTCTCCCCGAAGGGCTGAGTGGAGTACACACGTCAGGATGCCGGTCAGGATTAGTCTTTGAGTTCCAAGGCCAGACAAATATATGGGTCACCCTTCACGGAGGCCTCAGGAATCCTCTTGGGAAACTGCAGCCAGGCCTTTGAAAGGACATGGTGATGTTCCAGGTTTTTTGCTGGGTGATTCTGTACTGCTTCAGGCACCCAGACACGTGGCGTTTTCAAACTTTGGTATTGGGTCCCCATGGGGAGAGACCTTAGCTAAATTTAGGGTTTGAATGAGTGACATCACCAGTGCCGATGCGAATCCAGTCTTGTGATCTCCATGGAAGGTTGAAGTGAGGGCCCTTGCGAAGGTGCAAGTCATGAGTAGGCTTTGAATTGAGATAGGGTTAGGGATCTGTTGAGATTTCTGGCTACTGTTAGGGTTAGGGTAACTTCCCAGGGGGATCCAAACGCTGACCGCACAGCAGTGCAGTTGTCTCCCTGAATGGCTGAGTGAGGGCACAGTGGATTGTGCTTGTCAGGATTAATTTTTGGTTTCAATGTCCAGACAACTGTATGGGCCACTGGTCGGGTAGGCCTCAAGAATTCTCAGGGGCAGCTACAGTGGGGCTTGGAAACAAGACAGTGATGTTCCAGGTTCTATGCCAGGTGATCCTGCACCGCTTCAGGACCCCAGGCACGTGGGGTTGTCATACTTTGGTATTGGGTACCCATGGGGAGAGAGCCTTAGCTAGGGTTAGGGTTCGATCCAGGGACATTGCCAGTGTTGACGAGACCAGTCTCGTGACCTTCCTGGAGGGCTGAAGTGAGGGCCCATGTGACGGTGCGCTTCAAGTGTAGGGTTAGAGTTCGAGATAGGGTTTGGGTTCGCCTGAGGGTTCTGGTTAGAGTTTCTGTTAGGTTTAGGTGTCAGGAGCCTCCAGACACTGAACCCAAGGTAGTGCAGATGTTTCCCCAAAGGGCTGAGTGGAAGACACAAGGGAGGGTGCCGGTCATGATTAGCCTTTGGATTCTAGGCCACACATATATATGGGCCACCCTTCGGGTAGGCCTCAGTAAACCTCTCTTGCAGCTGCAGTCACCCTTAGAAAATGACATACTGATGTTCCACCTTCTATGCCGAGTATTTCTGCACCGATTCTTGAACCTTGAGCAGGCTGTTGTCAGACTTTGGAATTGGGTCCCCATGGTGAGAGATTCTTAGCTAGGGTTAGGATTCGGTCCAGGGAAATAGACCCAGCTCAAGCGACTCCAGTTTTGGGATCTCCCTCAAGGGCTGAAATGAGGGCACATGGGAGGGTGCGTGTCAAGTGTATGGTTAGTGTTAGAGAATGGGTTAAGTGTAGGGTGAGTGTTACGATTAGGGTTATGTTTAGAGTTAGTTTTAGGTCCCAGGAGGCTCCAGGCACTGACACCACAGCAGAGCCTTTGTCTCCCCAAGGGCTTAGTGGGGGACACAAGGGAGGGTGCTGGTCAGGATTAGTCTTTGGGTTTCAAGGCCAGATGAATGTATGAGCCATCCTTCAGGTAGGCCTCAGGAATCCTCTTGTGCAGATGCAGTCGCGCTTTGGAAACGACTTGGTGATGTTACACGCTCCATACCAAGTATTTCTGCACCGATTCTCGAACCTGTCTGCGTGGTATTGTCAGACTTTGGAATTGGGACCCCATGGGAAGAGAGGCTTAGCTAGGTTTAGGATTGGGTCCAGGGAAGTTGCCAGGGCTGAAGTGACACCAGTGTTGTTAATTCCATGGAAGATGAAGTGAGGGAAAATGTGTGGCTGTGAGTCCGCTATAGAGTTAGTGTGCTAGATAGGGTTAGGTGTAGGGTGAGGGTTATGGTTTGGGTCATGGATAGGGTTTGGGTTAGGTCACAGGAGACTCCAGGCACTGAACACACAGTAGACCAGTTGTCTCCCTGAAGGGTTGAGCACACTACACAAAGGAGGGTGCCGGTCAGCATTAGGCTTTGGGTTCCAAGGCCAGAAAAATGTTTTGGCCACCCTACACGTAGGTCTCAGGAATCCTCTCATGCAGCTGCAGTCGCGCTTTGCAAATGACATGGTGAATTTCCATGTTCCATGCCGAGTATTTTTGCACTGATTGTCGATATCATGTGTGTGCTCTTGTCAGACTTGAAATTTATTCCACATGGGGAGAGAGCCTTAGCTAGGGTTAGGGTTCGGTCCTGGGAAGTCACCAGGGCTGAAGCGACTCCAGTTTCATGATCTTCCTAGAGGGCTGATTGAGGGCCCATGCGAAGTTTCAGGTGAAGTACAGGGTTAGGGTTAGAGATAGGGTTAAGTGTAGATTGAGGGATATGGTTTGGGTTACGGTTTCGGTTAGGGTTAGGTCCCAGGAGGCTCCAAGCACTGATTCCACAAGAGTGCCGTTGTCTCCCTGAGGGGCCAAGTGGTGTCCCCAGGGAGGGTGTCAGTCAGGATAAGTCTTTGGGTTCCAATTCCAGACAAATGTATGGGAGACACTTCCAATATGCCTCAGGAATCCTCTCGTGCAGCTGCAGTCGTGCTTTGGAAATGACGTAGTGATGTTCTACATTCCGTGCAGAGTATTTCTACACTGATCTCGAAACCGTGTGTTTGCTGTTGTCAGTCTTTGGAATTGGTTACCCAGGGGGTTAGCGCCTTAACCACGATTAGGGTTAGGTCCAGGGAAGTCGGCAGGGCCGAAGCGACTCCAGGTTCGTGATTTCCCTCACGGGCTGAATTGAGGGCCCAGCATTGATGCAGGTCAAGTGTAGGGTTAGAATTCAAGATAGGATTAGGTTTCAGTTGAAGGTTCTGGTTAGGATTACGTTTAGGGTTAGGGTTAGAATTAGGTCCCAGGAGGCTCCAGGCACTGAAAGCACAGCAGTGCAGTTGTCTCCCCGTTGGGCTGAGTGTACAAGGGAGGGTGCTAGTCAGCATTAGTCTTTTGGTTCCAAGGCCTGACAACTCTATAGGTCACTGGTGTAGTAGGCCTCAGGAATCCTATCAAACAGCTGCAGCCAGGCCTTAGAAATCACATGGGGACCTTCCAGGTTCTATCCCGAGTTATCCTGCACTGCTTCTGGAGCCCAGGCATGTGGTGTTGTCAGACTTTGGTATTGGTTCCACATGTGGAGAGAGCCTTAGCTAGGGTTAAGTTTCTGTCCCTGGACATCGCCAGGTCCGAAGCGACTCCAGTCTCATGATGTCCCTCCAGGGATGAAGTGAGAGCCCATGCGATGGTGATGGTCAAGTGGAGGCTTAGTGGTTGAGATAGGATTAGGTTTCACTTGAAGGTTCTGGTTAGGCTTAGGTCTAGGGTAGTGTTAGGACCCAGGATGCTCCAGGCGCTGAACCTACAGCAGTGCACTTGTCTTCCCAAAGGAATAAGGTGAGGGCACATGGTAGGGTGCTGGTCAGGATTATCTTGGGCTTCCAATACCACACAACTCTTTGGGCCACTGGTCAGTGAGGTCTCTGGAAACCTCTCGGGATGCCGCAGCCAGGTCTTTTAAAGGGCATGGTGTTGTTCCAGGTTCTATGCCGAGTGATCCTGCACCGCTTCTGGACCCCAGGTGCGTGGTGTTGTCACACTTGGTTTTGGGTCCCCATGGGGAGAGAGCCTTAGCTAGGGTTACCTAGGGTTAGGGTTCGGTCCAGGGACATTGCCATGGCTGAAGCGACTCCAGTCTCGTGATCTCCCTTGAGGGCTGAAGTGAGGGCCCATGCGACAGTGCGGGTCAAGTGTAGGGTTAAGGTTACAGATAGGGTTAGGTGAAGGGTGACGGTTATGTTTAAGGTTATGTTTAGGGTTAGGGTTAGGTCCCAGGAGTCTCTGGACACCCCACAGAAGAGCAATGTCTCTTCAAAGGTCTGAGTGGAGTACACAAGGGAAGGTGCCGGTCAGGATTAGTTTTTGGGTTCCAAGGCCAGACAAATATATGGGCCACCCTTCGGTTAGGCCTAAGAAGTCCTCTAGTGCAGCTGCCATAGCTCTTTGGAAATGACGCTGTGATGTTACATGTTCCATGGCGGGTATTTCTCCACCGATTCTTGAATCCATGTGCATGCTGTTGTCAGACTTTGGAATTGGGTCCCCATGGGAAGAAAGCCTTACTTAGGGTTAGGGTTCAGTCCAGGGACATTGCCAGAGCCAAAGTGACACCAGTGTTGTGAATCCATGGAGGGTGACGTGAGGGCACATTCTTGGCTCTGGGTCTGTTTTAGAGTTATTGTGATAGATAGGGTCAGGTGTAGGGTGAGGGTTAAGGTTAGGGTTATGTCCCAGGAGGCTCCAGGTACTGAACCCACAGCAGAGGAGTTGTCTCCCTGAAGGTTTCAGTGGAGTACACAAGGGAGGGTGTCGGTCAGGATTAGTCTTTTGGTTCCATGGCCAGTCAAATGTGTGGGCCACCCTTCTGGTGGGGCTCAGGAATCCCCTCGTACAGCTGTCTCCCCGAAGTTGTCTCCCCAAACGGCTGAGTGGAATACACAAGGGAGGTTTCCAGTAAGGATTTGTCTTTGGGTACAAAGTCCAGACAAGTGTATGGAATGCTCTTTGTGTAGTACTCATAAATCCTCTGTTGTAGCTGCAGTCGTGCTTTGGATATGACATGATGATGTTCCATGTTGTGTTGAGTATTTCTGCACCGATTCTGGAACCCATGTATGTGCTGTTATCAGACTTTGGAATTGGGTCTCCATGGGGAGAGAGCCTTAGCTAGGGTTAGGGTTCGGTACAGGGACATCGCCAGGGCTGAAGCGATACCATTCTCGTGAATTCCATGGAGGGCTGAAATGTGGGCACATGGGCGGGTGTGGGTCTGGTTTAGCGTTAGTGTGAGAGTTCGTGTTAGGTTTAGGTGTAGCGTTAGGGTTACATTTCTGGTTATGGTTGAGATTAGTTCCCAGGAGGTTCTAGACCCTGAACCTACAGCAGTGCAGTTGTCTCCCTGAAGGGCTGACTGGAGTGCAGAAGGAAGGGTACCGGTCAGCATTAGTCTTTGCGTTCCACGGCCCCACATCTATATCCCCACTCTTTGATAGGCCTCAGGAATCCTCCTGTGCATCTGAAGCCCTGTTTTGGAAATGACATGGTGATGTTCCATGCTTCACACACAATTATCCTGCACCGCTTCTCAACCAATTGTGCCTGCTCTTGTCAGACTGTGGAAATTTGGTCTCCATATGCAGAAAGCCTTAGCTACAGTTAGGGTTTTGGCCAGGGAAATCTCCAGGGCTGAAGTGACACCGGTCCTGTGATCTCTCTGAATCGATGATATGAGGGCACATGCATGGTGTGAGTCAGGTGTAGGGTGAGTGTTAAAGATGAGGTGAGGTTTAGGTTCACGTGTATACTGTGGGTCACTGTTAAGATTAGGGCTTGGTCACAGGAGGCTCCTGGCACTATACCACCAGTAGGGCCATTGTCACCCTACAAGGCTGAGTGGAGGGGTCTAAGGAGGGTCCCAGTCAGGCTGAGTTTTGGGTGCCAGTGTCACTCCTCGGTTAGACCTCAAGAAGTCCCCTGTGGAACTCCTTCTGGTCTTTGGAAATGACATGATGATGTTCCAGGTTCCATGCCACGTAATCTTCCTCCGCTTCTGGGCCCCATGTCCGTCATGTCCTCAGACTTAGGAATTGGGTCCCCATTAGGAGAAAGCTTTTGCCAAGGTTAAGGTTCGTTCCATGGATGTTGCCAGGGCCAAAGCGACACCAGTGCCATGATCACCCTGAGGGCTGAATGAGGGTCCATGCGCGGGTGTGGGTCATGTGTAGGGTTAGGTTTAGAGTTGGGGTGAGGTTTAGTTTGAGCGGTATGTGAGTGTCACAGTTAAGGTTAGGGTTAGGTCCCAGGAAGCTCCAAGCGCTGAACCTCCGCAGTGTAGTGGTCTCCCCAGAGGATTGTGTGTGGGCCTCATCAGAACGGGCTGTTCAGGCTTAGTCTTTGTGTTCCAGGACCAGCCTCATGTGTGTGCCATCTTCAGTTGGTCCTCATCAACCCCCTTGTGCTGCTCCATGCGGGCATTGGAAACGTCATGATGATGCTCAATGTTCCATGTCAAGTATTTCTGTACCGGTTTGGGCCATTTGTTTGTGGTGTTCTCAGAGATAGGAATTGGGTCCCCATCTAGAAACATCCTTAACTAGGGTTAATGTTCTGACCAGGGACTTCACCAGTGTGGATGTGACACCATTCCTTTGTGTCGTGTGCGTTGGGTTAGGGTTTGGGATTGGGTTTGGTGTTAGGGGTTAGGGTTATGGTTAGGGTTGGTGTTAGGGGTTAGTGTTAGGGGTTAGCGTTAGGTTTATGCATTAGGATTATGTTTAGGGTTATGGTTAGTGTTTAATGTTATGGTTAAGGGTTAGGGTTTGGAGTTAGAGTTAGGTTTGGCATTAGGTTTGGGCTTGGGTTAGGCTTAGGTTTAGGGTTATGGTTTGGGTTTGAGAGTTAGGGTAATGGTTAGATGGTGGGGTTAGGGTAAGTTGATAGCATTAGTGTTAGAGTTTGCGTTAGGTTTAGGGATAAGGTGAGGTCTAGGTCTAGGGCTTGGGTTCGGGTTATGGGTGTGGATATTTGATTAGTGGTTAGCGTTAGGGTTAGTGTTAGAGTTTTATGGTTAGGGTTAGGGTTAGTTTTAGGTTTTATAGTTTTAGGGTTATCGGGTAAAGTTAGAGTATTAGGGTTAGGGTTTTAGGGTTAGAGTTATAGGGTTAGGGTTAGAGGTTTAGGCACAAGGTTACAGTAAGTTTAGGGTTTGTTAACTTTCTCAGTTTGGTAGGGTTAGGTTTGGGTTTAGGCGTAGGGGTAGCGACAGGGTTTAGTGTCAGGGTTATGTTTAGGGTGAGCTGTTATGTTTAGGTGTTGGGATTTGGGATAATGTTAGGGTTAGGTCTAGGGCAAGAAGTAAGCAATGTTTGCACTCCCACTTGGAGCGGGGAGATGTTTATGTGTGGACACCGTCCTGCATCTTGGAGGGAGTGTGTTCGTTTTTTTCGCCCCTGTCTCTCTGCACTGGAGTTTGTTTTTGCCTTGCCCCATTCTTGCTTGTCTCTGGAATTTTTCACACCGCAACCCTGCCTCTCTCGGTATGATAGGATTTCATTTATTGCCTCAACCGTTTTTGATGCATTGGGTGCGTAGTTTAATCTCTATATCATTTTTTTAAATTTTAATTATTTTCTTCATTCTGTCCTTTGTGAGTTTTGTTTGTTGTCTTTTTTCTATTTTTTATTTTATAAAATTATTGAGTTTACTTCAGTGCTCTTTTTTTTTTTTTTCCTGAGGCAGACTTGTATTGTTATAAACTTCCCTGTTAGAACCAGTTTTCCTGCTTTACAGAAGTTTGGATTGTTGTGTTTTCATTTTCATTTGTTTCCATGTTTTTTTGGATTTTCTCTTTGATTTGTTGGTTGAGCCATGATTGTTTAGTCGCATGTTATTTAACTTCCATTGTTTTGTGCCTTTTCCAGATCTTTTTTCTTGTTGTAGACTTCTAGTTTCATAGCATTGTGGTCTGAAAAGACACATGGTATGGTGTCGATCGGTTTGATTTTGTTTTGGCTTATTTTATGACCTAATATTTTATCGAGTGTGGGGAATTTTCTATGTGCACGTGAAACGAATGTGTATTGTGCTGTTTTAGGATGGAATGTCTAAAATATATCGGCTAAGTCCATCTGGTCTCCCCTATCATTCAAAGTCTCTACTTCCCTGTGGATTTTCTGATGGAAATATCTCTCCATTGATGTCATTGGGGTGTTAAAGTGCCCTACTATTATTGGATGACTATGAATTCTTTAGTTTTGATCTGCTTTGTGTATTTGGGTGCTCTTAGGTTGAGCGCATATATGTTTACAATTGTTCTATCTTTTTGTTGCATTGTATCTTTTATTATTATAGTGTCCTTCTTTGTCTCTTGTTACAGTTTTATTTTTAAATCTATTTTGTCTGATAAAGGTACTGCTACTGCAGATTTCTTTTGAAACCTTAGTACTCTAATTTCTCTCTTGTAGGTAGAAGATAGATGGGTCCTATATATTTACTCATTCTATCACCCAGTGCCTTTTATTATGAATACAGAGAGCACAGGCATGGGAGGGCGGGGTGGGGGGAATGAGGGAAGAGAGAGATAGAGAGAGAGAGGGAGAGAGAGAATGAGAATGAGAATGAATCCTCACCAAGTTCCATGCTCAGTGCAGAGCCCAGTTGGGACTCAATCCCATGACCCTGCGATCATAGCCTGAACCGAAATCAAGAGTCGAAATCTCAAGCGATTGAGCCATCCAGTTGCCCCTATCTGTCACCCAGTGCCTTTGATTTGAGCATTTATTCTGTTTCTATTCAAAGTAATTGATAGACATGTACTTGTCCTATTATTACTTGATATTGGTTATTTCTGATTTTTTCTGATCCTTTGTTCTCTTTCTCTTTTTTTGATTTGCTGGGTTTCTTCACAGTTTCACAGTTGAAATTGTTTGTCTTTATACTCTGCATATGTACTAGTAGTGTTTGATTTGTGGGTATTATTAGGTTTGCACCTAACCACTTCTGCACATAGGAGTCTATATTAAGTTGATAGTTGTTTAAGTTTGAACCAGTTGTTTACTCCTCTCCTCCCCGTGTTTTAGCTATGTAGTGTTCCTATTTCAAAACCATTCATATTGTGAATACCTTGACTGATGTTTTACAGATATACTCATTTTCATTGCTTTTGCGTTTCACACTTTAATATTGTCACTTTAGGTGTTTCTTTCCCACTTAAAGAGTCCCCTTTAACATTTCTTGCAGGGGTGGTTTGTTGATTGTGAACTCGCTTAGTATTTATTTGGGAACCTCTTGATCTTCCTTCCATCTGAATGATAGTTTGCTAGATAGACTCCCTTTGGCTGCAGATGTTTTCCATTCGGCACCTTTACCAAACTGTGCTGCTCACTTAAGGTTTCAAAGTTTCTTCTGAAAAAATCCAGTGATAACTTTATGGGGTTTCCCTTGTAGGTAACTGTCAACTTTTGTTTTCTTGCTGTGAAAAGTTTTCTTTATCACGACATTTTGGGTTTTAATTACTATACAACTTGCTTCTGTTGAATATAATGGGGGTTCTTTGTGCCTCCTGCTCTGGATCTGTTTCCTTCCGCACATTAGCGAAGTTTTCATTTATTGTGTCTTCAAATGAATTTTCTGGTTCTATTTCTCAGAATTCTCAGAATGAGAAATAGGACAGGAAAGACCTATTGAAGCTTCTCTGATGAGTCACTGGATTTGCATGCGTGGAGGATAGATTTGAGACTCAAATGAACAACCTACCTTTAACTTCTAAGAACTAGAAGAAAAAAACAATCTATGCCCAATGTTCTCAAAAGGGAGAAATTAATCCATATGAGAGTGGGAACCAATGAAACAGACCATGAAATCAATAGAAAACATGAAGAAGACAAAGAGTGGGTTTTCAGAAGAGTGAAACAAAATTGTCAGCGCTATACATAGACTATGCTAAGACATAAAGAGGACCAAATTCAAAAGAATTATAAATAAAAGAGAAGATACTATGCCTTATACCAAAGAAACATAAAGCAGACAAAGTGGCAACTATGGCCAAATTAGAGTACAGAAAACTACCTACCTAGAAGAAATGGATAGGTTCTTAGAAACACACAACCTACCAAGATTGTATCAGGAAGATATAGAAGGTTTGCACAGACCCATTAAAGGAAGACTGTATCAATACAAAAAGATAACCAATGTAAGTAAATTGAATCAGTAATCGAAGTTCTGCCAAGGAAGAAAACCTCAGGACCAGGTGGATTCATTGGTGAATTTAACCAAACGTTTGTAGAAGAACTAACAGCAGTCCTCTCACTGATTCAAAAGGAATGAACACCACCAAACTCATTTCATGAGACTGGAATTACCCTGGTAGGAAGCCAGAAAGGATACTACCTGAACAGAAATCTATAGGCCAGTATCCTCGTGATGAATATAGATGAATAATTCCCAGTAACATGCAGGCAAACCAAATTCAGGATCACATGAAAAGAATCATTGACCGTGATGAAGGGTTTTTTTCCTGTAAAGGCAGGATGTTTCAGAAATGCAAATCAATAAATGTGATCCCTCACAAAATTGAATGAAATAAAAATCAACCAGAAACCAGACTCTTAACTATAAATAGCAAATGGAGGGTTACTATAAGTGAGGTGGGCAGGGGCATGGGTTAAATGGGTGATGGGCTATGGAGGGCGCTAGCAGTGAGGATCACTGGGTGTTGTATGTAAGTGATGGATGACTACATTCTATACCTGAAATTAACATACACTGTATGTTAACCAATTGGAATTTAAATAAAAACTTGAAAAAATAAATACTAAAGAAATGCATACATAAATTTAAACTAAACTAAATAATTTTATTTTTTTTTAATATATGAAGATTATTGTCAAATTGGTTTCCATACAACATCCAGTGCTCATCCAAAAATGTGCCCTCCTCAATACCCATCACCCACCCTCCCCTCCCTCCCACCCCCCATCAAACCTCAGTTTGTTCTCAGTTTTTAAGAGTCTCTTATGCTTTGGCTCTCTTCCAGTCTAACCTCTTTTTTTTTCCTTCCCCTCCCCCATGGGTTTCTGTTAAGTTTCTCAGGATCTACATAAGTGTGAAACCATATGGTATCTGTCTTTCTCTGTATGGCTTATTTCACTTAGAATCACACTCTCCAGTTCAATCCCTGTTGCTACACAGGGCCATATTTCATTCTTTCTCATTGCCACGTAGTACTCCATTGTGTATATAAACCACAATTTCTTTATCCATTCATCAGTTGATGGACATTTAGGTTCTTTCCATAATTTGGCTATTGTTGAGAGTGCTGCTAAACATTGGGGTACAAGTGACCCTATGCATCAGTACTCCTATATCCCTTGGGTAAATTCTTAGAAGTGCTATTGCTGGGTCATAGGGTAGGTCTATTTTTAATTTTTTGAGGAGCCTCCACACTGTTTTCCAGAGTGCTTGCACCAATTTGCATTCCCACCAGCAGTCCAAGAGGGTTCCCGTTTCTCCACATTCTCACCAGCATCTATAGTCTCCTGATTTGTTCATTTTGGCCACTCTGACTGGTGTGAGGTGATATCTGAATGTGGTTTTGATTTGTATTTCCCTGATGAGGAGCGACGTTGAGCATCTTTTCATGTGCCTGTTGGCCATCTGGATGTATTCTTTAGAGAAGTGTCTATTCATGGTTTCTGACCATTTCTTCACTGGATTACTTGTTTTTCGGGTGTGGAGTTTGGAGAGCTCTTTATAGATTTTGGATACTAGCCCTTTGTCCGATATGTCATTTGCAAATATCTTTTCCCGTTCCGTTGGTTGCCTTTTAGTTTTGTTGGTTGTTTCCTTTGCTGTGCAGAAGCTTTTTATCTTCATAAGGTCCCAGTAGTTCATTTTTGCTTTTAATTCCCTTGCCTTTGGGGAAGTGTCAAGTAAGAAATTGCTACGGCTGAGGTCAGAGAGGTCTTTTCCTGCTTTCTCCTCTAGGGTTTGGATGGTTTCCTGTCTCACATTCAGATCCTTTATCCATTTTGAGTTTATTTTTGTGAATGGTGTGAGACAGTGGTCTAATTTCAATCTTCTGCATGTTGCTGTCCAGTTCTCCCAGCATCATTTGTTAAAGAGACTGTCTTTTTTCCATTGGATAATCTTTCCTGCTTTGTTAAAGATTAGTTTGCCATATGTTTACAATAGCATCAAAAACAATAAAATTTATTGGAATAAATTTAGCCAAGGAGGTGAAAGATCTCTACAGAAAACTACAAAACCTGTGTGCAGAAATGGAAGAAATTCAATTTGCATGGAAGAAACAGAACACACAAGTCAGTGAAAAGCCACCCCATGTCCATCTGAAGGAGGAATTAATACAGATACAATGTCCATACTACTCAAAGCCCTCTAGAGATTCAGTGCTATCTCTATCAAGACTCTGATGCAATTTTTATGCAATTAGAAACACATACCCTCAAATGTATTTGGAACCACAAAAAGACCCAAAGTAGCCAATGCAAGAAAGGACAAAATAGGAGGCATCACACTTCTTGATTTCAAGTTTCATTCTAAGACAAAGAAGTCACTGTTATGTCACTGGCATAAGCACACACACACAAGAAAATGGAACGGAAACTGAGAGCCCAATCTAAACCCATGCATGCACAGTCAACTCGTATTTGCCAAGGGAGTCAAAAATACACAGTGGAGAAGAATAGTCTCTTGAATAACTGGTGCTGGGAAAATTGGATATTCACATGTATAAGAATAAAGGTTAGCACCGTATGTTACACCACTCCCTAAAGACTGAAAGGAAGAAACATAGAGAGATGTGGTTATAGAGAAACAGTGACAAAGAGGAAGTACAAAGAGGAAGGTAGACACCTGCTCGAGGTATGTGGATGGTGTTAGATGCATCAGGGGAGAGGGGATGTATGAGGTGGCTCTGAGTGCTGGGGCAGAAAGGGCTTGTATCATGGGCACCAGAGTTCCATGACCCCAAGACTCCAACATCCCTGGTAGCTCTGCAGAAGCCATTGGAATTGGACAGATGGGTATCCCTCATTTCTTCTGGAATTGTGAGGCTCAGCCTCATGTTCTGTCATGGAGAGGGATGTCTTGAGGGAGATTGTGCTGCTCTTTGGCAGGTATACTCCAAGTCTGCCCTGTGGGGAGGTGTCCTGGGGCCATCTCTCTCACTGCCCCAGGCCCTGTTGGATTTCCCCCCTCCCCCACCAGCTGGTCTTCCTCAAGTTCTGAACCCAGGCATCAGGCATCATGTTGTCCCCAGGTCCTTATGTCTGTACCTGGCAGAGGTGGACTGCTGATATTGATTTAAAAAACTTGACAATAAGGTCCATATCCTCCCTCTGGGACTAGCGGTGTGCATCCCAATCGTGGGTTGCTATCCTCCTGTCCACAACTAATCTGAGGATTCCAGAAGGTAGGTGAACACTCTAAAACACTCTAGTCTTCTCTTACATCAAATTCAAAGACATTTTCTTGTCCCAACTTTCTTTCAATGCTGAAGAGATGGCAATTAGTAATTGAAGGCATAATGGTCCTATAGGATATTTACCTATATGACTGGTGGACATTATGTCATCCATCCTTGTCCCTAAAGAACATTTCATTGGAAATATTAGCCAAGGATACATACTGTAAATTCACAACTGATGTGTAGCTCCCTGTAAGTTGCATTCTGACCTTATCACATATGTGTCATCAAAGATATTATTAGTGACTTTTCAGATAAGCTCTCCACATCAAGATGGTGATGTTAGAGAATCTGGTATAAATGGAATTTCACATATTCCAAATTAGGAATTATTTTTCATTTTTAATGGTTCTTTTTTCTTTTTTTTTTTTTGAGAGAGCCCGAGCTGGGGAGGGGGGAGAGAGTGGGAGATACCGAATCTGAGGCAGGCTCGAGACTATGAGCTCTCAGGACAGAGCCTGACGCGGGGCTCAAACTCATGGACTCCAAGATCACAACTTGCATCAAAGTCCGACACTTAACCAACTAAGCCCCCCAAGGGCCCCAGGAATGATAGTTTATTGGCAAAGAAGGAGAAATTAAACATAGTGTAAAGGATGTCTATTTTTAATTGAAATATTGTTCACACATTTGTTGTATGAGTTTTAGGCATACATTGTAGTCATTCCATATGTCTATGAATTATATTGTACTTAAGCACAAGTGTAGCTATCCTGTGAAAGCATGCAACAGTATTATTACAGGATTGACTCCATTCCATTGGCTGTCCCTTGTATCCCTAGGACTGATTCATTCCATAGCTGTCGGCGGTATCTCTCTCAAAGGTGTTCATTCTTTATCTAACCAAAGTATTTTGGTGGTAAACACAATTATCACTTGCTCAGCAAGTGTAAATTGGCGGTCTATTTTTCTGTGAACATTGCTTAAAACATTACAAATGATGTCATTACGTTAATAAAGTAGGTTTCATTCTTCACTCACAAGAAAGGAGAAGGAAAAGATTTCTTTGTGTCCCAGGCCCTGTCATTAAAACCTTTCCCACTGTGGAGAACAGGTTTAGTTGCCCAGGCACCTTCAGTGTCTCAGCTGAGCGACCAGGGCCTTCCACATTGCAAAAATTCCCATGATGGCCAACAGAGAGAGCTCGAGCACCACAGACCCGGAGAGGAGAGTTCCTCTGCCCAGGCAGTGATGGCCAGCAGAAGGCGCACCATCGGCTTTTCTGACCCAGGGCACCTGAGAGCAGGGAGGGCTTTGATTGCTCCCAGAGTACTCAGGGCCTCTGCTGCTGCCTCAGTACAGAGAGCAGAGCTGCATTTCCAGCAGGTTGTGCCGCCCGCCCCAGGGGAGATCTTGGGAGCTTTGTAGCAACTTGGCATCTCCTGAGTCGCCAGAGAGAATTTGTCTTATTGTACTGAGTGCTGAGGAGTGGGCGCTGGGTGGCTTCCCTGGGCAAGGTGGTTGCTGAGATGCACAGGCCCTTGCATTTTCTGGGCTGTTCCCGTGTTTCATTCCTCCCCTTCCTGGACAGTATTTGAACAAGACATATTTTACTAAAGGTCTTGTGGATTGCGGAGTCCCACGACATCACCTCATCGATGCAGTCGATGGTTTCTTCCAGATTCAGGCTTGTTTCCGGGAAGAAACCCTGACAGAAATTCAGAAGAACAGGAGCTGCATTCCATTAGGACATGAATACATGAAATACTCGTCTTGGGAACTCCTAGAAGAATGAGCTGGGACCCACTTTCGAGTCCTGCTAGAACCAGTGACCGAGGTAAGGGCACAAACTGTCCCCCACATCGTACATGCCTTTTAAAAAGTTTCATGGTTATTTTTCCAACCTAATTAAGTGATTGCAAACTACAGAAAACCTGGTAGATACCTGTCATTAACGTACATTATCTTTAATTTAAATTGCAGTGAGTAAAGATACAGTGTAGTATTAGTTTCAGGTGTAAAATATAGAGCAACCCTTCCACACGTCATCCGGTGCTTATCCCAGGTGCACTTCTTAATCCCCAGCAGCTGTTTCACCCATTCCCCACTTTGCTCTGGAAGCCCTCAGTTTGTTTCCCAGTTAGAGTCTGTTTGTCACTGTCTTCCCCCCCCCCCCCGCTTTGTTTTGTTTTATTTCCATGTGTTAGTGAAATCATCTGGTATTTGTCTTTGTCTGAAGGGTTATTTCACCCAGGATAACATTCTCTCGCTCCATCAAGCCCATGGCAAATGACAAGATTTCATGTTTTTACGGCCTAATAATATTACATTCCATAGACCACGTCTCAATTTATTCATCAGTTGATGGATGCTTGTATAGTTTCTATAATTTGGCTGTTTTAGAAAATGCTGCTGTAAACATCATGGTGCATGTATCCCTGTTACGATTTTGTATTCTTTGTAGAAATGCCTTGTAGTGAAATTGCTGGATCGTAAGTTACTTCCATTTCCAATTTTTTTTTGAGAAATCTCCATAATGTTTTCCAGACTGGCTGCACCAGTTTGCATTCCTACCCACAGTGCAAGAGGGTTATTCTTTCCCCACATCCTTGGCAACACCTGCTGTTTCATCCTTCATTGATTTTGGTCATTGTGACAGATGTGATGTGTTATCTCATTGTACTTTTGAATTGTATTTCCCTGAAGATCAGTATTGTTGAGTATTTTTTCATGTGTCTCTTGGCCAGGTATATGTCTTCCTTCAGGAAATGTCCATTTGTGTCTTCTGCCCATTTTTAATCAGATTTCTCGTTTGGGTGCTGTATAACTATATATTTTGGGCACTAACCCTTTATCTGATGTCGTTTGCAAATATCATTCTGTAGGTGTTTTAGTTTTGTTGATTATTTCCTAGGTGACGGAAGGTTTTAATTTTTATGAAGTCTCATTATTTTTGCTTGTGTTTCCCTTACCTCTAGAGATATATCTACAAAGACATTTGCACAGGCAATGTCAAGTAAGATACTACTCGTGTTATCCTCTGGGATTTTTATGGTTTCAGGTTTCACATATAGGTCTTTATCCGTGTTGGATTTATTTTTGTGTATGTTGTAAGAAAGTGGTCCATTGTAGTTTTTGTTTTGTTTTGCAGGATGCTGTCCAGTTTTTCCAAAACCATATGTTGAGCCTTCTTTTTTTAAGTTTATTTACTTGTTTTTGAGAGAGAGCATGCAGAAGAGGGGCAGAGAGAAATGGAGACAGAGAATCCCACACATGCTCTGCACTGCCCTGAGATCATAACCTGAGCTGAATTAACAATCACATGCTTTGTTGACTGAGCCACCCCTGTGTCCCAAGACTATCTTTTTTTCCATTGGATGTTCTTTCCTGCTTTGTTGAGAATTAATTGACCATATAGGTGTGAGTTCATTTCTGCGTTTCTCTTCTATTGATCTATGCCTCTGTGTTTTGTTGTTGTTGTTTTGTCAGTACCATACTGTTCTGATCAGTACAGCTTTGTATTATAACCTAAAGTCTGGAATTGTGATGTCTCCAGCTTTGCTTTTCTTCTACAAGTTTGTTTTGGCTGTTTGGGGACTTTTGTTATTCCATACAAATTTTGAGATCATTTGTTCTTGTTCTGTCACAAATGTTTTTGTTAGTGTGATAGGGATTTCATTATATGTGTAGATTCTTTTGAGGCGTGTAGACATTTTAACAGTATTTTGTGCTTCCCATCCATGAACATGAAATGTATTCCATTTCTTTGTGTCCTCTTCCATTTCTTTCATCAGTGTTTCATAGACTTTAGGGTACAGGTCTTTCAATTCTTTGGTTAGGTTTATTCCTGGTTTCTTGTGGTATTTGTGAGCCTGTCAATGGGATTGATCCCTTACTTTCTCTCTGTGTTAATTCACGATTTGTGTTAGAAATTCAATACATCTAAGTTCCTTGATTTCTGTATATTATGACTCGTGGAATTCATATATCAATTCTAGCAATTTTTAAGGGAAGCTTTCATACTTTTTATAGAACACATCATGTCAGTTCCAAATAGCAAAAGTGCTACTTCTTCCTTACCGATTTGGATGCCTCTTATTTCTTGTTGTTGTCTGAGTGCTGTGGTTAGGGTTTCCCGTACTATGTGGAATAACAGTGGTGAGAGGGGTCATCCCTGTTTTGTCCCTGACCTTGGAGGAAAATTTTTCAATTTTTCCCCATTGAGGATGAGATGAGCTGTGGGTTTTTCCTAGATGACCTTTATTACGTGCAGCAAGGTTGACTCTCAATGTGCTTTGCTGAGGGGTTTTATCATGAATGGATGTGACATTTTGTCAAATAGTTTTCCTGCATCTGTTGAAAGCATCGTATTGTTCTTATCCTTTCTCTTATTACTGTGGCACATCATGTTGATTGATCTGTGAATGTGGAACCACCCTTGCAGCCCAGAAATATATCCCACTTGATTATGGAAATGATTCTATTAATGTATTGTTGACTTTAATTTGAAGGTATTTTAATAAGAATTTCTGCATACATAGTCATCAGGCTATTTGGCTGCAGTTTTATTTAAAAATTTTTTAACATTTTTTAAATGTTTATTTCTTTCCTTTGAGTACATAAAAGTGAGGGAGGGGCTCAGAGATAGGGAGAGAGAGAATCCTGGCCATGCCCCACACTGTCATGGCAGGATCCAACATGGGACTCGAACCCACGTACCTCAAGATAATGTCCTAATCCGAAATTAAGAGTTGGACAGTAAACAGCCCGAGCCACACAGGCGCCCCGCCAGTTTTCGGTTTTAGTGGAGGCTTTATCTGGTTTTGGTATCAGGGTAATGATGGCCTCATAAGATGAATTTATAAGTTTTCCTTCTTTTTTATTTTTCGTAATAATTTGAGGAGAATACATATTACCTCTTTCTTAAATGGATGGTAGAATTCATTAGTTAAACCATCTGGCCCAGAACTCTTGTGTTGGGGGGAGATTTTTTTTATTACTGATTTGATTTCTTTCTGTTTTCAGATTTTAGGTATCTTCCTGTTTCAGTTTGGTAGTTTGTGTGTTTCTAGGAATTTGTCCATTTTTCTCAGAGTGTCCAATTTGTTGCATATAGTTGTTTATAATATTAACTTCTAACTGTATTTTTGTGGTGTGGACTGTTATTTCTCCTTTCTTATTTGTGATTTTATTTATTGGAGTCCTTTCTCTCTTCTTACTGAAAAGTCTGCCTAGAAGATTTCATGTTGATTACTGTTTTCAAAGAACCAGCCCCTGGTTTCATTGATTTTGTCTGGTGTCTTTTTGGTTTGAATATCCCTTATTTCTGTCTGAATCTCTATTACTTCCTTTCTTCTGCTGTTCTTCTTCTGATATGTGACCTAGAATATGATCAATTCTGGAGAATGTCCCATGTGCACTTGAAAAGATTATGTACTCTGCCATTTTTGTATGGAGTGTTCTAAATATATCTGTTAAACCCGTCTGGTCCAGTGTGTCATTCAAAGCCATTGTTTCCTTGTTGATTTTCTGTTTACAGCTTCTGTCCCTTGATGTGAGTGATGTGTTAAAGTCCTCTACTATCGTTATATTATAAAAAATGAGTTCCTTTATGGTTGTTGTTAAATATTTTATATACTTGGTGATCGCATGTTGGGTGCATCAAAATTTACAATCATTGGATCTTCTTGTTTCATTGTCTCCTTTAGTATGAGATAGCGTCCATCTTCATCTCTTGTTTTAGCTTTATTTATTTATTTATTTACTTATTCATTTATGTATGTATGTATTTATTTATTTATTTATTTATTTATTTTAATTTAAGTCATAGTTGACATAAAGTGCATTCTTGGATTTGGGAGTAGAATTTGGTGATTCATCCCTTACATACAATACCCAGTGCTCATCACAACAAGTGCTCTCCTTAATACTCATCCCACATCTAGCACAGCGCTGACCCATTTCCCTCCATCAACCTTCGTTTTTTTTTCTCTAACATTAAGAGAGTCATGTGGTTTGTTACCACTCTTCTCGTTTCCTGCCCCCTTCCCATGTTTTCATCTGTTTTGTTTCTTCAATTCCACATGAGTGAAATCCTATATTTGTCTTTCTCTGATTGGCGTATTTCACTTAGCATAATACATTCTAGCTCCATCCACATCATTGCAAATGGCAAGATTTCATTCTTCTTGAAGTTGAGTTATATTTCTTTGTATATACATATGTTTGTATATATGAACGTACACATATGTACATATGTATATATGCGTATACATACATACACACCACAACTTCTTTATACCTTCATCAGTTGATGGATACTTGGGCTTTCTCTCTAATTTGGCTACTGTTGATAATGCTGCTATAAATACTGGGTTCATGAAATGTCACTATTAGGTATTTACCCAAAGGGTACCAAAATAGTCTCGGTTTTAAAGGTTATTGTGCCTGATATGAGTATTGCTACTGGCTTTCTTTTGACATTATTGGCATAATAAATGTTTCTTCATTCCCTCACTTTAAATCTGAAGGTGACTTAAGTCCAAATAAAGCTTTGTAGGCAGCATCTAGATGGGTGTTGTTTTTGTTTGTTTGTTTGTTTGTTTGTTTTGTCCATTCTGACGCCCTATCCAATGTCTTATGATTGGAGCATTTAGTCCATGTACATTTAGAGTGATTATTAATAGGTATATATTTAGTGCCATTCTACTAGTTGTTTTGCCATTCTTTCTTGATGTTTTCTCTGATCCTTTCTTATCTGTAACACTTTTAGTCCTAGATTTCCTCTCAAAGAGCCCAATTTAAATATTCTTTTCTTTTGACTGGTAGTACATTTCTTTACTTCTTTTTAATATTTCTTTTTTTTTAATTTAAGCCCAAGTTAGTTACTTTATAGTGGAATACAGTTTCAGCAGTAGAATTTAGTGATCCATCAAGTACAAAATATACCCAATACTCATCCCAAGTGCGCCCGTAATGCCCATCACCCATTTAGCCCATACCCCTATTCAGTAACCCTCCTGGAACCCTGAGTTTCTTCTCAGTATTTCAGAGTCTCTTATCATTCGACTCCCTCTCTGTTTGTATCTTATTTTTGCTTTCCTTTCACTACGTTCATCAGTTGTATTAAATTCGACAGATGAGAGAAATCATATGATGTGTGTCTTTCTCTGACATATTTTGCTTAGCATAATCAAGTCTGGTTCCATCCATGTTGTTTCAAATAGCAAGATTTCATTCTTTTTGACCGCCGAGTAATATTCCATTGTATGAATATACCACATCTTCTTTATCCATTCATCTGTCAATGGTCATTTGGGCTCTTTGCATAATTTAGTTATTGTTGATCATGTTGCTATAAACATGGCAGTGCATGTGCCACTTCGACTCAGTGTTAGTGTATCCTTTGGATAAATACGTAGTAGTGCAATTGCTGGGTCCTAGTGTAGTTCTATTTTTAGTTTTTCTGACAAATCTCCATACTATTTCCAGAGTGTCTACACCACTTTGCATGCCCACCAGCATTTCAAAAGCGTTCCCTTTCTCTGCATCCTTGCCAACATCTGTCTTTTTCGGAGATGTTAATTTTAGCCATTCTGACAGGTGTGAGGGGATATCTCATTGTGGTTTCGATTTGTATTTCAGTGATGACGAGATTGAGCATCTTTTCATGTGTGACCGACCTGGATGTCATCTTTCTTAAAGTGTCTGTTCACGTCTTTTGCCCATTTCTTCACCGGATTATTTGGTTTTTGGGTGTTGAGTGTGATAATTGTTTATAGATTTTGGATACTAAGCCTTTATCTGATATGTCACCTGCAAATATCTTCTCCCATTTCGTTCAGTGGCCTTTCAGTTTTGCTGATTGTGTCCTCTGCTGTGCAGAAGCTTTTTATCTTGAGGTTCCAATAGTTCTTTTTGGTTTTTATTGCCCTTGCTTTGGGGACATGGCAAGCAAGAAGTTGTTGTGGCCAGGATCAAGGAGGTAGATTGCTTGTTTTCTCCTCTAGGATTTTGATGGTCCCTTTCTTACATTTATATCTTTCATCCATTTTGAGGTGTGTGTGTGTATGTGTGTGTGGTTTAAGAACACAGTCCAGGTCCAAACTTCTCACTGTCCAGTTTTCCCGGTACCATTTGCTGAAGAGACTTTTGTTTTTCCATTGGGTATTCTTTCCAGTGTTATCAAAGATTACTCGGCCATATGTTTGAGGGTCCATTTATGGGTTCCCCATTCCGTTCCATTGATGTCTGTGTCCGTTTTTGTGCCCGTACCATACTGTCTTGATGATTGTGGTTTTCTAATACACCATAAAGTCCAGATTTTAATGTCTCCAGCTTTGTTTTCTTTTTCAACATGACTTTGGCGATTTGGGGTCTTTTCTGGCTCCCTACAAATTTGAGGGTTGTTTGTTCAAGTTCTGTGAGGAATGCTGGTGTGATTTTGATAGGGATTGCATTGAATGTGTCCATTGCTTTGGGGAGTATTGACTTTTTTTTTTTAATTTTTTTTCAACGTTTATCTATTTTTGGGACAGAGAGAGATAGAGCATGAACGGGGGAGGGGCAGAGAGAGAGGGAGACACAGAACCGGAAACAGGCTCCAGGCTCTGAGCCATCAGCCCGGAGCCTAACGCGGGGCTCGAACTCACGGACCGCGAGATCGTGACCTGGCTGAAGTCGGACGCTCAACCGACTGTGCCACCCAGGCGCCCCGAGTATTGACATTTTAATAATATTTGTTCTTCTCATCCATGAGCATGGAATGTTTTTCCGTTTCTTTGTGTTTCTTCCATTTCTTTCATAGATGTTGTATGGTTTGTTCCTTTATTTTTTTTATCTTTGTTTACTTTTGAGAGAGAGAGAGGGAGAGAAAGAGAGAGCACATGAGCAGGGGAGGGGTAGAAAGAGAGAGAGAGGGAGGCACAGACTCTGAAACAGGCTCCAGGCTCCGAGCTGTCAGCACAGTGCCCATCACGGGACTCAGACCCACAAATGCGGGATCATGTCCTGAACTGAAGTCGGCACTTAACTGACTGAGCCACCCAGGTGCCCCTCTATTGTTTTAAGTGTAATGATCTTTTACCTCTTTGGTTATGTTTATCCCTGGGTATTTGATGGTTTTCAGTGCAGTTGTAAAGTACATCAATCCTTGATTTCTCTCTGCTGACTCATTATTGGTGTATAGAAATGCAGTCAACTTCTGTATATTGATTTTATATCCTGAGACTTTCCTGAATTCCAGTATCAGTCCTAACAGGTTTTCCATGGAGTCTTTGGGATTTCCTTGGAAAGCATCATGTCTGCGAAGAGGGAAAGTTTGACCCTCCTTGCCAATTTGGACGCCTTGTATTTCTTTTTGTTGTCTGCTTGCTGAGGTTAGGACTTCCAACAGTTTGTGCAATAACAGTGGTGAAAGTGGACATCCCAGTCGTGTTCCTGACCTTAGGGGGAAAGCTCTCAGTTTTTCCTCATTGAAGAAGGTATTAGTTGTGGGACTTTCGTATCTGGACATACTGATATTCAGACAAGATCTTTCTATCCTTCCTTTCATGTGTGCTTTTTTTTTCCATCAAGAAAGGATGCTGCATTGTGTCAAATGCTCTTTCTGCATCTATTGAGAGGATCATATGGTTGTTATCCTTTCTTTTCTCAATGTGATGTATCACATCAGTTGATTTGCAGATATTGAATTGGTGGTGCATCCCAGAAATAAATCCAATTCATTGTGGTGACTAATTATTTGTATGTATTGTTGGATCCGGTTCGCTACATTGTGTTGAGAATTTTTGCATCCAGGTTCATCAGGGAAATTGGTCTGTAGTTTCCTTTCTGGTGGGGTCTTTGTCCAGTTTGGACTCAAGGCCAAGCTGGCCTCATAGAATGAGTTTGGAAGTGTTCCTTCCATGTCTCTAGCCATGACCTTATCTTGTTCTTTCATTTGGGATGCATTCTTCTTGTCTTGGCATTTTGGCTGAGTATTTGCCTTCTCTGTGTTACAAAAGCTCATTATGTTAGCTGCCTGTGAGATGAATGGCTTTATGAAATGGAGGTCATCTAGTGTCCAGGGCCCGACACATCAGGGAGTGTCTGTGGTGTGTGTTGCGTACATTGTTTTGTGTTCTGGCTGCACTTTCCTTCAGGCCAGTTGTATGGACAATGTATGGTCTTTGGCCAGAATGTGCTGAGTTTTATCTAGGTCAGCTCCGATCTGCTTCTTAAATGAGACTTGAAATGACTGCCACTCGAAGTGAAGCTCTGCAGAACTGTCTGGTCAAGAGAGGTGGTGTGGTCATGAGCTTCCGCTGGTCTTCTGGGGAAGGGGACACCTCCATTGGGACTTAGGCAAGCCTGATTGACCTAGAAGTCCAGTCTCACCAGAGCACAGGAATGTGGGGTTGGTGTAAGCATCTTAGGTAGCCAGTGTGGGGATGACATTGTTTCCAGCAGATGGCTCTGTGTTTATGCTGTGGGGAAGAGGAGGAAAATGGTCCCACACACCTCCTCTGTCCTACCTCCTTTGTCCCCTTGTTGTGAACACTGCCTCTCAGGGGTGCTCTCCATGATGAGTGTATAATTGCCCCACTGTTTGCACCAGGCGATGTACAGGTCACTCTTTCCATACCATCTGCCTGTAAGTATTTTGCTGCCTTCTCTCAAGGATTAGACCAGTGCCCTCAGGGCTGTATCCCAGCCAAGCCTGCTAACTTTTGAAACTCCACATTCTCAGGGTCTGGATCACTTGGTTAAGTGTCCAAGTCTTGATCCTGGCTCAGATCATGACCTCGTGGTCATGGGCTTCTCTCTCTCCCTCTATTCCTTCCCCTCCCTTGCATGTGCTCTCTTTCTCTCTCCCTCTCTCAAAATAAATAAACTTAAAACAAATTAAGTGGCATGGAATACCTTATTTAGGCGAGATATCCTCCTTGAGGGAATGGCAGGGGTCTATCAGGTAAATTTCCAGCAATGACTAGGAATTTCATTGCTGACTGGTTAAAGGTTACATTCCTACAGGAATGAATTTAGGGTTAGTGACATGAGGCCTTAATGTAAGTAACTCCATGATGGTCCTGTGAGTTTTCTTTACATTCCAAACCCATATTTTTGCACATCTTTTTTTTTTTTATTAAAAATATAACCCTAAGTATGCTGGCCCGATGATCATATCCTGTAAATCTGTGACCATCTCCTAATCATAGATGGAGATCAACTCTGTGGCTCTAAGATTTTTGTGACTCTAAATTATATTGATGTATGTTACTAAGGTCTTTGTGAGTCTAGGTTACTGCTGACCCCCTGAAATCTTTGACCGAGGGACACCCAGCCAGGTTTCTGAGCCATCACTTAGGCACAGAAGCACCCTTTCCAAGTCACCTCTTCCTAAAGCGTGTCTTTCCCTCTGGTACTTCTGGGTCTTACCCTTTTGCAGATCACATGCTGTGATGGACATCCCCTCATGAAAACCTGTCAAGGTGGACGAGAGAAACCTGCTTGCCTGTGACTGCCACTTTATGGTCACATCTTTTCCTTCTGAAACCCCTTGAACACTCTATCATTCTTCCAGCCTTTGAACATCTCTTCGATTTGAAAATATTTCATTCTCTTGTATTCATGCTAAAAAATATGTGTGAAAATATTAAAGCAAGGGTTCTTTACAATAAGTGAGCCAGTCACAATGATCCATCTGGCCGTGTGTATGTATGTTTTCTTTTTTGGACACTGTTCAGGCATGATGTGAAGTACATCCTGTAAAATCTGAGTATCATTCATTATCTAGGATAACCGCCTTTATGGAAAGCCATTTAATGACATGTTCATTCCAGATCCGAAAAACACTTAATTTACATACCACATAATACAGTGGTGTCTACATATGTTATTACCTTAAAATATGGAAAGTGGATGTTTCTATGAAGTGTATATCATACATTGAGTTTTCTGTACCATGAATGCTATTATTTAAATTACACAATAGTAAGAACAAAAAGAATAGGTACATGGCCATCACTAGTAACTAAGACTAGAACTAGTCATATAATATTAGGTGTTGAAAACATAAAACCATGATTACTAATAATCTTTTCAATCGTGGTGGGTTTCTAGTTACCAGAAAAATTGGGAAGATATTATTGAGTCTCCACATACATCAGAGTGTTTTCTGACTATTGATGTCCTCTAAGTTGATACATGATCACAATTAATATCCCAAAGAGATATGGTACTATTAACTAACTTTGTATTT
This sequence comes from Felis catus, assembly GCF_018350175.1. Taxonomy (NCBI): domain Eukaryota; kingdom Metazoa; phylum Chordata; class Mammalia; order Carnivora; family Felidae; genus Felis; species Felis catus. The sequence goes on from NW_025408536.1 coordinate 79,815, forward strand.
GTATTCAGAATGCTTCGGTTTTAAACTCTTCTGTCCCAGACTCATCCCAGCTGGCACATGACAGTCATCCTGTCTCCTTCGGCTTCACTTGGCCATGGCGATTTTTAGATTTTTCCATATTTTTCATAATCTGCAAAGTTTTGAGGGTAAGTTTGTAGAATGTATTTTGTAGAATGATCCTTGGTTGGGATATGTCTAACGTTTGTTCAAATGCTTAGGCTGACTACTGTGTTTTGGAGCAGAAGATCCAGAGGCATAGTTCCATCCATAATTATCACTTCACATAAAGTTTGTTTACTCTGAAGATTTGGGTCTTTTGTGGTTCTGTACAAATTTTAGGACCGTTCTAGTTCTATGAAAAATGTTGTTGCTATTTTGATGGCGATGGCATTAGTTGTGTCAGTTGCTGTGAGAAGTATAGACATTTCCATGAAATTTGTACGTCCGATCCATGAGTATGGAATATCCTTCCATTTTTTTGTGTCATCTTGTATTTCTTTCATCACTGTTTTATAATTTTCAGAGTATAGGTCGCTCACCAGCTTGGATAGATTTATTCATAGATACCTTATTATTTGGTGTACAACTGTAAATGGGACTGTTTTCTTAATTTCTCTCTCTACTGCTTCGTTATTGTCTAGAAATGCAACAGATTTCTGTACAATGATTTTGTATCCGGTGACATTGCTGTATTCATTTATCACTTCTAGCAGTTATTGGGTGGACTCTTTAGGGTTTTCCATATATATAGTGTCATGTAATCTGCAAAGTGTGAAAGATTCACTTCTTCCAGATTTGGATTAGTTTTTCTTTTCTTTTCTTTTCTTTTCTTTTCTTTTCTTTTCTTTTCTTTTCTTTTCTTTTCTTTTCTTTTCTTTTCTCTTTCTTTTCTTTTCTTTTCTTTTCTTTTCTACTTTAATTTACTTTATGTTGTTTTGTTTCGTTTTGTTTTGTTTGATTTATCTGCTGGCTATACCTTGGACTTCCAATGCTATGTTTATTAAAAGTGGTAAGAGTAAACATCCTTGTGTTTTCCCTGACCTTATAGGAAAAGCTCTCAGATTTTCTCCATTAAGGTTGATTATAGCTGCAGGGTTTTCATAGAAAACATTTATTGCATTGATGTATGTTCCCTGTAAACCTACTTTAGGGGGTTATAATCATGAATGGATGTTGTAGTATGTCAAATGCTTTTTCTTCATGTATTGAAATGACCGTATGGTTCTTTTCTTTTAAAGTTTATTAATTTTGAGAGAGACAGAGTGTGACCAGGGAAGGGGCAGAAAGAGAGTGGGAGACACAGAGTTCGATGGAGGCTCTTGGCTCTGAGCTTTCAGCACAGAGTCCGATGTGGGACTTGAACTCACGAAGCATGGGGTCATGACCTGAGCTGATGTCGGACTGCTAAAGGATTGAGCCACCCAGGTGCCCCGATCATATGGTTCTTGTCCTTTCTCCTGTTGATATATTGTATCACATTGATTGATTTGCAAATACTGAACCACCCTTGCAACTTGGGAATAAATCCCACTTAATTGTGGGATATATTTATAGTTGTTATATCTCCTTTTGGACTGTACCCTTTACTGTTATATAACGTCCTCCTCTGTCTCTTGTTATGTACTTTAAGCGTATTTTTTCTGATACAAGTATTGTTACTCTAGTTTTTTTTTTTTTCATCTGTTCTTACACCCTATGTCTCTAGATTGGAGCGTTCATTCCATTTACCTTCAAAGAAATGATTGCTATGTATGTATGTATGTATGTATGTATGTATGTATGTATTGCCATTATATTACCTGTTTTCTTGTGGTTTCTAATGATTTTCTCCGATCCTTTCTTGTCTGTCTTTCATGTTTTGCTTATTTTCTTTAGTGAAGTATTTTAATTTATTTATCTTTACTCTTAGCATATTTGTGACTGGTTTCTGATATATGGTTACTGCTGGGTTATGTATATAACCTCTTCTGCGTTTAGCAGTTTGTATTAAGCTGATGGTCATTTACCTTGGAACCCATTATTTTCTCCTCCCTAGGTTTTTGGGAGATGTTATTATATTTCAAATCCATATCTCTGAGTTCCTTAACTATTTTTTACAAAAATATTCATGTTTTACTTGATTTGTGTCTTCTACCTCCATACTGTCACTGTTGGTCTCCCTTTTCCACTCAAAGAGTCCCTCTTCATATTTCTTGCAGGACTGGTTTAGTGGTACAAACACCTTTAGTTTTTGTTTGGGAAAGTCTGTGTCTCCTTCCATTCTGAATGATAGACTTGTTGGATAGAGTATTCTTGGCTGCTAATTTTTCCATTCAGCACTTTGAATATGTGATGTCACTTGCTTCTCGCTTGCCAAGTATCTGTTCAGAAATCTGGTAGCTAGCCTTATGGGTCTTCCCTTCTAAGTGAAGTCTCTTTGTGTTGCTGCATTTAAGAGTTTTTCTTTATTGTCACTGTAATTTGCAAGTTTGCTTACAATATGTCTGGATGTTGGCCTGATTTTCTTCATTTCGATGTGAATTCTCTAGCCTCCCGGATGTGGACGTTTGTTTCCTCCCCCAATTAGGGCATTTTTCAGCTATTGTTTCCACAAATAAATTTTCTGCCCCCTTTTCTCTTTCTTCTGCGACTCCTACAATATCAATATTGTTATCTTTGCTGTAGTCACTGAGTTCCCTTAGTCTCATCTCACGTTGCAGAATTCTGTTCTCTCTCTTTGGTTCAATGTGATTCATTTCCATTACTCAGTCTTTGAGGTCGCTGGTTTGCTCCTCTGCTTCTTCCATCCCTTTGTTAGTTCCAGCAAGCGTGTCTCTCCTTTATTGTGTCCTCAATGTCTACTGTACTATTTCTTATCTCTAGTCAGGGGTCTCACTCTTCTACTCATTTCACAACTCTAATGAGCATCCTTACGATCATTGCTTTCAAATCTGTATCAGGTATGTTACCTACATCTCTTTGGCTTAGATCTCTGGCTGTGACTTTCACTAGGTCTTTCATTGTGGAAAAACATCTCTGTGTGTCCATTTTGTCTGTCTCTCTGTCTCTGTTTCTCTGTGTTAAAAAAGTCAGCTGTACCTTCTGCTCTTGAAACTAATAACGTTATGAAGAAGAGGTCCTGGAGAACTCAGCAGTGCACGTCTCCGTTTATAGGACCTGGACCTTCAGGAGGCTATCGTATGGGTACTGTTCACAGCCTGCTGTTGTGTCTGGGTTACTTTTCCTTTTAGTGCAGGTGTCTGCACTGATTGCATGCTGTTGTGGGCTGTGCTTCGTCTCATTGGTTTTAGTGGGACCCAGGCAGGCCAGCTGTGGGGTGGTATGCCCGCTGGATAACTTGGGCACAGGGCAGGAGTGTTAGCAAAATTTCACAGGGCTACAAGTCCTATGCCAGATTTCCCGATGTCCTTTGTTGGCTGGGGGCTGTGGACCAGCGGTGGAAGCTAGGGGCTTGAGGATATGCACAGAGCATGTCTGTGCCTGGGGACATGTGGCTTAGTGAGACAGATGAGGGTGCCTGGATATGTACAGCTGGGTGAGGTGCAGATGTGCACAGCATGTTGTGGCAGCTATGCATGCAGCTTGTCAGACAGGGTGCCCTTGTGGTTTGAAAAATGTTTGGCCTGAGACCAGCAGGCTTGGTTTGGTGAGTCCCCTAGTGAACCCTTGGGACTGGCACACTGCTAATGGGTTAGTTAGCAAGTGTCTGTGCAGCCTCACCCTCTTGTGGGTGCTTCTATGCTTATTCTGGGAGGCTGGGGGAGAAGAATGGTGCCTGTGAGCTCCCTCGTTGTTGGAGAAGTCCTCCAACACACTCCGGAATCAGCATGAATACATCTGTCTCCTGTTCCCTCAGCATTGTGCAACATGCCATGTTTACATTGCCTCTCTACACACGCAGGGATCTGGCTATCACTAATCCTTCTGGATCTCCCAGTGCTGGGTCATTTGACCTCCAAAGCTCCTGTATATGAACACAAAGGCATTCAGCCCCTCTAAGTTCTAATGCCCAATGTTATGGAGATTAGTCTTCCCTGTATGACCTCCCTGGTGTGGGGCTCACTTTTTCTGCCCCTTCTGCAGGCAGACAGCCTCCACCTTTCTGACATTCCTAACCTTTCTGATGCAGCTTCTCTCTACTTCGGTGTGGAGTTTGTTCTGCCAGTCTTTGGATTGCTCTTTGATTCATGGACTTGGATGTGGATGTTATGCAGTTGAAAACATGGGACAGGGTGAGCTCAGGGTCCTCTTACTTTGCTATTATTAATTTTTTAAATGTCTTATTAGTTTGGATTTTTGAGACATGGGAAGACAGACTCATATCACACATGTACTTCAGGATTGGAAAGGAACTTTTCCACATTTGCTTCTATTATTTTATGTTTTGAAACTCTCTTTAATGAGGTATAATTACATATAACAAACCTCAAGTTAAAGGGTATACTTTGATGAGATTGAGGGTGCAGGACCATGGGTACAGCACCATGAAATCATATGGTTTCTCCCTAAACCTTCCATCATGATCCCTTTGTGTCTAATGCTAATGTTGCTTTTGAAGTAAGGACTACTTTTTTTCCCCCACGTTTTCACATATTGCGCAAGTGTCTGAAAACTGGCATTGAGGTATCTCCTTTTCCGATAGTCTATATTCCCATAAGTTTTGCAATCGATTTACCTTTGGACTTTTGCTTCTATTGTATCTCTCTGTATGTTCACATACTCTCGTTGCAATACTTTAATGATGAGGTCTTCATCATTGCTTTAATTTTCACTAAATGGTATGAGCTGCAGTTCCACTTATGACAGAATGCACAGGCTTCCTATGATATGTATTCAAGAGCAAGGCAGATATCCTGAGCACTTGAGCTGAGAATGTCACCCTGTCTTTTTGCCGGCCCTCTTCCCTTCCCTGCGAGACAAGAATCTCCTTTTGTTCACACAGAAATGTTGGTGAAGTCAGTAGAAAACATTGCCTTCTCTCCTCTTCCCTTTATCTCTCAAAATCCTTGCCACTATCTTCTGCCTTTCCCTTTCTCTGGCTCAATCTCCCAGGCCCACGGTTCCACTCCAGCCATGATCAGGGTGTCCTCCAGCTGCTGGCCTCTGCCCTGTCCATCCCTCAGTGAGAAATCTGGAGTAGGATTATTCATTTCACAGGACTGATCAAGAAATATGTGATCCTCAGAGACCTCCTGCACAAGGTTGATGTCCGTGGAGACATGGCATCCTGAGGGAGGATCTGACTCCATGTGTGGCCTCCTCACTCATCTCCCACAGTCACTGCTGGTCCCTGATCCTTACCCACCATTAGAAATCAGCCATATGCTAGGGTCAGGTACCTGTCTATCTGACCCAAGCACCAGGAGTCAGTGAATGTTTCTAAAATAAATGAGCAGAAGCACCCCATGCATCTAGATATAGGAAGTTACCATCACCCCAGAAAACTCTCTCGGGCTCCTCTGCAAAAAGGGCGATCTTGGTACTATCCTACATCACTGCAATTTCTGCTAGTTTGTTACCTGTGTGTATAGGAACCACACTGTGTATAGTCGATGGGGGGTGAGAGTAGGTCCTCCTAGAAGCAAACACTGAAACAGAGACAGAACAGTGAAAGTACTATTAAGGGATACTAAGAAAAACAAAGTGGAGAGCGCAGGGTTAGCAGAGAAAGCATGCAGGCAGATCTGACACATTTTTAAGATATATAATCACCATAATCTGTCACCTCACACAGTCCTCTTCAAATTTCAAAATAGTTGTCGTATAAGGCAGTGAGATTTACGAGATTTGGGGTTATTTCCCTATGGTCTTATGTTTTCCTACACGCATTCCCTCTTCGGTACTTAATCTGTGGCCTCAGATGAACACTTTAGTGTGGATGCATCTGCGAGTCTATATGTAATGGAATATGATTGTCTTCAGATCTCAGATGTAGAACTCTGATATACACATTCTCGTAATTATCTTTTTCTTTCTTTGTCTGGCAGGGCCTGAATCTTAATACAATAAGTGTGCCGTTGTCTTCTTTAAAGTGGCGATCCCCAATCCCTGGGCTGAGGCGTTAACCGTCTTAGTTTAATGAACTTCTGTGACCATCTTTTTTTGATGATCATTTGTTGGAGATATCTTAATTGAAACTGGGAGAAGGGTGAGTGGATATTTCCCAGACATTGTGCAGATGCATTCTGTATTCAATGTCTTCTTTTCATTATGTCCTTAGAAACAAATATTACCCCTCTTGCACAGATAACCCATCTCGGGCTCTGTGTAGGTCCCACTGAGAATTGGTATTCTGGCTGAGATAGCAGGAACACAGGGAAACCCTTGGGATATTGTGAGAGAAGTTTAAGGAGATAGATGCAAAGTCGTAGTCAGGTTATGTCAGAGATCCAGCAGGGGTGGCATCTGGGCATCCCTGAATTGTAGGTTTACCCAGGCTAAAGGCCAATGCAGGCACTCAGCTGATCTAGATCCTGTCTTCACTTTTAGTCTCACTGAAGGATATGAACTTATGCAGACAAGCATTTCCTTAAGACCAAGTTAAATTTTCTATATATCCAGGGCATTTTTTTCACCCATAAATATCCAGAACCTTCAGACAACGCAGGGAGACAACAACCTTTTTAGATGATCACCTGGGTGCACTTTGACAAATATGACATTTTGGAGAGGAACCTTGCATTGTGCACTGAGAGTGATCCCACATAGTAGCTCCGTGTGGAACTCATGCTCCCTGCTCAGGCTGTGGTCAGGAATTGGCTGCAACTGCATCTCACTGAACCCAGTCCCCTCCCCTCTGCACTTCCTCAAACTCTGCTTACTGTCCTCTAATTTCTCAAATTTCTATTCCTGTGTGATTCAAGTTTCCCCCACTCCTCCACTGGTGCTTCCAACATGGTGACCACAAGGTCTATGTCATTTAATGCATGTGCCCCATTTCACACAGGACACCTAAGTCACCTACACTTAGGGGTGCATCTCATCCTTCACAGAACTCAAAACATTGTGTCTATAAAATATGCACCAGTACGCCCGATACATCTGTCTTTGTGTAAAAATCTTCTTTCCTGTTGACAGGAGAAACCTAAAGCTGACCTCATTACGGGGAAATGATACAGTCCGTTGAACATATGTCCTGAGAAACTTGAGATATGTTACAAAGTCCTCAGGCAGTTTTGCAGTTGAATTGCCAAGCCCTAACATCCCTCTCTACATTTTTCCCACAAAGTGTTTCACGAAGTAGATGAATATGCTTTAGAAATCCCTAACCACTTCAGTTTATCTACCCAAATAGAGGAGGTGGAGGATGGGGGGGGTGGTTCATAGCCCATGACTGGTGATGAAGGACTGTCCATGGGGTTAGGGCTAGGGGTTAGGGTTAGCGGTTCGGGGTTAGGGTTAGGGTTAGATTAGATGGTTAGATTTAAAGGGTTAGGATTATGGTGAAGGTTAGATTTAGGGTTTAGGGGCTAGGGTTGGGGTGTAGCTTAGGGTTAGGGTAGGGCTTAGGTGTTAGTGTTAGTATCAGCATTAGCTTCAGGGTTAGGGTCACGGTCAGGGTAGTGTCAGGGTCAGGGGATAGGGATTAGGATTTAGGTTTTATTGTTTAGAGTTTAGGTTTTAGGTTTTGGGGTAGGGGTTAGGTTTTCGTGGTTACATGCTAGTGGTTAGGTTTTAGGGTTATGGTCAGGGTCAGTGTTTGGTTAGGGTTAGTGTTTAGTATTTATGTTTTGGGGATTAGGGTTAGAGGTTAGTGTTCAGGTATAGAGTTTAAGTTTATGGTTACAGTTAGGATTTGGTTTCAGATTTGGGGTTTAGGGTTCAGCGTTTCGGTTTAGTGTTTGTATTGTTGCGGATGGTGTTAATGTATATTAGTGCCATGGTTTGGGTTAGGGATAGGATTTAGGGCTAGGATTAAGGTTTGGGTTTGGGATAGGGGTAGGGTTAGTAGTTAGGATTAGGCCCTAGGACATTGCAGGGGCTGAACCCACGGCATTGCAATTGTCTCCCCAAAGGGCTGAGGTGAGATTCCAAGGTCGGTTGCCTGTCACGATTAGTCTTTTGGTTCCAATCTAGACAACTGTATGGGAGAGTGGTCTGGTAGGCCTCAGGAATATTCTCGGGCAGCTGCAGCCACGTTTTGGAAATGACATGGGTATGTTCCAGGTTCTAAGCCGAGTGATCCTGCACCACTTCTGGACCCCAGGGCGTGGTGTTGTCAGACTTTGTTATTGGGTCCGCATGGGTAGAGAGCCTTAAGTAGGGTTATGGTTTGTTACAGGGACGTCGCCAGGGCATAAGCGACTCTAGTTTCATGATCTCCCTCTAGAACTGAATTGAGGACCCATGCGATGGTGCTTTTCAACTGTAGATTTAGGGTTGAGATAGTGTTAGGATTCGGTTGAGGGTTCTGTTTAGGTTTAGGCATAGGTTTAGGGTTACGTTCCAGGAGACACTAGGCGCTGAAACAGAGCAGTGCAGTTGTTTCCCCAAAAGTGTAATTTGAAGGAACAATGGATGGTGCCGATTAGGATTAGTCTTTGAGTTCCAAGGCTAGACAACTGTATGGGCCACTAGTCGGGTAGGCCTCTGGAAATCTCTCTGGATCTTCAACCGGTCCTTCAAAAGAACATAGTATATTACATGTCCTATGCGGAGTTATGCTGCACCGCTTTTGTTCCCCAGGCATGTGGTGTTGTCATACGTTGTTATTGGGTCTAATATCGAGAGAGCCTTATCTAAGGTTAGGGTTCTGTCCAGTGACATTTCCAGCTCCAAGCGAAACCAGTCTCGTCATCTCCCTCGAGGTCTGAAGTGAGGGCCAATATGACGATACGGAGCAATTGTAGGGTTTGGGTTCGAGTTAGGCTCGGTTTCAGTTGAGGTTTCTGATGAGGGTTAGAAGTAGCGTTCGGATTTTGTTCCCAGGAGTTTCAAGGCGCTAAACACATAACAGTGCATTTGTCTCCCCGAAGGGCTGAGTTGAGGGCACAAGGGAGGGTGCCGGTCAGGGTTTGTCTTTGGGTTCCAAGGCCAGACAATTCTATGGGCCACTGGTCGGTTAGGCCTCAGGAATACTTTTGAGTACCTGAAGCCCAACCTTGGAAATGACATGGTGATGTTCCAGGTTCTATGTGGAGTGATCCTGCACCGCTTCTGGACCCCAGGCGCATGGTGTTAGATTTTGGTATTCGGTCCCATGGGAAGAGAGCCTTAGCTAGGGTTAGGGTTTGGTCCAGGGACGTCACCAGAGCTGAAGCAACTCCCGTCTCGTGATCTTCCTCGAGGGCTGAAGTGAGGGCCTGGGTGATGGTACGGGTCAAGTGTATGGTTAGGGTTCGAGACTGGGTTAGGTTTTGGTTGGTGGTTCTGGTTAGGGTTAGGGTTACGGTTAGGTCCCAAGAGGCTCCAGGCACTGAACTTACAGCAGTGTGGTTGTCTACCCAACGGGCTGAGTTGAGGGCTCAAGTGAGGGTGCTGGTCAGGATTAGTCTTTGGGTTCCTATGCCAGATATCTCTATGGGCCACTGGTTGGGTAGGCGTCAGGATTCCTCTCAGATTGCTGCAGTCGGGTTTTGGAAACGACATGGTGATGATCCAGATTATTTGTTGAGTGATCCTGCACCATTTCTGCACCCCAGGCGCTTGGTGTTGCCAGACTTTGGTATGGGGTCCCCATTGGGAAAGAATCTTAGCTTGTGATAGGTTTCGGTCTGGCGATATCGCCAGGGCCAAAGCAACTCCAGTCTTGTGATCTCCCTCGAGGGCTGAAGTGAGGGCCCATGAGACGGTGCAGCTCCACTGTAGGGTTAGTTTTCGAGATAGGATTAGGTTTTGGTTGAGAGTTCTGGTTAGCGTTAGGTCCCAACAGGCTCCAGGAGCTGAAGCCACAGCAGTGCAGTTGACTCCCCAAAGGGCTGAATTGAGGGCACAAGGGAGGGTGCCCTTAGGATGAGTCTTTGGATTCCAAGGCCAGACAACGTCTGTGGGACAGTGTTCGGATATTCCTCAGGAATACTCTTGAACAGCTGCCACCGGGCCTTGGAAATGACATGGTGATGTTCCAGATTCTATGCTGAGTGATCCTGCACAGCTTCTGGACCATAGGCGCGCGGTGTTGTCACTTTGGTATTGGGTCCTTATGGGGAGAGAGCCTTATCTAGGGATAAGGTTCAGTCCAGAGACAACACCAGGGCCGAAGCAACTCCAGTCTCATGATCTCCCTCGAGGGCTGAATTGAGGGTCCTTGCAATGGTGTGAGTCATGGGTTTGGGTTCGAGATACCGTTAGGTTTCTCTTGAGGGTTCTGGTTAGGGTTAGGTCCCAGGATTCTCCCTGCGCTGAACCCACAGCAGTGCAGATGTCTCCCTGCAAGGCTGAGTTGAGGGCACAAGGGAGGGTGCCGCTCAGGGTTAGTCTTTGGGTCCCAGGCCATACAATTCTATGGATCACTCGTCAGTTAGGACTCAGGAATTCTCTTGTGCACCTGTACTCAGGCCTTGGAAATGACTTGGTGATGTTTCAGTTTCTATGCTGAATGATCCTACATCGCTTCTGGACCCCAAGCACGTGGCGTTGCGAGACTTTGGTGGGTCCCAATGGGGAGAGAGTCCTAGCTAGGGTTAGGGTTTGGTCCAGGGATGTCCCCAGATGCAAAGTGACTCAAGTCTCGTGATCTCCCTCGAGGGCGGAAGTGAGGGCCCATGTGACGGTGCGGGTCAAGTGTAGCATTAGGTTTCGGTAGAGGGTTCTGGTTAGGGGTAGGGTTAGGTCCCAGGATGCTCCTGGCTCTGAGTCCACAGCAGTGCAGTTGTCTCCCCGAAGGGCTGAGTTGAGGGCACATGGGAGGATGCCGGTCATTTTTAGTATTTCCGTTCCATTTCCAGACAACTGTATGGGCCATTGGTTGTGTAGGCCTCAGCAATCATTTCAGAAAGCTGCAGCCGGGCTTGAGAAATGACATGCTGAGGTTCCAGGTTCTATCTGGAATGATCCTTCACTGCTTCTGGACCCCAGGTGTGTGGTGTTGTCAGACTTTGGTTTTGGGTGCCCATGGGTAAGAGCCTTAGCTAGAGTATGGTTCCATCCAGGGTTGTCTCCAGGCTGAAACAACACCACTGTTGTGAATTCAATGGAGGGCTGATGTGTGGCTGTGAGTCTGCTATAGAGTTAGTGTGCTAGATACGGTTAGGCTTAGGGTGAGGGTTATGTTTCGGTTCACCGTTAGTGTTAAGTTCCAGGTGAGTGAAGGCAGTGACTCTACAGCAAAGCAGTTGTCTTCCTGAAGGCCTGAGTGCAGTACAGAAGGGAGGGTTTTCGTTCGCATTAATCTTTGGGTACCAAAGCCAGACAAACATATGGCCCACCCTTTGGGTAGGCCTCAGGATTCTTCTCGTGCAGCTGCTGTCGTGCTTTGCATATGACATGGTGATGTTCCACGTTTCATGCCTAGTATTTATGCACCGATTCTTGATCCCATGTATGTGCTGATGTCAGACTTTGTAAATGAGTCCCCCTGGGGATAGACACTTAGCTAGGGTCAGGGTTCAGTATAGGGAAGTCGCCAAGTCCGAAGCGACACCAGTGTTTTGAATTCCATGGAGCGCTGAATTGAGGGCACATGCGCGGCTGTGAATCTGGTTTAGAGTTAGTGTACTAGATAGGGTTAGGTGTAGGGTGAAGGTTATGGTTAGGGTTATGATTAGGGTTAGGGTCAGGTCTCAGGAGGCTCTAGGCACTGAACCCACAACAGTGGTGTTATCTCAACAAAGGGGTGAGTGGTGTCCCCAAGGGAGGGTGTCAATCAGGACTAGTCTTTGGGTTCCAAGGCCAGACAAATGTAAGGGTCACCCTTTGGGTAGGCCTCAGGATTCGTCTCATGCAGCTGCAGTCGCGCTTTTGAAATGAGATGGTGAGTTCCACATTCCATGTCGAGTATTTCTGTACAGATTCTCGAAACCGTGTGCATGCTGTTGTCAGACTTGGAATTGGGTCCCGACGGGAAGAGAGCCTTACCTAGGGTTTGTGTTAGGTCCAGGGAAGTCAGCAGGAGCGAATCGACTCCAGTTTCCTGATCTCCCTCGAGGACTGAATTGAGGGTCCATGTGACAGTTCGGGTCAAGTGTAGGATTTGGGTTAATGTCAGGGTTAGGTGTAGGGTGAGGGTTATGTTTAGGGTTACGTTAGGGCTACGGTTAGGTCCCGGGAGTCTCTAGGCACTGACCCCACCGCAGAGCAGTTGTCTCCCCGATGGGCTGAGTGGAGAACACAAAGGAAGGTGCCAGTCAGGATTAGTGTTTGGTTTCCATTGCCAAACAAATATTGGGCAAGCTTCATATAGGTCTCAGGAATCCTCTCGTTCCGCTGCAGTTCCTCTTTGAAAATGACATAGTGATGTTCCACATTCCCCGTCGAGTATTTCTGCACCGATACTCGAACCCATGTGCGTGCTCTTGTCAGACTTTGCAATTGGGTCCCCATGGGGACAGAGCCTCAGTTAGGGTTAGGTTTCGGTCCAGGGGAGTCACCATGGCAGAAGCCATAGCAGTGTTGTGAATTCCATGGGGGCTCAAGTGGGGGTATGTGCGTGGCTATGGGTCTGGTGTAGCTTATCGAGGTTGATAGGGTTAGGTGTAGGGTAAGAATTATGTTTAGGATTAGGGTTAGGTTTAGGTCCCAGAAGACTCCAGACACTGATCCCACAGCAGAGCTGGTGTTAACCGGAAGGGCTGAGTGGAGTACCCAAGAGAGGGTGTCGGTCAGGATTAGCCTTTGACTTCCAAGGCCAGAGAAATGTATGTGTCACCCTTCGTGTAGGACTCAGGAAGCCTCTCGTGCAGCTGCAGTCGCGTTTTGGAAATGACATGGTGATGTTCCACGTTCCATGCCAAGTATTTCTTCACTGATTCTCGAGCCCGCGTGCGTACTGTTGTCAGACTTTGGAATTGGGTCCTCGAGCCTTAGCTAGTGTTAGGGTTTGGTCCAGGGAAGTCGCCAGGCCTGAAGCAACTCTGGTTTTGTGATCTCCCTCGAGGGCTGAATTGAGGGCACATGCGAGGGTGTGGTTCAATGTAGGGTAGGGTTAGATATAGGGGTAGGTGTAGGGTGAGGGTAATTGTTAGGGGTACAGTTAGGGTTATGGTTTGGAAATAACATGGTGATGATATATATTCCATGCCAAGTATTTCTACACCTGTTTTCGAACCCTTGTGTGTGCTATTGTCAGATTTTGGACTTGGTTCCCCATGGGAGAGACACTTAGATAGGTTTAGGGTTTGGTCCAGGAATGTCACCAGGGGCAAAGCAAGTCCAGTGTTGTGAATTCCATGGAGCTCTGAAGTCAGGGCACATGCGCAGCTGTGGGTCTGGTGTAGACTTAATGAGATAGATAGGGTTCAGTGTAGGGTGTTATTTATGGTTAGGGTTACTGTTAGGTTTAGGTCCCATGAGACTCCAGACACTGACCCCAAACAGAGCAGGTGTCAACCTGAAGAGCTGAGTGTAGTACACAAGGGAAGGTGCCCGTCAGTCTTCGTATTTGGGTTCCAAGACCAAACAAATGTATGGGCCACCCTTTGGGTAGGCCTCAGGATTCCTCCCCTGCAGCTGCAGTCACCCTTTGGAAGTGACATGGTGATGTTCCAAGTTCCATGCCAACTATTTCTGGACCAATTCTTAAACCAGTGTGAGAGCTGTTGTCAGACATTGGAATTGGGTCCCAATGCATACAGAGCCATAGCTAGGGTTAGAGTTCATTCCAGTGGTGTGGCCATGGCCGAAGAGACTCCAGTCTCGTGATCTCGCTGCAGGGCTGAATTGAGTGCCCATGGGAGTGTGCGGGTCAAGTGTAGTGTTTGGGTTACAGATAGGGTTAGGTGTAGGTTGAAGTTTACGATTAGGGTTATGATTAGGGTTAGGGTTAGGTCCTAACCCAGCAAGCTCCAGGCACTGAACGCACAACAGAACAATTGTCTCCCCGAAGGGCTGAGTGTAGGATACAAGGGAGGGTGCCTGTTAGGATTAGTCTTTGGGTTCCAAGGCCAGGAAAATGTATGGGCCACCCTTTGGTTAGGCCTCAGGAATCCTCTTGTGCAACTGCAGCTGTGCTTTTGAAATGACATGGTTATGTTCCACGTTCCATGCTGAGTATTTTCCACCAATTATCGAACCCTTGTGGGTGCTGTTTTCAGATTTTAGAATTGGGTCCCCATGGGGAGAAAGCTTTAGGTAGGATTAGGGTTCAGTCCAAGGAAGTCGACAGGGCTGAAGCGACTCCAGTCTCATGATCTCCATCGAGGGCTGTGTTGAGGGCCCTAGAAAAGGTGGGGGTCAAGTATAGGGTTCAATGAGAGATAGGGTTAGGTGTAAGTTGAAGGTTATGTTTAGGGTTATGGTTAGGGTTAGTTTTAGGCCCCAGGAGGCTCCAGGCACTGAACCCACAACAGTGCAGTTGTCTCTCCGAACGGATGAATGGAGTACATAAAGGAGCGTGCCAGTGAGTATCACTTCATAGGTTCCAAGGCCAGAGAGATGTTTGGGCCTCCCTTGGAATAGGCCTCTAGAATCCTGTCGTGCAGCTGCAATCACACTTTGCAAAAGATATGGTGATGTTCCATGTTCCATGCCGAGTATTGTTGCACCGATTCTCGAACCCGTGTGTGTGCTGTTGTCAGACTTTTGAATTGGGTCCCCATGGGGATAGACACTTAGCTAGGGTAAGAGTTCTGTACAGGGAATTGCTAAGGCCGAAGCGACACCAATGTTGTTAATTCTATGGAGGGCTGAAGTGAGGGCACATGTGCGGCTGTTCATCTGGTTTACTTTTCATGTGCTAGATAGGGTAGGTTGAGGGTTATGTTTAGGGTTATGTTTACGGTTAGTGTTAGGTCCCAGGAGGCTCTCCATCCATGTAGTTTCAAATGGCAAGATTTTATACTTTTTGATGGCTAAGTAATATACCATGGTGTGTGTATGTATGTAGTGTATACACACACACACACACACACACACACACACACACACATATACATTGTATGTATGTATGTATGTATGTATGTATGTATACCACGTCTTTATCCATTCATCCATCGATGGACATTTGGGCTTTTTCCATACTTTAGCTATTGATAGTACTTCTATAAACTTTGGGGTTCACTTGTCCCTTCAAAGTAGCATATCTGTATCCCTTGCATAAATACCTACTAGTGCACCTGCTGGGTTGTTGAACAGTCTTCTTTTTCATTTTTTGAGGAACCTACATACTGTTTTCCAGAGTGGCTTCACCAGCAGTGCAAGCCCGTGCACCAGCAGTGCAAGAGTTCCTCTTTCTCCATTTCCTCGCCAACATCTGTTGTTGCCTGCGTTGTTAATGTTAGCCATTCTCACAGGGGTGATTGTGGTTTTAATTTGTATTTTCCTGATGATGAGTGATTTTGAGCATTTTTTCATGTGTCGGTTGGCCATCTGGATGTCTTCCTTGGAGGAGTGTTTGCTCGTGTCTTTGCCCATTTCTTCACTGGATTACTTGTTTTTTGGGTGTTGAGTTTGGTATGTTCTTTATAGATTTTGAATACTAATCCTTTATCTCATATGTCGTTTGCAAATATCTTCTCCCATTCTGTTGGTTGCCTTTTAGTTTTGCTGATTGTTTCCTTCTCTGTGCAGAAGCTTTTTATTTTGATGAGGTCCTAATACTTCAGTGTTGCTTTTGTTTTCCTTGCCTCTGGAGATGTGTTGGGTAAGAAGATGTGGACGCCAACATTAAGAGGTTTTTGCCTGCTTTCCCCTTGAGGATTTTGATGGCTGCCTATCTTACATTTAGGTCTTACATCCGTTTTGAGTGTCTTTTTGTGTGAGAAAGTGGCCCAGGCTCATTCGTCTGCATATCACTGTCCAGTTTTCCCAGCACCCTTGCTGAGGAGACTGTCTTTATTCCATTGGATCTTCTTTCTTTTGGTCAAAAATTAGTTGGCCATACATCTGTGGGTCCAATTCTGTGTTCCTGTTCTGTTCCATTGATCTGAGTGTCTGTTCTTGTGCCAGGACCGTACTGTCTTGATGATTACAGCTTTGTAATACAGCTGGAAGTCCAAGGTTGTGATACCTCCTACTTAGGTTTTCTTTTTCAAGATTGCTTTGGCTATTCGGGGTCTTTTCTGGTTCCATACAAATTGAAGGATTGTTTGTTGTAACTCTGTGGAGAATGCTGGTGTTATTTCGATAGGCATTGCGTGAATATGTAGATTGCTTTGGGTACTATTGACATTTTAACAATAGTTGTTCTTCCTATCCAGGTGCATGGAATGATTTTCGTTTTTGTGTGTTTGTCATCTTAAATTTCTTTCATAATCTTTCTATAGATTTCAGTGTATAGATTTTTCACCTCTTTGGTTAGATTTATTCCTAGGTATTTTATGGGTTTTGGTGCAATTGTAAACGGGATGGATTCTGTGATTTCTCTTTCTGTTGCTTCTTTGTTTGTGTATAAGAATGAAACTAGTTTCTGTGCATTAATTTTATACCCTGCCACTTTGCTGAATTCATGGATCATTTAACAGTTTTTTGTTGGAACCCTTTTATCAAGCAAGGATGCTGTATTTTGTCAAATGCTTTCTCTGCATCTATTGAGTGCATCATGTGGCTCTTGTCCCTTCTTTTATTGATGTGATGAATTACATTGATTATTTTGTGGAGATCCATCCAGCCTTGCATTCCAGGTTAAATCCCACTTGGTCGTGGTGAATAAAGTTTAAATGTATCATTGGATCTGGTTGGCTAATATCTTGTGGAAGATTGTTGCATCCATGTTCATCATGAAAATTGGTCTATACTTCTACTTTTTAGTGGGATCTTTGTCTAGTTTTGGAATCCAGGTAATGCCGACTCATAGGAAGAGTTTGGATGTTTCCTTCCATTTCTATTTTTGGGACAGCTTCAAGAGAATAGGTGTTAAGTCTTCCTTAAATGTTTGGTAGAATTCCCCTGGAGAGCCATCTGGCCCTGGGCTCTTGTTTTTTTGGGAGATTTTTGATTACTAATTCAATTCTTTACTTGTTATGGGTCTGTTCAAATTTTCTATTTCTTCCTCTTTCAGTTTTCATAGTTTGTATATTTCTAGGAATTTGTCCATTTCTTCCAGATTGTCCATTTTATTGGTATATAATTGCTGATAACATTCTCTTATTCTTGTTTGTATTTCTCCTGTGTTGGTTGCGATCTCTCCTCTTTCATTCTTGATTTTATTTATTTGGGTCCTTTCCTTATTCTTTTTGATCCAACTGGCTGGTGGTTTATCAATTTTATTAATTATTTCAAAGAACTAGCTTCTGGTGTCATTGATCTCTTCTCCTGTTTGTGTGTGTGTTGGGGGTTGTTTTTGTTTTTGTTTTCAGTTTTGAAAGCATTGATTTTTGCTGTAATCTTTATCATTTCTTGTCTTCTGCTGGATTTGGATTTTATTTGATGATCTTTTTTCCATTACTTTAAGGTATATGCTTACGTTGTGTATCTGAGACTTTTCTTCCCTCTTTAGGAAGGCCTGGATTGCTAAACTTCCTCTTACGACTACCTTTGCTGCATCCCAGAGGTTTGGGACTGTGGTGTTATCAGTTTTATTGGCTTCCATGTACTTTTTAATTTTCCCTTTAACTTCTTGGTTCACCCATTCATTCTTTTTTTTTTTTTAATTTTCATTTTTATTATTTACAATTTACATCCAAATTAGTTACCGTATAGTGCAACAGTTATTTCATGAGTAGATTCCTTAGTGCCCCTTACCCATTTAGTCCATTCCCCCCCCACAACCCCTCCAGTAACCCCATGTTTGTTCTCCATATTTATGTGTGCTCTTCTTTTGTACACCTCCCTGTTTTTATTTTTGTTTCCCTTCCATTATATCTTCATCTGTTTTGTGTCTCAAAGACCTCCTATGAGTGAAGTCATATGATATTTGTCTTTCTCTGACTACTAATTTCACTTAGCAGAATACCCTCTAGTTCCAACCATGTAGTTACAAATGGCAAGATTTCATTCTTTTTGATTGCTGAGTAATACTCCATCACACACACACACACACACACACACACACACACACACCCCACATCTTCTGTATCCATTCATTCATCAATGGACATTTGGGCTTTTTCCATACTTTGGCTATTGTTGATCGTGGTGCTATAATCATGGGGGTGCATGTGTCCCTTCAAAACAGCACGCCTGTATCCCTTAGATAAATGCCTTGCATTGCAATTGCTGTGTCGTAGGATAGTTCTCTTTTTAGCTTTTTGAGGAGCCTCCGTACTGTTTTCCAGAGTGGCTGCAGCAGCTTGCATTCCACTATTCATTGTTCCATAGGATGTTCTTCAGTCTACAAGTATTTGTTATCTTTCCAAATTTTTTCTTGTGGTTGATTTAGAGTTTCATAGCATTGGGGTCTGAAACTGTGCACGGTATGATCTCTATCTTTTTGTACTTGTTGAGTACAAGTAAACATAAAATTATTTATGTTTATTTATTTTAGAGAGAGAGAGACAGGGGCAGAGAGAGAGGGAGACACAGAATCCAAAGCAGGCCTCAGGCTCTGAGCTGTCAGCACACAGTCCGACACAGGGCTCAAACTCACAAACCATGAGATGACGACCTGAGCTGAAGTCAGATGCTTAACTGAATGAGCCTCGCAGGCACCCACTTTAGTGAAATTTTAAATGACACCGTTCAAAGTGCACTTGCTACCTTGCAAACTCAGAGAGAGAGAAGAAACTGTGAAGAATCAGGAAGTGGTTAAGAGTTGGCTGCTGAGTTTTACCGTAATTTGGCTTTGGAGGGTTTTTGTTCATTGGGTGAAGTGAGCACCCCATATTTGCCTGCCATTTACCACAGTAGACAGTGGGCCTCTGGGAGCCAAAACTCTTTCTGACCAATGAGCTGGAATTTTACTAGGACTGCCAAGATGAGATTTGCTATTTCAAGGACTAGCAGTTATCTTTTATTTTCACAACTCGGTAATTATCACATCATTCAACTCTGCCCTCCAAGATATGTAGAAAATACCCAAATATAGTTGAGAGAGAAAGGGTGATAGCCAAAGTGTATAATCCTTTCCCTTTAAAAAATATGTTTAAATTATGCTTTATGATTTTTTTTTAATTTTAGTGAGGGGGCATGCAAGTGGGGGAGAGGGGCAGAGGGAAAGAGAGAGAATCTTAAGCAGGATTCACACTCAGTGTGGAGCCCAACACAGGTCTGGATCACATGATCCTACAATCATGACCTGACACAAAATCAAGAATCTAATGCTCAACTGACTGAGCCACCCAGGTGCTCAATAGTCTCTTTCTCTCTGAATGCTGAATAGTAAATTTTCAACGTGAATGGGGGATAAACAGGCATACATACATACATACACCACTAAGAAAGCCATGAGTTGTTAGACATGAACTCTTTTCCATCATCTTTGTCTTCTAGTTATATTCATGCCTCCAAAGTGTTTGTTGATTGCAATGCACAATCTTGCTGTGTGAGGTACAAATTGTTGTGTGATCAGTTTTCCGTGAAAGTCTTTCCTCATATCTGTCTTAACCACAAGGTGCCAATGTTGAATTCGAGGATGTAGAGCTAAGAGCCTTGAGGTCCAATAACTGTCAACTGGAAGTTATATTTTCTGTTGGGGAGAAATCCCCATATGATGGCAATGACTTTGCATTGGTAAGGGAAAGAATACTTTCATGCCTTCATGGTTCTTGCGCTTTTTGTGTCTCACCAAAATCAAGACTGAGGTCACGTGCATGTTTATCAAGCAAACACCTTTTTTTTTTTTCCAGAAAATAAAAACGCCCTGGTAGACAAGTGTGATGCATTGAGGTCTGTGAAAGCCACAAAGGAAGCAAAAGTCAAACAGCTGAAGGAGAAAGCACATAACCTAGAAGAATTCTATGAACGAAGAAAAGTGCCTACAAAAAAGTAAGGGGGGCGCTTGGGTGGCTCAGTCGGTGGAACGTCCAAATTCGGCTCAGGTCATGATCTCACGGTCCATGAGTTCAAGCCCCATGTCGGGCTCTGTGTTGACAGTTCAGAGCCTGGAGCTTGCTTTCGATTCTGTATCTTCCTCTGGCCCTACCCAACTCGCACTCTGTCTCTATCAAAAAATGAATAAACGTTAAAAAAATTTTAGAAAAGATGTTCATGTGAGAACTGTCACAAGGACCGTATTGTATGGGAGAACATGGCAGCCAGTAGAGATAATTGTATTTCTTTTGGAACTGGGTCCAGAGTATTTTTGCCCAATGCATTCAGTAGAATTGGACCTTCCCTTCCTACCTTGCTTTCTGTAATGTAACCTGCATTTTCCTTTCTGTCCTAAGTGCTTGCCACACATTGTGTCATGTTTTGGGGGCAGAAGAGGGAAGGTGCCATCATTAATAACGTTAATACCTGGATCCACTCTGGATCCACCTACACTGTCCTATAGGTTTCAATCGCATCACACTGTTTTGTCACCCAGCAATTAGGTCATTTTTGTTCAGGACCAGACATGGGTCAAAAATGTGTGGGGAAAAAATTGAATTCTCTTGCTGCAGAAACAATGGAAGTTGCTTTCTGGAAAGTGGGTAGGGGTACCAGCAGTACTGGATCCCTGCATCCATTCTGCCAGTGAGATTGCTCACTGCAGGCCCAATCCCTAAGAAAGTCGTTTCCTGTCCCCTGATTTTTCAAGTGTAACTCTTCTGAGTCTTGGCCAAAGCCCGCAGCTTCACTAGGGCTCATCTTTGCTGGCCTCCCCTGAAGTACACTTCTTTACTTCTAAGTCTGTGCCCATAAAGTTGTTCAGCTTCTTTGCCATTCAAGTGTATGCACCCCACATCAATGATGAGTCCTAGGGAGTTTGGGTCCAACTGCCAGGCTGGCTTCGTCCTGGGCTTCCTTCTTCTCCATCTTGGTCTTGTGTGTCTTTGTGGGGTTGTCAGATACTTGGTGCATTCAGTCACATGTTTCCTCCTTTGTACAGTATTTCCTTTTGTTCTCAGGAGGAGATGGGGGACTTTAGAGTCCCTCACTCGTGTTGGAAAGGGAAGTCTTCTCTTCCCTGGAGACTCACCTTTATGTTCGTCCTTCCCACAGCTGGGGTTAGGGCTTGCTCTGTCTCACTGGCATCTTGTTTTTGTTAACTCGTAAGCTCTTTCTGTGAGTGGGTACAGCACCCTGACCACCTCTCTATCTTCAACCCCTTACAACAGAGCCACTACATTACAACCACTCCAGCAAGCATTTGCCCAAGGACTGCCTGAGAGGCCAGAAGGAAATGCATGTGCCTTTCTCTGTCTAGTGCTTTTGTGTCATTTGCTAAGAGATTTTCAATTTTGCATGTGATTCTTGAGTACATCAAGTGTCAAGTTGAAACCATCTCAGTCAACACCACAAAGAAAATGGTCTGAGGGCAACACAGCAACCCAGCCTTGCCAAGCATTGCCTTCTGCTGCCTTCACTATCAATGGAATGAGTCTTGTTAAAGTAGACTTGGCTCCATGAAGTTGAGAGTTTTCCACCTGACATCTCTTTCCTGGAAGTAAACCCAGACTGTGTGACAGTTCATATCAGGTTGTACGTCAGGAGATGAGGTTGTTCTAAGATTGGCCTTTTCAAGGTGGAGGCAGGGGTTGCAGTCCTGAACGCTAGCGATGTCTGGGAGTGAGCTGCAATGTTAGTGAAACCATATTCTGGAAGGTCGTCTTTCAGGTGATTGCCTGTGTCATGGTACAACTTTTGGACTGAGAATCAGGGCTCCCCATGGAGGTGTAAGACTAGTGATGATCCCTTGATTCATCCTAATGGGTACAGTTGGTCAGATACGGTTTTTCACTCACTGATGAAATGAGTCTTCGCCATATCAAACAAAAGACCAACTCTGGGAAGGCACAAAGTACAATGTTATTTGATGACTTTATGATAAAGGAGAGGAAACGAGAACTAGAAAGACAGTTCCAATAGTAGAGACGTGGCAGCAGACAGAAGTTGAATTTTCTTGAACTTAAATGGGGTGTTCACTTCAATTCTCTGATTGGGTTGTCAGTGTGTGCATTTATGGGAGAAGTGGGGGAAGGGATATTTGCATAGGCCTTCAAGAGTGCTGGGAGGTAAAAAGGGAGAACCTCTGGACCTTGGTCCTGACTGTGTATGTAACTTTCCCATCTTAGGAAGCTGAAAATGACACTGTGAACTGGCGGCAAAGAAGAATCAGCTAGCAGCTGCAGGTAAAATTTGAAAGTAGCTACAGAAGGGGCGCCCGGGTGGCTCAGTCGTTTAAGCGTCCAACTTCAGCTCAGGTCATAATTTCACAGTCCGTGAGTTCGAGCCCCGTGTCAGGCTCTGTGCTGACAGGCCAGAGCCTGGAGCCTGTTTCAGATTCTGTTACATCTCTCTCTGTCCCTCCCCCGCTCATGCATGTGCTCTCTCTCTCTCTCTGTCTCAAAAATAAATAGACATTAGGGAAAAAAAAGAAAATAGCTACAGAAGAAATAAACAAGTACAAGTGAGTTCAGCTAGTAATTACCAGGAGCTCATGAAACCGCTGTTCATTTTTTGGTTTTTAATCTTTTTGAAAAGTTTAAAGTCAACATATGCATAGAGTATTAACAGATAAAAAAGGTAAGTTTTAGAAAGAATAAAATAAAGTTTCTAAACATTTGCAGATCTCAAGTAGTGACCAGACTGTGTGGAAACTTTGTCCATGCTAACATTCCTCGGGGGTGGTGTCAATTGTCGTCATCTGTAGGAAAGCAGTGTGTCGTACAATGAATCATACCCATCAACGTGGTAGTGCCATTTCATGGCCCTCGTCTTTGCAACCCTGGGAAACATGGTGAGGATATAAGTTATAGAAGAATAGATCTTTATGATAAAAGACACTTGTCACATGATGAGTTAGAGAAAGATTGAAAATGGGAAGGAATTCTATGAACTCTGAACCCTACAGGCATGGGATAATGAGTAAGGAAAAGATGTGACAATAGCTTTGATCCTACTGTACATTGATAATCATGGGCAAAGTGTTTCATGTGTAAGAATAAATTGTATCAGGGGACAGATATGAGGTTGGTGGGAACGTGGGCAGCTTATTTAAAATCATACCCAATATTGGGCCTTATCTGACAAGAGCAATTGTAACTCACAGGCAACAAATTGAACAAACACGGGAACAGCTGCAGCAGGCAGAGCTCACCTTTAGATACCAGGTAACCTGAGTTCTACCTGACATACTGAACCCTTAGCACCTCACGCGGGTGAGTGTAGTGGCCCTTGGAATCCCTAACCACGGGCTTTTCCTTGTTGGCTTTTTCCGCTTGCAGTTCACGAGATGAATGCTCAGGACAACTAGGTAAGTGTTTTCTTGTTTCCTCCTCTTTCTTTGGTGCACAGTGTGGCACCACCTTCCCACTGAAGGTGGATGTGTTTTTTCTCCCCCAGATCAAGACTCAGATCTGGGACAGGGAGATGGCGGAGCAGGGCAGGGAGGTCGCTTACTTGAAATACAGGTGTGGTCATTTGACTTGCGTTTTGATGGGTGTTTCCAGGGATGACACCTGCACTGTTAGTTGTCTAGTAGACGACGTGGTGTTGCAACTCTTATAGAAGTCCATTATTTTTCTGTATCCAAGACTGGACGGGATGAAAGCAAAGAGGCTGCCTGAGGGATACACGAGGCAGAAACCAATGGCTGCAAGACCAGAGAAGCAGAACCCTCCGAGGAGAGGTAAGAGGCATGTTGTGATGTGCCGCAATCTAACTTCTGCTGTGCAGCTTGTTCCTGTGGATGATCATTGTGTGGTCTGGAAAGAATCACAAGCACTAAGGACAGCAGGTGGTCTGAAGGGGTGACAGAAGGGTGTTCTCCTCTGCTGCCGCAGACAGTGAGGCACTTGTCCCTGAGACTGGTGGAGCTCATGCCCCTCCTCTACCAGTGACCCTCCCACCTCCTCTAGCATCCCCCTGTCTAAAGAGCCTGGAAAGGATGACAGGATATGGGCCTCATCCTTCTTCCCACCCAGACTCAATGTGAAGACTTTAGTTTATTTGAGGAGAAGGTCATTTATTCACTAGTTTTAATGGTCTTTATTTTTGTTTGTTTTTGGGAACTGTAGCCCTACATCCGTCCACTCAAGTTCCATAAAGCTTAGCTTAGTCCTCTGATGGTATCAGTATAACTCTGCAGCTTCGCTGCTAACTTCTCACAGTTTTCCTTTTCTCTATAGTGTAAAATTAGTCTTTAGTTATATACTAATTGCTCTCATGTGGAAGGCAGCTTGTAGATAAGCTGAGAGATTGAACAATTTGCCTGAAGTCTGAAGAAATGCACGCTTCTTGAGGGCTCATTGAGGATATACACCAAACCAGTGTTCTCAATGTTAATCTTTTTTTTTTAAGTTTATTTATTTTGAGAGAGGAAGAGACAGAATGCCAAGCAGGTTCCACACTGTCAGTGAGGAACCCAACGCTGGGCTTGAATTCACAAGCTGTGAGATCGTGACCTGAGCCAAAATTAAGAGTCAGATGCTGAATCCAAGCATCCTCATATTAATTCTTTATCTGTAATAAAATTGTGATTTCCCATGATGTATACTGAGAAAACTGTTTTACTGATAAATTCTAAATTGCTAGTTGTGCCTGGCCTGTCCACAGTTATGTGATTAATTATGAAACAACATGAACTAGAGCACCGTGAGGTCTTTATCAAGGTGAGGGGATGGTTCTCTCCCTTATCCTTGGGGGTCACCTGAGGCATGTGGGATACCGTCTGCCTCTGGTCAGGGACCTGACTGTAGGGAAAAGTTTAAGATATTTGAGGAATGAGTTGAGGGATTGTTTTCATTATGTCCAGTCCCCTGAAAGCAGAATAAACCTCTGTCCCTTCTAGGGCCTTTAGTAAATCGAGAAACTGCTGAAACCTCTGTGAGTTACAGCGGCTCTGGCTGTACCAAGAATGCAGACAAAGGCAAGGTAAATGCCGGAGCCATTCTCAGTTGTAACTCTTTTGGGAAACCCTCATCTTTATGTACAGCACGCTCACCTAGCCTTGTCTTGTTTTGCGTGTTGTGTGATATGTCTATTTCTTCTTTGTTTTCAAAACGCATACCCATAACCCAGGAGCCCACAGGCTTCTCAATTTTTAGTCTGTCAGCTTTCTGTGGTAAGTTTAGAAGCCAAAAGCGCTTAGAGACTGAGTACCTTAAGGTTTTTCCGTGAGTTTCAAGAAATAACGAGAGGAGGATGACTGCACACTCCAAACAGAAGTCTCCTGGCCTGGGTGACCCCTTCCAGACCTCACCTCTGTGGGAAGAGTGTGGTTGCTGTGTCTTTCTTTCTTGATTCTGGCTAGGAGATGAACCTGTTAGAAACGACATCATGACTCCAACTTTATATTTTGTGCCCTGTGCCATTTAGAGTGGTCCTAGATAAAGCCAGTGTCATCAGTCATCACCTTCCTGTCTTTGTTGGTAAATGACTTGCCTGGAATTCTCCACCTATACCTTAGGTAAAAATAGTTTGAACACTGTGTCCTTCAATTGTGTTTCTATGAGCAGTTTTTGGTTGTGTCCCCAGTCACTGTTAGAGCTCATACAGTTTCATGACGCATACCAGGAGTTTTGTACCAAAACACTTGCATGAAATCTGTTATGTGAATTTCTCCTTCTTTTTTTCTGTTGCACATAATTACTCTGTGTCCTGTAGTATGCTTAAAGTCAGAATTCCCTATGAATTAAGATGAACACATCTGAGCTTTGTAGACATTCACCACAAGTAACTCGTTCTTCACAGAAGACTCTCATTCCCCTGCAGGATTCGAGGCATCCTCCACTCCCCAGAGGTCTCAGAGGCCTTTGACAACACTTCAAGAGGGAAGACTCCTTTCTCAGGGAGAAGAGCAGAGGAGGCATAGAGAGGGTCCGGCTGCAGAACGTTTTGCCAGGAGTGGCTGTGATTCCATGAGCAGAATATGAGCCGTGTATTCCCACTCATTTTTTGTGTGTTCTTAATATAGCAAAAGCAGAGCATCTGGAGTTGGCGTAGAGGAGGGATGCAGGGTGAACCTGGACATCAATGGCCGCCTGTCTGGAGAATGCTACTTCATTAATCTGTAATTACTTCTGTTAACCCGTTAGGACAGGACCATTGCCATTTTCTTCCACAGACGTGGGCAGTGATGTGTGGTGGCAGTAGGTTAACCTCTTGCATCTACTACCCCAAGCTGTAGGTGCTATCCAGTGGCAGGGACAGAGTTTTCAGGTACTGATGCTACTCTCTTGGATCCTGGTGGCAGAGAAGGTGGCAGGTGCTGACACACTCTTCTCTGGGTTACAGCTGCTGTTGGTATTGGTTCTCTTGTCTGGCATATGTATGTGGCTGTCACTTCTGTTCTGCAGGGCAGTCTGGATCCTGGGGACTTCCTCCGTTAACTGGATGATTCTGCATGCCCCACCCCCATGGACTATTAGGCACATCCACCTCCTGAACCTTGGTGGCCCTGGGGCCACCCGGAACCCCTCCACCTGCAACACTTGGTAAGATGATCTGAGCACTAGGAGTTGACTTGTAAAACACACTCACCTTATTTTTGTTGCTGTTAGGTCTTGGGCCAAGGTGCAGAGGTGGTACCACAGACCATTGTGATGCAAGGGGAATGTGTCTGCTGCCATTACCACATTCCTCAAGTTGCTCAGGATCTCATCTTTGTCCTTTCCCTCACCATGGGTTGGTACAGGCGTCTCTTTTAGAGAAGGAATGGGGCTGTATGCAGAAAACTAGACATAGCGTTTCAGCAGAAATGCCCTGTACACAGTCCACGTGCTGGGATCTGTGAGGCATGAGGCACAACATAACGTATGTGCATCTAGTTGTGCCCCCAGCCATCCATAGTTGTTCGATGAGTGATGAATACATCTGAATCAGGGCTTTTATGAGTCTTCATCATGTCATAAGGGATGGTTCTTCAAGTTCTTCTTGGGGATCACTGGAGGCATATGGGACACCCTGTGCATGTAATTTGGGATCTCACTGGGGCAAAGAGTTTAAGTTGTCGGAAGTATCAGGGGAGGGTCTTTTGTTTTTGATCTCCAAACAGTGGACTCAAATCAGAATAAACCTCCATCCCTTCCAGGATTTTTTGCAGGTCCAGAAGTAGATGTCACAACCAAGAGTGACATCG
Organism: Felis catus; assembly: GCF_018350175.1. Classification (NCBI taxonomy): domain Eukaryota; kingdom Metazoa; phylum Chordata; class Mammalia; order Carnivora; family Felidae; genus Felis; species Felis catus. The sequence continues at coordinate 107,008 of NW_025408536.1, forward strand.
ACACTGGCTCTGCCAAAACTGCCGAGAAGCACAAAGTAAATGCTGTGGCCATTTTCAGTTCTAAGTCTTTACGGACAGCCACATCTTTCTGTACAGGACACTCTCTTGCCATTGTCTCTGGTTTGTGTGAAGTATGGTCTGTCTGTTGTTTTTGTTTTTTTCCCAAATGCAAAACCTTTACCGCCGAGTCTATGGGCTTCCCTGTTTTCCAGCTGGCATCTGTTTGTGGTAACTTGAGCAGCTAAGCGTGCCTAAAGGTGGGGATCATAGGGCTTTTCCAATGTATTCCTGGAATAAATCAAGGATGATGACACCACATTCCACTTGGAAGTCTCCTACATTGCCTCATTCTTTGTGGATCTCCTCAATGTGGAATCATTGCTCTTGCTGTTTCTTCCTCTCCTGTTTCCTTCTATTGAGGGTTTTAACATGGTCAGAAAAATCTGTGGGTATCCTTACAATTTCAAAATGCGAACTGCCTTCACTCCAACTTACATTTTTGTATGTGTCATTTAGAATGGTCTTAGACAAAGTAAACTTCATACCCATCAGCATTTGGGTAAACATGCTGTCCAGAATCCCCTCATGTGTGCCCTGGTAACAAATACTCTGAACTATAAGAGGTGGCATATTTGTCATAGAAAACATGCACTGATACTTAAGTTGTGAAGAGAAAAAAATCCAAAATTACCTGTGTGGCAAGTCCCCACGGTGTCCTTCACTTGTGTTCACATGAGCACGTTCTCTCGTGTCCTGTGTCACAGGTACAGCTAAAACATGGAAACTTACACCAGACATCAAAGTGCATTTGTGTTAATTTTGTCTTTTAGAATTTCAGCTCATTTTTCCAGAGAACACAATTACCCTGTCAAATATACTGTACTTAAGCTGAGAAGTACCTCTGAATTCAAATAAATTAGCTGAACCTAACTAACATGTATAGGCCAACTAACATGTATAGGCTGCCTGTTTCTCTAAGAGCATGCTTTCCCAGGGCCTCTACAGGCCCTCAGGATCCCCGTCTCCCCATATGTCTCTGTGCCCATGGATAGCACTTCCAGAGAGAAGGAGACCCCATCGTTGGGACAGTAGTTTGGGCACAGGCAGGGGCTTAGAGACAGAACTTTGAGCCACGAGGGCTATGATTCCATGTGTGTACACTGGGATTTTCATTCCTTCTCATTCTGTAGTTCTTCACAACACAATAAACAGCCTCTGTGGTGGAGGGGATGAAGGGTGGAGTGTGATCCTGGACATAGTTGCCTTCCTATTTGGAATATGCTATTTCGTTAATTTAGTATTCAGACTATAAATCTTCTAGGAAAGGGCCCTTCCTGTTCCTACGTTTCCAGACACGTGGGGACATTAGTTTACCCCAATCACATCCTCTTCCCACCCCAAAGCTGTAAGTGGAACCCAAAGTGTGGGTAGAGATTTTGGCACTGATGCTGCCCTCTTGGAACCTGGTGGTGGGGAAGCTAGTAGGATATGAGCACTGCTGCTTTGGGTTTCTGCTTTTTGCTGGTGTTGGTGCTCTGTTCTGTCCTATGAACATACCTCTTATTTCTTTTCCGCAGGCTATTTTGTATGCAAGAGTCCTGGTCCTTTCCCAGGATTGCCTTGCAGGCTGTACCCCATGGACCACCCTTCACCACCAGTCATGGGCTATAGGCCACATCCCCCTCCTCCACCTACTCTATTTGTTAAGATGACCTGAACTGGATGAGTGTATATTCATCTTCTTCATGATTGACTTTGTGTCAATGATGTAGAGATAGTTGTGAGTCTTGGCAATCCAACTACAAACTGCCTGAGGACACTGTAGCATATCTCAAGTTTCTCAGGACATACATACAATGGGCAGTGTCATGTCCCTGTAATACAGTGAGCTATACGTTTCTCTTGTCAAATGAAAGAGGATTTTTTACACAAAAGCAGACGTAGCAGCAGTACTGGGGCGTATGTTGGAGACACAATGTGTTGGGTTGCCTAACTTTTAGAGCATCAGGTGTCCTGTGTGAAAGAGGGACATTCATTAAATGATTCAGACCTTGTAATCACCAAAATGGAAACACCAGTGAAGGATCCAGGGCAAAAACGGGGGAACCTTGAATCATACAGGAATAGAAGGGAAGTTGAGCACAGTAAGCAGAGTTTGAGGAGGTGCAGAGGGGAGGGTGTTGGGGTCAGTGAGATGCAGTTGGAGGTCATTCCTGGCCACAGCCTGAGCAGGGAGTGTGAGGTCCATATGGAGCTGCTATGTGGGATCGCTCTCAGTGCACAATGAACCGTTCATCTCCAAAATGTCACTGTGTTGCCAAAGTGCACACAGGTAATCATCTAAAAAGATTGTTGTCTCCCTGGATTTTCCTGAAGCTTCTGGTATTTGTGGGGGGGAAAGAGCCCTGGAGATATGGGGAGTTTAACTTGGTCTTATGAAAATACTGTATGTCCAAGTTCATATCCCTCAGTGAGACTAAAAGTGGATACAGAGTCTAGATCAGCTGAGTCATCCTACAATTCAGGGCTGGCCATATGCCACCACTACTGGACCCCTGTCATCACCCTGACTACAGCTTTGCATCTCCTCAAACTTCTCTCACAATATTATGACGCTTTGCCTGTGTTCCTGCTGTCTCAGCCCTAATACCAGTTCTCAGTGGGACCTACACAGAGCCTCAGCTGTGGTATCTGTAAAAACAGGGATAACATTTGTTTCCAAGAACAAGAGAAAAGAAGACATTCAGTGCAGAAAGCATCTGCAAACTCTCTGGGAAGTGTCCCCTCACCTTTCTCACAGTTTCAATTAAGATATCGCCACACAATGATCCTCCAAAAAAGATGGTCACGGGAGTTCATTAAACTAAGACTGTTAACAACTCAGCCCAGGGAGTGGGAATCACTGTTTTAAAAAATAAGACAATGTCCCTCGTTTTTCTATTAGAATTCGGGCGCTATCACACAATGAAAGAAAAGATAATTATGAGAATGTGTACATTCAGAGACCTAGATCTGAAGACAATCATTTTCTATTACACATAATCTCACAGATGCAGCCACACACTAAAGTGTTCATCTGAGGCCACAGATAAACTACAGAAGACAGAATGCATGTAGGAAAACATAAGATCACAGGGGAATAAACCAAAATCTCTTTGCCTTATAGGACAACTTTTTTGAAATTGAAGAGGACTGTGCACGGTGACAGACAATCGTGTTTGTATATACATTTTAAGAAGGTGTCAGATCTACCTGCATGCTTTCCCTGCGCATCATGTCCCCTCCACTTTGTCCTTCCTATTGTTGCCTAATCTACCTTTCATCGTTTTGTCTCTGTGCCAGCGTCTGCTTCTAGGGCCATCTGCTCTTGCTCCCCATTGAGTGCACACAGTGGGGTTCCTGTACACACAGGTAACAAAGTGCCAGAAATGGTGGTGAGGGAGGATAGAAGCAAGATCACCCTTTGTGCAGGGGAACCTGAGGGAGTTTCCAGGGTGATGGGAACTACCTATATCTAGATTGATGGGGTGCTTATGCTCAATTATTTTTTTTTTCAACGTTTATTTATTTTTGGGACAGAGAGAGACAGAGCATGAACGGGGGAGGGGCAGAGAGAGAGGGAGACACAGAATTGGAAGCAGGCTCCAGCTCTGAGCCATCAGCCCAGAGCCCGACGCGGGGCTCGAATTCACGGACCGCGAGATCGTGACCTGGCTGAAGTCGGACGCTTAACCGACTGCGCCACCCAGGCGCCCCTATGCTCAATTATTTTGGAAATATTCCCTGACTCCATGGTGCCTTGGGGTCAGACAGGTATCTGTCCTTAGGAAATGGCTGAGATCTAATGGTGGAGAAGGATGAGGAACCAGCAGTGACTGTAGAGAGGAGTGAGGGTCAGACCCACGCCCAGGATGCCAGGTCTCCACAGACAGCACCACGTGTAGGGTGACTATGAGGAGCAGAGATTTCTTGATCAGACCCATGAACTACATAATAATCCTGTAGTTTCCTCACTGAGTGATGGCAGAACTGAGGCCAGCAGCTGGAGGACACCCTTATCATGGCTGGAATGGAGCAGTGGGCCTGGGGGATTGAGTCAGGGAAAGGGCCAGGCAGAAGGTAGTGACAGGGAGTTTGAGAGACAAACGGAAGAGAAGAGAAGGGACACTTCTCTGCTGACTTCACCTACATTTCTGTGTGACCAAAACGAGACCCTTGTCTCCCACGGAGGGGAAGAGGGCTGGCAAAACACCGAGTGACATACTCAACTCAAGTGCCCAGGGTATCTGCCTTGCTCTTGAGTACCTAACACAGGAAACACGTGCTTTCTGTCACGATTGGAACTGCAGCTCGTACCATTTAGTGAAAATCAATCCAACTATGCATCCCTCAGCATTAAAGTACTGCATAAAATTAAGTGAACAGACTGAAAGATACAAGGCAGGATAAAGTCCAAAGGTAGAGCGACGGCAATACTTACGGGAATACAGTCTATCCGAAAAGGAGGTAGGTACCCTAGTGCAGGCCTTCAGCCACCTGGGCAATATCTGAAAATGTAAAAAAAAACCAAGTCCTTACTCCAAAAGCAACATTAGCTCTAGACACAAAGGGATCATGATTAAGGTTTAGAGAGCAACCATAGGACTTCATGGTGCTGTATCCATGAGATCAAGTTTCATCAAATTATACCCTTTAATTTGAGGCTCTTTGTTATATGTAAATTATACCTCATTAAAGAGAGTTTCAAAACATAAAATGCTAGAAGCAAATGTGGGAAAGTTCCTGTCCAATCCTGAAGTGCGTGGGTGATATGAGTCTCTCTGCCCATGTCTCAAAAATCCAAAATAACAAGACATTTAAAAAGTTAATAATAGCAGAGTAAGAGAACTCTGAGCTCACCCTGTCCCATGTTTTCAACTGCATAACATCCACATCCAAGTCCATGAAGCAGAGAGCAATTCAAAGACTGGCAGAACAAACTCCACACCTAAATAGAGAAAAGCTGCATCAGAAAGGTTAGGAAGGTCAGAAAGGTGGAGGCTGGCTGCCTACAGAAGGAGCAGAGAAAGTGAGCCCTCACACCAGGGAGCTGACACAGGGAAGACTAATCTCCATAACATTGGGCATTAAAACCCAGGGGGGCTGAATTCCCTTGAGTTTAGATCCTGGCACTTTGGAGGTCAGCTGACCCAGCACTGGGTGATCCAGGAGGATTAGTGATAGCCAGGTCCCTGCCTGTGTAGAGAGGCAACATAAACATGGCATTTCACACAATGCTTAGGCCACAGGAGACACATGTATTCATGCTGATTCTTGACCCCGCTGGGCCTGCCTGAGTCCCACTGACACCACTGAGAGCAAGCACAGCCCACAACAGGCACACAATCAGTGCAGACCCCTGCACTGAAAGGAAATGTAACCCAGACACAACAGCAGGGAGTGAGCAATACCCATACGATATCCTCTTGAAGGTCCAGGTCCTATAAATGGAGACATGCATTGCTGAGGACTCCAGGACCTCTTTTTCATAACGGCATTAATTTCAATATCAGAAGGCACAGCTGACTTTCTTAACACAGGGAAATAGAGCCAGAGAGACAGACAAAATGGACACACAGAGATGTTTATCTACAGTGAAAGACCTAGTCAAAGCCACAGCCAGAGATCTAAGCCAAAGAGATATAAGTAACATACCTGATACAGAATTTAAAGCAATGATCATAAGGATACTCACTGGAGTTGTGGAATGAGTAGAAGAGTGAGACCCGTGACAGAGGTAAGATATAACATAGTTAGACACTGAGGACACAATCAAGGAGAAACATGCTTGCTGGAAATAACAGAGGGATGGAAGAAGCAGCCGAACAAACTAGTGACCTCGAAGACTCAGTGATGGAAATTAATCACACTGAACCAAAGAGAGAGAACAGAATTCTGCAACGTGAGATGAGACTAAGGGAACTCAGTGACTACAGGAAATATAATAATATTCATATTGTAGGTGTCCAGAAGGAAGAGAAAATGGGGAAGAAAATTTATTTGAGGAAACAATAGCTGAAAACTTCCCTAATTGGGGGAGGGAAACAAACATCCACATCCAGGAGACTAGAGAACTCCCATCAAAATCAGGCAACACACAAACCCATTGTAAGCAAACTTGCAAATTAGGGTGAGAATAAAGAAAAACTTGTAAAAACAGCAAAACAGTCCTTAACTTAGAGGGGAAGACCCATAAGGCTAGCTACATATTTCTGAACAGAAATTTGGCAAGCCAGAAGTGAGTGACATCACATATTCAAAGTGCTGAATGGAAAAATCAGCAGCCAAGAATACTCTATTCAGCAAGGCTATCTTTCAGGATGAAGCAGACACAGACTTCCCCAAACAAAAACTAAAGGAGTTTGTACCACTAAACCAGTCCTGCAAGAAATATGAAGAGGGATTCTTTGAGTGGACAGGGGAGACAAACAGTGACAGTATAGAAGTAGAAGACACAATTCAAGTAAAAAATGAACATTTCTGGAAAAAAATCAGTTAAAGTACTCAGAGAAATGGATTTGAAATATAATAACATCTGCCAAAAACCTAGGGAGGAGAAAGTAATGGGTTCAAAGGTAAATGACCATCAACTTAATACAAACTGCTAAATGCAGAAGAGGTTCTATAAACACCTAACAGTAGCCATATCCTAAAACCAGTCATACATATGCTAAGAATAGAGATAAAGAAATAAAAATATATCACTAAAGAAAATAAGCAATACATAAAAGAAAGGCAAGAAAGGATCAGAGAAAATCAATAGAAACCACAACAAAACAGGCAATAAAATGGCAATACATATATACCTACCAATCAATTTTGAAGGGACATGGAGTGAATGCTCCAATCTAGAGATGTAGGGCCTAAGAATGGATGAAAAAACAAAACAGATCCAGATGCCTACGAGTGACCCACTTTACACCTCAAGAATGATAGGATAGAGAAACATCACACAAATGAATGTCAAAAGAAAGCTGGGGTAGCAATATTTGTATCAGAAAAAAACACACTCAAAAAAGTACATAACAAGAGACAGAGGAGGACAGTCTATAACAGTAAATGGTACAATCCAAAAAGAAGATAAACCAACTGTAAATATATCCCACAATTAAGTGGGATTTATTCCCAAGCTACAAAGGTGGTTCAAGAGAAGGCAAATACTCAACCAAAATGCCAAGACAAGTAGAATGCATGCCAAATGAAAGAACAAGATAAGGTCATGGCCAGAGAAATGGAAGGAACACTTTCAAACTCATTCTATGAGGCCGGCATGGCCTTGAGTCCAAACTGGACAAAGAGCCCACCAAAAGGAAAACTACAGCCCAATTTCCCTGATGAAGCTGGATGCAAAAATTCTCAACAAAAAGTAGTAAACCAGATCCAACAATACATAAAAAGGATTATTCAGGAAAATGAGGTGCATTTTATTCCTGGAATGCACAATAGATTCAATATCTGCAAATCAACTGATGTGATACATCACATTGATAAAAGAAAGGATAACAACCACATGATCCTCTCAATAGGTGCAGAATAAACGTTTGACAAAATGCAGCAGCATCCTTTCTTGATGAAAAAAAGAAATGTCATGAAAGGAGGGATAGAAGTATCATGCCTCAACATGAGAATATCCAGACATGAAAGTCCCACAGCTAATATCATCTTCAATGGTGAAAAACTCAGCTTTCCCCCTAAGGTCAGGAACACGACAGGGATGTCCACTCTCAGCACTGTTATTCACCATACTGTTGGAAGTCTTAGCCTCAGCATTCAGACATTTAAAAGAATACAAGGTGTCCAAGTTGGCAAGGAGGAATCAATCTTTCCCTGATCACAGACACGATACTCTCCGTGGAAAATCCGAACGACTCCACCAAAAAACTTCTAGGATTGATACAGGAATTCAGGAAAGTATCAGAATATACAATCAATATGCAGAAGTTGATTGAATTTCTATACACCAGTAATGAATCAACAGAGAAATCATGGAATTGATGTAATTTACTACTGTGTTGAAAACCATAAAATACCCAGGGATAAACCCAACCAAAGAGGGAAAAAATCAGTACAGTTAAAACAATAGAGGGTCTCCTGGGTGGCTCAGTCGGTTAAGTGCCATCTTCGGTTCTGGGCACGATCCTGCATTTGTGGGATTGAGTCCCTTGACGGGCTCTGTGCTGACAGCTCAGATCTGGAACCTGCGTCAGAGTCTGTGTCTCCCTCTCTCTCTCTGCCTCCCACCCCCCCCCCCCGCTCATGCACTCTCACTTGCTCGCTCACTCTCTCAAATATAAATAAACATTAAAAAATTAAAAGAACAAACCATACAACGTCTATAAAAGAAGTTGAAGAAGACACAAAGAAATTAAAAAAAAAAACATCCCATGCACATGGATTAGAAGAACAAATATTGTTAAAATGTCAATACTACCCAAAGCAATCGACAAATTCAATGTAATTCCTATCAAAATAACACCAGCATTTTCCACAGAGCTAGAGACAACAATCCTAAAATTGTATGGAACCAGAAAAGACCCCAAAGAGCCAAAGCAATGTTGAAAAAGAAAAGCAAAGATGAAGACATTTCAATTCTGGACTTTATGGTGCATTAGAAAGCCACAATCATCAAGACAGTATGGTACGGGCACAAGAACGGACACATAGATCAAAGGACCAGAATAGGGAACCCAGAAATGGAGCCTCAAACATATGGCTGAATAACCTTTCATAAAGCAGGAAAGAATATCCAAAGGAAAAAGAAGAGTCTCTTCAGCAAATGGTACTGGGAAACCTGGACAGTGAGAAGTATGAACCTGGACTATGTTCTTAGACTTCTCTCTCTCTCTCTCTCTCTCTCTCTCTCTCTCTCTCTCTCTCACACACACACACACACACACACACACACACACACACACACCTCAAAATGGATGAAAGATCTAAATGTAAGACAGGAAACCATCAAAATCCTAGAGGAGAAAACAGGCAACCTACCTCTTTGATCCTGACTACAACAACTTCTTGCTTGTCATTTCTCCAGAAGCAAGGGCAATAAAACCAAAATAAACTATTGAGACCTCAAGATAAAAAGCTGCACAGCAGAGGACACAATCAGGAAAACTAAAAGGAAACTTAATGGAATGGGAGAAGATATTTGCAGGTGACATATCAGATAAAGGGTTAGTATCCACAATCTATCAAGAACTTATCACACTCAGCACCCAAAAGCCAAATAATCCAGAGAATAAATGGGCAAAAGACATGAAGAGACACTTTAACAAACAGGACATCCAGATTGGTCACATGTGAAAAGATGCTCCAACTCATTCCTCATAAGTGAAATACACATCAAAACCACAATGAGATATCCCCTCACGCCTATCAGAATGGCTAAAATTAACATCTCAGGAAACGACAGATGTTGGCAAGGATGCAAAAAGAAAGCTTTTGCAATGCTGGTGGGAATGCAAAATGGTGTAGCCACTCTGGAAAATACTATGGAGACTCGCTACAAAAACCAAAAATAGAACTGCACTAGGACCCAGAAATTGCACAACTAGGTATTTACACAAAGGATACATTAATGCTGACTCCAAGTGGCACATGCACTCCAATGTTTATAGCAACATTATCAACAATAGCTACATTATGCAAAGAGGCCAATTACCATTGACGGATGAATGGATAAAGAAGATGTATATTCATACAATGGAATATTACACAGCGATTAAAAGGAGTGAAATGTTGCTATTTTCAACAACGTGGAGTGAACTGGACTTTATTATGATAAGGAAAATATGTCAGAGAAAGACACACATCATATTAAATTCCACAGATGAGAGAATTCATAACACTGAAGAATGTAGTGAAAGGAAAGCAAAAATAAGATACAAACAGAGATGGAGTCAAACGATAAGACACCGTTAAATAGAGGGAAGAAGCTCAGGGTTCCTGGAGGGTTACTGAATAGGGGTATGGGCTAAATGGGTGATGGGCATTAGAGACAGCACTTAGGATGAGTACTGGATATATTTTGTAATTGATAGATCACTAAATTCTAATCCTGAAACTATATTCCACTATAAGGTAACTAACTTGGGCTTAAATATTAAAAAAGAAGAAATATTAAAAATAAGTAAAGAAATATACTGCCAGTCAAAAGAAAAGAATATATAAATCGGGCTCTTTTAGTGGAAATGAAAGACCAAAATTGTTACAGACAAGAAAGGAATAGAGAAAACATCAAGATACAATGGTAAAACAACTAGTAGGGCATTAAATATATACCTATCCATAATTAATGTAAATCGACAAAATGCTCCAATCAAAAGACATTGGATGGGGGACAGAATGGAAAAAAAAAAAGAAAAAGAAAAGAAACAAAAAAAACAAGGCCTACCTTGGTGCTGCCTACAAAGCCTTATTTGGACTTAATTCACCTAAAGATTTAAATTGAGGGAATGAAAAAAACATTTATCATGCCAAAAATATCAAAAGAAACCCAGTACCAATACTTATATCGGGCAAAAAAACTTTAAAATCGAGACTGTAGTTTGGTACCCTTTAGGTCAATACCTAGTAGTAAAATTGCATGCACCCAATATTTATAGCAGCTTTATCAATGGTAGCTAAATTATGGAGAAAGCCAAAATATCCATCATGTGATGAAGGTATAAAGAATTTGTGGGGTCTGTGTATGTGTGTCTGTGTATTCATGTATACGCATGTGTGTGTGTGTGTGTGTGTGTGTGTTCATACATAAATACATACATATGTATATACAATCAAATATGTCTCAGCTTCAAAAACAATGAAATCCTGCCATTTGCAATGATGTGGTTGGAGCTAGAATGCATTATGCTAAGTGAAATATGTCAATCAGAGAAAGACAAATATATGATTTCACTCATGTGGAATTGAAGAAACAAAACAGATGAAAACATGGGAAGGGGACAGGAAAAGAGAAGAGTGGTAACAAACCACATGTGTCTCTTAATGATAGAGAAAAAAAAAGTGAAGGTTCATGGAGGGAGATGGGTCAGCTCGGGGCTAGATGGGGGACCTGTATTAAGAAGAGCACTTGTTGCGATGAGCACTGGGTATTGTATGTAAGGGATGAATCACTGAATTCTACTCACGAATCCGAGTATGCACTGTATGTCAACTAAGAATTAAATATAAAACATAAATAAAGCTGTAACAAGAGATGCAGACGAACACTATCTCATACTAAAGGGGACAACCAAACAAGAAGATCCAATGACTGTAAATTTTGATGCCCCCAACATGCAACCACCAAGTATATACAACATTTAACAACAACCATAAAAGAACTCATTTATAATACCATAACGATATTAGAGGATTTTAACACATAACACACATTGAAGGACAGAACCTGTAAACAGAAAATCAACAAGGAAACAATGGCTTTGAATGACACACTGGACCAGATGGGTTTAACAGATATATTCAGAACACTCCATACGAAAATGACAGAATACACATTCTTTTCAAGTGCACATGGGGCATTCTCCATAATTGATCACATTCTAGGTCACAAAGCAGGCCTCAACAGGTACCCAAAGACAGAGATCAGACCAAGCATTTTTTTCTGACCACAAAGCTAAGAAACTTGAAGTTAACCACGTGCGCGCGCGCGCACACACACACACACACACACTAAGGAGGAAAGGCCACAAATAAAGGGAGGTTAAATAACATGCTACCAAATGAATGGGTCAAACAGGAAATCAATGAGAAAATACACTGAAACTAATGAAAATGAAAATACACTGGTAAAATATTTGGAGTGCGGCAGAAGCAGTCTATGATGGAAGTATATAGCAGTACAAGCCTACCAAAAAGAGCAAGAAAAATCCCAAACAATCCTAACTTATAACTAAAGGAATGAGAAGAACAGCCGAAGGAAGGAAATAATAGAGATTACATCAGAAATAAGGAATATAGAAACCAAAAAGACACTAGACCAAATCAATGAAACCAGGGGCTGGTTCCTTGAAAACAGTAATCAACATGAAAACCTCCTAGGCAGAGTTTTCACAAAGAAGAAGGAAAGGACTCAAGTAAATAAAATCACAAATAACACAGGAGAAATAACAGGCAACGCCACAAAAATACAGTTGGAAGATAATATTATGAAAATCTATATGCAACAAATTGGACACTCTGAGAAAAATGGAACAATTCCTAGAAACACACAAACTACCAAAACAAATGGGAAGATACATACAATCTGAAAACAGAAAGAAATCAAATCAGTAATAAAAAAAATTTCCCCCCAACACAAGAGTTCAGGGCCAGATGGCTTCACTAATGAATTCTACCATCCATTTAAGGAAGAGATATGTATTCTTCTCGAATTATTACAAAAAATAAAAAAAGAAGGAAAACTTACAAATTCATCTTATGAGGCCATCACTACCCTGATACCAAAACCAGTTAAAGCCTCCACTAACAATGAAAACTGCCAGGGCTCCTGTGTGGCTCGGTGGGTTTAGTGTCCAAATCTTAATTTTGGATTAGGACATTATCTTGCAGCGCATGGGTTCGAGTCCCACGTTGGACCCTTTGCTGACAGTGTGGAGCATGGCCAGGATTCTCCCTCTCCCTGTCTCTCTGCCCCTCCCTCACTTTTATGGACTCTATGTCTCTAAGTAAATAAATACTTTAAATATGTTAAAAAAATTTTTAAATAAAACTACAGACCAATATCCCGATGAATATGTATGCATAAATTCACATCAAAATGCCTTCAAATTAAGTCAATAATACATTAATAGAATCACTTGCTATAATCAAGTGGGATATATTCCCGGACTGCAAGGGTGGTTCCACATTCACAGATCAATCAACATGATGCACCACAGTAATAGAAGAAAGGATAAGAACAATATGATGCTTTCAAGACATGCAGGAAAACGATTTGACAAAATGTCACATCCATTCACCATAAAACCCCCTAGCAAGTAGATTGGGACTCAACCTACCTGCACATAATAAAGGTCATCTATGAAAAACCCACAGCTCATCTCATCCTCAGTGGGGAAAAATTGAAAGTTTTTCTTCCAAGGACAGGGACAAGACAGGGATGATCCCTCTCACCACTGTTATTCCACATAGTACTGGAAGTTCTAGCCACAGCAATCAGACAACAAAAAGAAATAAGAGGCATCCAAATTGGCAGGGAAGAAATAGAACTTTCACTATTTGGAACTGACATGATGCTCTCTATAGAAAACATGAAAGACTCCCCCCAAAATTGTTGGAATTGATATATGAATTTGACAAATCAAAATATACAGAAATCAATGTACATAAATCTATTGCATTTCTGTAGACAAATAATGAATTAACAGAAAGAGAAAGTAAGGGATCAATCCCATTGACAGGTGCACCAAATACCCCAAGATACCTGGAATAAACCTAACCAAAGAGGTAAAAGATCTGTACTCTAAAGGCTGTGAAACATTGATGAAAGAAATGGAAGAGGACACAAAGAAAAGGAAACACATTTCATGTTCATGGATAGGAAGAACAAAATGCTGTTAAAAGGTCTACACTCCACAAAACAATCTACACATGTAATGAAATCCCTATCACACAAACAAAACAATTGTCACAGAACTAGAACAAAGAGTCCCAAAATATGTATGGAGTGACAAAGACCCCAAACAGCCAAAAGAAATTGAAGACCAAAATTAAAGCTGGAGACATCACGCTTCTAGACTTTAGGTTATATTACAAAGCTGTAGTGAACAGAACAGTATGGTACTGGCAACTAACCACAACAACAAAAACACAGATGCAGAGACCAATAGAATGGAAACCCAGACATGAACTCATACATATATGGTCAATTAATTCTCAACAAAGCAGAAAAGGATATACAATGGGGAAAAAAAGATACTCTTGGGACACACGTGTGGCTCCAAAGCGTGTGACTGTGGATTCAGCTCCGATCATGATCTCAGGCAGTGCAGAGCATGCGTGGGATTCTCTCTCTCCATTTCTCTCTGCCCCTTTTCTGCATGTTCTCTCTCTCTCTCTCTCTCTCTCTCTCTCTCTCTCTCTCTCTCTCTCTCTCTCTCTCAAAAATAAATACATAAACTTAAAAAAAAAAGTCTCCTCAACATGTGGTTTTGGAAAAACTAGACAGCAACCTGGAAAACAAAACAAAAACACAAACGGATCACTTTCTTACAACATACACAAAAATAAACCAACATGAATAAAGAACTATGTGTGAAACCTGAAACCATAAAAATCCCAGAGGATACCTAACACAGGCAGTACCTTATTTAACATTGGCTGTACAAACATCTTTGTAGATATATCTCCTGAGGTAAGGGAAACACAAACAAAAATAATGGGACTTCATAAAAATAAAAAGCTTCTGTCACAAAGGAAATAATCAACAAAACTAAAACACCTACAGAATAATATTTGTAAACGACATCTGATAAAGGGTTACTGTCCAAAATATATAAAGTTATACAGCACCCAAAAAATGAGAAATCCAATGAAAAATGGGCAGATGACATGAATGGACATTTTCCCAAGGTGACATAAACATAGCCAAGAGACACATGAAAACATGCTCAGCATTACTCATCTTCAGGGAAATACAATTCAAAAGTACAATGAGATAACACGTCACATCTGTGAGAATGACTAAAATCAATGAATGATGAAACAGCAGGTGTTGGCAAGGATGTGGGGAAAGAGAAGCCCTCTTGAATTGTGGGAAGGAATGCAAACTGGTGCAGCCACTCTGGAAAACATCATGGAGATTCGTCAAAAAAAAAATGGAAATAGAACTATGTTACGATCCAGCAATTTCACTACGAGGTATTTACAGAAAGAACACAAAAATAATTCTTCAAAGGGATACATGCACCATGAGTTTACAACAGCATTCTCTACAAAAACCAAATTACGGAAACTGACCAAGCATCCATCAACTGATGAATAAACTGAGATGTAGTATATGGAATGTAATATTATTTAGCCATAAAAACATGAAATCTTGTCATTTTCCACGAGGTGGATGGAGCGAGAGAATGTTATGCTGGGTGAAATAAGCCTGTCAGAGAAACACAAATACCAGATGATTTCACTAACACATGGAAATGAAACAAAACAAAGTGGGGGGGGGGAGGAGACAGTGACAAACACTCTTAACGAGAAAACAAACTGAGGGGTTCCACAGTGAGGTGGGGGAATGGATGAAACAGCTGCTGGGGATTAAGAAGTGCACATGGGATGAGCACCAGGTGACGCGTGGAAGTGTTGCTCTATATTGTACACCTGAAACTAATATTACACTGTAGGTTTACTAAGTGCATTTTAAAGTAAAAGATAACATAAGGTTAAGACACCTACCTACCAGGTTTTCTGTAGTTTTCAATCACTTCACTAGGTTCGAAAAATAACCATAAGTTTTTTTTAAAAAGCATGTATGATGTGGGGGACAGTTTGTGCCCTTACCTCGGTCTCTGCTTCCAGCAGGACTCGGAAAGTGGGTCCCAGCTCATTCTTCTAGAAGGTCCTGAGACGAACATTTCGTGTAGTCAATTCCTAATGGAATGTAGCTACCATTCTTCTGAATTTCTGTCAGGGTTTCTTCCCGGAAACAAGCCTGAATCTGGAACAAACCATCGACTGCATCTATGAGTTGATGTCATGGAACCCCGCAATCCATGAGTCCTTTAGTAAAATACGTCTTGTTCAAATACTGTCCAGGAAATTGAGGAATGAAACACGGGAACAACCCAGAAAATGCAAGGGCCTGTGCTGTTTAGCAACCATCATGCCCAGGGAAGCCACCCAGCGCCCCCTCCTCAGCACTCAGTACAACAAGGCAGCTTCTGTCTGGCGACTCAGGAGATGTCAAGTTGCTGCAAAGCTCCCAAGGTCTCCCCTGGGGCGGGCGGCAGAACCTGCTGGAAAAGCAGCTCTGCTCTCTGTCCTGAGACAGCGGTAGAGGCCCTGTGTCCTCTGGGAGAAACAGCAGTCCTTCTGCTCTGAGGTGCCCTGGGCCAGAAGAGCCGATGGTGCGCCCTCTGCTGGCCATCACTGTCTAGGCAGAGCAGCCCGCCCCTTCAGGTCTGTGGTGCTTGAGCTCTCTCTGCTGGCTACCATGGGAATTCCTGCAATGTTGAAGCCCCTGGTCGCTCAGCTGAGGGACTGAAGGTGCTCTGGGTAACTCTGCCTGTTCTCCACAATGGGAAGGGTCTTAGTGACAGGGCCTGGGACACAAAGAAATCTTTTCCTTCTCCTTTTTTTTGATTGAAGAATGAAACAGAATTTATTAACATAATGACATCATTTGTAATGTTGTAAGCAATGTCCACAGAAAAATAGACCACCAATTTACATATGCTGAGCAAGTAATTGTGTTTACCACCAGAGTATTTAGGTTAGATAAAGAATTGACATCTTTGAGAGAGAGATAACTGCTTCCAGCTATGGAACGAATGAGTCCTAGGGATACAAGAGACAGCCAATGGAATAGAGTCAATCCTGTAATAATATTGTTGCATGCTTTCACAGGATAGCTACACTTGTGAAGTACAACATGATTTGTAGACATATGGAATGACTACAATGTATGCCTAAAACTAATACAACAAATGTGTGAAGAATATTTCAATGAAAAGTTGACATCCTTTATGCTATCTTTAACTTATCTTTTTTTGCCAATGAACTATCATTCCTGGGGCGCTTGGGTGGCTTAGTCAGTTAAGCGTCCGACCTCCCCTCAGGTCATGATCTTGCAGTCCATGAGATTGAGCCCTGCATCAGGTTCTGTCCTGACAGCTCAGAGCCTGGAGCTTCCCCAGATTCAGTGTCTCCTGCTCTCTCCCCCCTCCCTCCCTTAGGCTCTCTCCAAAAAAGAAAAACAGAAACATTATAAATTAAAAAAAAATCATTCCTAATTTAGAATCTGTGAAATTCCATTTATACTAGATTCTCTAACATTACCATCTTGATGTGGAGAGCTTATCTCAATAGTCACTAAAAGTATCTTTGATGATACATATGTGACAGGATAAGAATGCAACTTACAGGGAGCTACACATCTGTTAAGAATTTACTGTATGTATCCTTGGCTAATATTTCCAATTAAATGTGCTTTAGGGATACAGATGTATGAAATAATGTCCATCAGTCATATAGGTCAAATTCCTATAGGACCATTCATTATGCCTTCAATTACTAATTGCCATCTCTTCAAAATTAAAAGAAAGCTGGGACAAGAAAATGTCTTTGAATTTGATGTAAGAGAAGACTATGGTGTTTTAAAAAGTTCACCTACCATCTGGCATCCTCAGTTTGGCAGTGGACAGGAGGATAAAAACCCACGATCTTGATGCACACCGCTAGCTCCAGAGGGAGAATATGGACCTTCTTGTCAAATACTTTTTATCAATATCAGCAGTTCAACTCTGCCAGGTCCAGACTGCCGGACCTGGGGGCAACACAATGCCTGATGCCTGGGTTCAGAACATGAGGAAGACCAGCTGGTAGGGAGCGGCAGGGAAATCCAACAGGGCCTGGGGCAGTGAGGGAGATGGGTCTGGGTTCCCTCCCCACAGGGCGGCTCTAGTGTTTACCTGCCAAAGAGCAGCACACTCTCCCTCAAGACATCCCTCTCCATGACAGAACATGAGGCTGTGCCCCCACAATTCCAGGAGAAATGAGGGATACCCATCTTTTCAAATGCAATAGCCTCTGCAAAGCTTGGCCCCAGGGATGTTGGAGTCTTGGAGTCACACAACACTGATGCCCATGATACCTGCCATTTCTGCCCCAGCACTCAGAGACACTTCATACATCCCCTCTCCTCTGGCCAAT
Organism: Felis catus; assembly: GCF_018350175.1. Taxonomy (NCBI): domain Eukaryota; kingdom Metazoa; phylum Chordata; class Mammalia; order Carnivora; family Felidae; genus Felis; species Felis catus. The sequence continues at coordinate 124,924 of NW_025408536.1, forward strand.
CTCACCCCATCCACATTCCTGGACCAGGTCTCTACTTTCTCCTTGTACTTCCTCCTTGTCTCTCTTTCTCTCTAACCACATCTCTCTCTATTTCTTCCTTTCACTCTCTAGGACATGCCCAATTCCCCTATCACAAATTCAATGTCTCTCTCCCTGCCTGTCTCTTTCTCCACCTCTCCCCAGGCTTCAGGATATCTGCTTTGTGCATGCACCATGTCTAGGAGCACAGGGCACTCCTGTCTCTCCCTCTCTCATGTCTTGTTTTGTCCCAGGCCCTGATCACAATGGAGGAGAATCCCCTCTACAGCAGCTGTTCATGTTGACATTTGCTAGAGGAATGCTGGCAGCATGTGGACAGCCAGATTTACCCTTGGTGGCTAATCCATGACACAAAAACTTCTATAGGGCTGGCTGCTTCCCTAAGCTGGGAGGAAAAAGGGGCTCAGAGGTTTCGGGGTGCCTGGGCCAAAGTGGATTGGCTTGGCCGATGTAGAAGGAGCCATATGCTTACCCACAACTCTCCTGGGTGGTGTCCAAGGAACCTATCTCAGACCATGGAGCTCTGCCCTCCCGATTGCTCAATAAGGCAACAGGCGAAGCTTTGTGGGACATCATGGGGGACATCATGTGGGACTCACCACAAAAGCTGCGCCATTTGTCCCCTTGAGGCCACCTAGATTGGTGCTATTGGGGGAAGCTGGTAAGGTGCACAAGGGCACAAGAGCTGAGTTAATGCAGGGCCTCCTTACCGGTCTCCTGAATCCATTCCTCACCATCGGAAGAGACCCTTTTCTGGAGTCAGATACCTGCCCTCCTCATCAGCATGAACCCCATCAACTAGCACGCATGCCATGTGCTCATGAGTATCTATCTACAGATATAACAACCACCACCAGATCTCCCTAAAGGATGTATCCAACTCCTCAGATGGAACTATAGGTCCCTTCCAGGCATTACAACCCCAAAGAATGATCTGTCTTCTTCCACCAATCCTGTACATACTATGTGTTGGCTGACTCCATACACAGGAACCCCAAAGTGTACGCTTGATGGGGAATGAGTGTTGATTTTCCTGGAAGCAGACACTGACACGGAAACACAACTGTGACAACTGTATTAGGGGACATTAGGAAGGACAAAGTGGAGTGGACCGGGTGGGCAGGGAAAGCATTCAGACCAAGAGGCAGATTAGACACCATCTCTAAATATATAATACCCATAGCTGGTTTGTAATGGTTCAGTGTCTTCTCCAAATTTCAAACGGATTGTCCTCTACGTCAAAGTGATTTTGACTTATTGCAAAGGGATCTTCTGTTCTCCTCTATGCATTTTGTCTTCTACAATATATCTGTGGCCTTGGATGAGCACATATTTGTGTGGCTGCATTAGTATGTCTACCTCAGATCTGAGATATAGATGCCTGAATATACACATTCCCATACTTATCTTTTCCTTCTTTGTAAAGTAGGACCTGAATTTTAATAGAAAAAACACAGGGGTCTTTGTTGTATCTTTTGAAACAGGAATTGCCAATCTCCCAACCTCAGGCATTATACCCTTAGTTTCATGAAACTGAATGAACATCTGTTGATGATCTTCTGTGTGCAGATACATTCATTTCCACCCTGAGAAGGGTGAATGCCCACTCATCCCATACATTTTACAAATTCCTTATGTGCTTAACCACCTCTTCATCGCACTGACCTCAGAGACCAACATTGTTCCTGCTTCTCAGATTACAATGCTGAGGCTCTGAGATGGCCCCACTGAGAGCTGGCATTAGGGCTGAGACAGCAGGATCACAGGCAGTGCCTCTGGAAATTGTGAGGGAAGTTTCAGAGATGTACACCTTCATGCAGGATAATGACAGTAGGTTCAGGGGTGCGGTGACAAGATTCCAGCAGGGGCGTTTCCTGGTCAACCCTGATTTCCCTGCTAAGAGTGTGATTCAGGCTGAAGGCCAAGGAAGCCACACAGCTAATCTACAACCTTTCATCACATTTAGTCACAGAGAGGCACGCGAACTTAGGCAGACAAGCATCCCATAAGAACCAAGGAAAACTACAAATCTCCAGAGCATTCTTTCACAAGGATCCAGGACCTTAAGGAGAATCTCCAAGAGAAACAATAGTCTTTATTTAGATAATGAACTAGGTGCACTTTGGCCACAATGACATTTCAGAGATGATACCTGCATGAACTATCCTTGAACCCATACAGCAGCTCTGTGTGGATGCCACTCTGCGCTCACAATCCCTGCCCAGGTTGTGGGCCCTGCCACAAATGGCCTCCAACTCCATCTCACTGAGTCCAACACCCTCCTCTCTGTACCGTCTCAGCTCTCCCTTCTCATGCACAGTCTCCAATTCATTTCCATGAGTTTCATGTCTCCGTCTCTTGTACTTGAGGACCCATTACTGGAGCTGCCATTATTGTAGACCAGAAGGTCCATGTAATTTAACACATGTGACTCTCTCTCCATTAGGACAGTTGAAGCCCCTGATGGTAAGGGTTTGCCTCATCTCTCACAGAGCCAGGGATATGGATTGTGTGCTGGGAACATCTGCAGAACTGATATGCCTGCTTTTCTATTAAAAGACTCTTTCCTTCTCCACAAAGGATATATGCAGCCCAGCTCAGTAATGGAAATGACACAGCCCAACATATGTATGTCCTGAGAAACTTGAGGAATCTTAACAGTGTCCTCATCCAGCAGCACCCTTGCATTACAAAGCGTGTGAGGCCATCTCTACGTCTTCTCAAAGACTCAACAACATAGAAGCTGAACATGTTGAACATGTCAACTAATACGGCACAGTTCATCTCACAAATAGTTGAGGTGGAGGTGGTGGGTGCTGTCCCACCATCAAGGAGCTGGAGGTAGCCCATAGAGCCCATGAACAGTGATAAATTGTATCTGTGCAGGGTGGACCTGGGAAAGAAGGAGGTCCTCTTGCATCCATAGGGACCTACAGAACAGAAGTGACAGGTGTGTTGGTGTGACAGACAGAAGCAGAACACCCACAGTAGCTGAAACACGATGAAGCAGGTGTCAGCACCTGGCCCCTTGCTCATTCATGGGTTCTAGTAGAACAGAGAATCAGTGTCAGAAAACTACCCTTCCATGAGGTCCCACCTATAGCCTGAAAGTACCAGATGCCACAAGGGAAAACGACTGTCGCCACACGTCACTGCCCATGTTTAAAAATGCAGAAAGCCAACGAGTCCTGTTCTAGAAGACTGATGGCACTAATGCCAGTCTAATAAAGGAACGTATTCCAGAGAGGCAGGCATCTGTGTCCAGGATCCCTCTGGTGTCCTCTTCCACCAGACCTGCAGACTTTTTCTTTGCACATTGAGAACAGACAGAACATGAAGGAATGAAAGAAATGACCAGAACCACACAGAGATCCAGGGCCACCCCAAGGTCAAAGCTCTACCTTTGATCCCATACCTGTCCTCACTCTGCTTCCCTCCCTTACAAACACATCTGTGCAAGGCCACAGACCTCTGAGGAGATGGGGATTCCTGGAGTCCAGCATTGGGGCCTGGATATGAGTTTTCTGAGGGAAACACATTACCTGTGCATATTCATTGGTCTCAAGTATCTTTATCTTAATTCACAGGTAATTCAGCTTTTAAATACAATATGAGTTGCAGAACTATTTTGTGCCATTGTAAAAGGGAGGTAGAAATTCTACATAAAAGAATGAACACAAACATGTCTCAATTTCAGGTGAAAAACTCCCATAAGGTATCATGAGACAAAGTACCAATTACAACTGCTCCCGGGACACAAGAGAACCTACTCCTATAAACACAACTGGAGAACTCTGAGGTATTGGCCCTGCAGGTAATCACTGATTCTCTGCAGTTCCACGTACATTTTTTATTACATGTGCCACTTCTGAAAATTCAGAGTATTTCCACCTAGGGGACAACTGGAGAAATTCTCTATCATACATTTACCAACACAGAAGGACCAGTAATGAATTCTGAAATTTTTCTAAGAACGCTCAGCACTGCACAAACCACACAATATAATGTTGGAAAGAGTTTTTATCAATTCCAGTCATGAGGCTCATAGCAGACATTCTGAACACATTCATGGCCTACACTGAAATAGGAAAAAATGAAAATAATCAGGATAATCCCGTGTAAAAAGGTGTGGAAGGAGTTAGACGCTCCAGAAGACTTGAGGGTGCAGGGAAGTGTCATCCTCCTCAAGTTATTTCCACAAACACTAAGTGAGAGCCACGTGGTCCTCAGCCTCTATGCACTTGTGGCGTCCGGAGGCACTAGCTAACATGATGATGTTACATTGAAGAAGCCTGGAGGCTTGTGAGGACGTAAATCAAACAGTAAAGACACCAGAGGACAAAACAAAAACAAAAACAAAAACCCAACAACAAACAAAAAACAAAAACAAAAACAAAAACAAAAACAAAAAACAGACAAGGCCATATAAAAGATTCCAGAAAGTATTGTAACTGAAACTGGCAACAGAATTTACCTTGTCTTTTTCTGCATCCTTGGTAGAGACACAACTGATATTTCCCATTGGAGCTGCATCACGTCTTAGGTCTCATAAAGGATGGAGGCGGTTGGAGGTTGATTCTGACTTGCATAGACTGTGTGGAAGAAAAACAAACCATCCGCCACATGTTTCATTATATTCAACTCATTTACACTCTCGGGTCCCTTACCAGGGACAGAGTGTTTTCCACGTGCCTGGGGTGACCCTTGAGGACAAGAGGGAGATCTGATCCTGTCCCTTGAGGAAGGTTTACAGGGCCCTGGTTCAGGTGTTTTTATGACTAATCAAGCAGCTGTGAACAGCTCAGGTCTCAACTCGCTAGAAAGTATGTTAGGGGTGTGTTTCATCCCTCAGAGAGCCCAGCACATGGTCTCTGTACAAGCTACATCTTAGGGAATGCTATGTCTGTCAGCATGTATAAGGCCTCTTTCCTTCTCTATCAGAGACACGTGTTGCCCATCTCACTATGTGGAAATGACTGCCCATTTCATGCATGTCCTGAGAAACTTGAAGAACATTACAATGTCCTCACTCAGGCTGACCTGAAAGCCCTGTGGTGCCATCACTGCATCTCCTCTAAACACATAACAAGTAAAAGACACAACGTGTTACATGGCCTTTCTTATGTTGAGATATGTTCCATCTACGGGGAATTTTTAAAGAGTTTTTTTAGCACAAATGGATACCAAATTTTCTCAGAACTTTTTTTTCTGTGTCTATTGACATAGTCACAGCAGTTTTCTTTTTAATTTTGAAAATGTATGGGGCGCCTGGGTGGCTCAGCTGGTTGAGCGTCCAACTTTGATTCACGTCAGGATCTCACGGTCTATGGGTTTGAGCCCCGCATAGGCTCTGTGCTGACAGCTCAGATGGAGCCAGCTTTGGATTCTGTGTCTCACACTCTCTCTGTCCCTCCCCTGATCATGCCCACTCTGTCTCTCTCTCTCTCTATCTCTCTCCCCCTCTCTCTCTGTCAAAAATAAATAAACATTAAGAACATTTTAAAAAATATATTTATTTTGTTTACTTTAAATTTATTTATGTATTTCTTTAGTATATATTTTTTCAAGTTTTTATTTAAATTCCAGTTGGTTAACAGACAGTGTAATGTTAGTTTCAGGTATCAAATGTAGTCATCCATCACTTACATACAAAATCCAGTGTTCCTCACTACTAGCGCCCTCCTTAGATGAACACCCATTTAACCCATGCCCCTGCCCACCTCCCTTCTAGTAATCCTCCGTTTGCTATTTATAGTTGAGTCTGGTTTCTGGATGGTTTTTCTTTCATTCAATTATGTGAGGGGTCATATTTATTGATTTACATTTCTGAAACATCACAGAGAAGCAGGTTTCTCTCATCCACTTTGACAGGTTTTCATGAGGGGATGTCCATCACAGCACGTGATCTGCAAAAGGGTAAGACCCAGAAGTACCAGAGGGAAAGACAAAGCTTTAGGAAGAGGTGAAGGGGCAAGGGTGCTTCTGTGCCTAAGTGATGGCTCAGCAATCTGGCTGGGTGTCCCTTGGTCAAAGACTTCAGAAGGCCAGCAGTAACCTAGACTCACAAAGATCTTAGTAACATACATCAATGTAATTTAGAGTCACAAAAGCCTTAGAGCCACAGAGTGGATCTTCATCTATGATTAGGAGATGGTCACAGTTTTACAGGATATGATCATCGGGCCGGCAGTAGATGACTAAAATATTATTTAGGGCTATGATTTTAATTAAAAAAATGATGTGCAAAAATATGGGTGTGGAATGTAAAGAAAACTCACAGGACCATCATGGAGTTACTTACATTAAGGCCCCATGTCACTAACGCTAAATTCATTCCTGTAGGAATGTAACCTTTAACCAGTCAGCAATGAAATTCCTAGTCAGTGCTGGAAATTTAACTGATAGACAACTGCCATTCCCTCAGGGAGGAAATCTTGCCTAAATAAGGTATTCCATGCCACTAAATTTAAGTTTATTTATTTTGAGAGAGAGAGAGAAAGAGAGCACATGCAAGGGAGGGGCAGTAATAGAGGGAGAGAGAGAAGCCCATGACCACGAGGTCATGATCTGAACCAGGATCAAGACTCGGACACTTAACCAAGTGATCCAGGCACCCCGAGAATGTGGAGTTTCAAAGGTTAGAAGCCTTGGCTGGGATACAGCCCTGAGGACACTGGCCTAATCCTTCAGAGAGGGCAGCAAACTACTTACAGGCAGATGGCATGGAAACAGTGACCTGTACATCGCCTGGTGCACACAGTGGGGAGATTATACACTATCATGGAGAGCATCCCTGAGAGGCAGTGTTCACAACAAGGGGACAAAGGAGCTAGGACAGAGGAGGTGTGTGGGACCATTTTCCTCCTCTTCCCCACAGCATAGACACAGAGCCATCTGCTGGAAACAATGTCATCCCCACACTGGCTGCCTAAGAAGCTTACACCAACTCCACATTCCTGTGCTCTGGTGAGACTGGCCTTCTAGGTCAATCAGGCTTGCCTCAGTCCCAATGGAGGTGTCCCCTTCCCCAGAAGACCATCGGAAGCCCATGACCACACCACCTCTCTTGACCAGACAGTTCTGCAGAGCTTCACTTCGAGTGGCAGTCATTTCAAGTCTCATTTAAGAAGCAGATCAGAGCTGACCACCTAGATAAAACTCAGCACATCCTGGCCAAGGACCATACATTGTCCATACAACTGGCCTGAAGGATAGTGCAGCCAGAACACAAAACAGTGTATGCAACACACACCACAGACACTCCCTGATGTGTCAACCGCTGGACACTAGATGACCTCCTCTTCATAAAGCCATCCATCTCACAGGCAGCTAACATAATGAGCTTTTGTAACACAGAGAAGGCAAATACTCAGCCAAAATGCCAAGAGAAGAATGCATCCCAAATGAAAGAACAAGATAAGGTCATGGCCAGAGACATGGAAGGAACACTTCCAAACTCATTCTATGAGGCCAGCTTGGCCTTGAGTCCAAACTGGACAAAGACCCCACCAGAAAGGAAAACTACAGACCAATTTCCCTGATGAACCTGGATGCAAAAATTCTCAACAAAAATTAGCGAACCGGATCCAACAATATATACAAATAATTTTTCACCACAATGAGGTGGATTTTATTCCTGGGATGCACCACCAATTCAATATCTGCAAATAAACTGATGTGATACATCACACTGATAAAAGAAAGGATAACAACCATATGATCCTCTCAATAGGTGCAGAAAGGGCATTTGACAAAATGCAGCATCCTTTCTTGATGAAAAAAAAAAAAGCACTCGTGAAACGAAGGATAGAAAGATCTTGTCTGAATATCAGTATGTCCAGATACGAAAGTCCCACAGCTGATATCAACTTGAATGAGGAAAAACAGAGAGCTTTCCCCCTAAGGTCAGGAACACGACTGGGATGTCCACTCTCACCACTGTTATTGCACAAACTGTTGGAAGTCCTAACCTCAGCAAGCAGACAACAAAAAGAAATACAAGGTGTCCAAATTGGCAAGGAGGGTCAAACTTTCCCTCTTTGCAGACATGATAATTTCCAAGGAGATCCAAAAGACTCCATGGAAAAACTGTTAGGACTGATACTGGAATTCAGGAAAGTCTCAGGATATAAAATCAATATACAGAAGTTGACTGCATTTCTATACAGCAATAATGAGTCAGCAGAGAGAAATCAAGGATTGATGTACTTTACACCTGCACAAACAAACACCTGTTTGATGGGTGTTTACAACCATCAAACACCCAGGGCTAAACATAACCAAAGAGGTAAAAGATCAGTACACTTAAAAGAATAGAGGGGCGCCTGGGTGGCTCCGTCGGTTAAGTGCTGACTTCGGTTCAGGACATGATCCCGCATTTGTGGGTCTGAGTCCCGTGATGGGCACTATGCTGACAGCTCGGAGCCTGGAGCCTGCTTCAAAGTCTGTGTCTCCTCTCTCTCTCTTTCTGCCCCACCCCTGCTCATGTGCTCTTTCTTTCTTTCTCTCTCTCAAAAATAAACAAACAAAAAAATAAAGGAACAAACCATACAACGTCTTTGAAAGAAATGGAAGAAACACAAAGTAATGGAAAAACATTCCATGTTCATGAATGAGAAGAAACATATTGTTAAAATGTCAATACTACCCAAAGCAATCGACACATTCAATGCAAGAGACTCTATTTTGGTACCCTTTGGGTAAATACATTTGGGTGACATTTCGTGAACCCAGTATTTATAGCAGCATTATCAACAGTAGCCAAAGTATAGAGAAAGCCCAAGTATCCATCAACTGATGAAGGCATAAAGAAGTTGTGGGGTGTGTGTGTGTGTGTGTGTGTGTATACGCATATGTACATATGTACATATGTGTACATTCATATATACATACATATGTATATACAATGAAATATAACTCAACTTCCAGAAGAATGAAATCTTTCCATTTGCAATGATGTGGATGGAGCTAGGATGTATTATGTTAAGTGAAGTATGTCAAACAGAGAAAGACAAATATATGATTTCACTCATGTGGAATTGAAGAAACAAAACAGATGAAAACATGGGAAGGGGGCAGGAAACGAGAAGAGTGGTAACAAACCACATGAGCCTCTTACTGTTAGAGAAAAAAACTGAAGGTTGATGGAGGGAAATGGGTCAGTGCTGGGCTAGATGGGGGATGAGTATTAAGGAGATAACTTGTTGTGATGAGCACTGGGTGTTGTATGTAAGGGATGAATCACCAAATTCTACTCCCGAATCCGAGAATGCACTGTATGTCAACTATGACTTAAATTTAAATAAATAAATAAATAAATAAATAAATAAATAAATAAATAAAGCTATAACAAGAGATAAAGACGGACACTATCTCATACTAAAGGGGACAGCCAAACAAGAAGATCCAATGATTGTAAATTTTGATGCACCCAACATGCGATCACCAAGTATATAAAATATTTAACAACAACCATTAAGGAACTCATTTATTATAATATAACGATAGTAGAAGACTTTAACACATCACTCACATCAATGGACAGAAGCTGTAAACAGAAAATCAACAAGGAAACAATGGCTTTGAATGACACACTGGACCAGATGGGATTAACAGATGTATTCAGAACACTCCATACTAAAATGGCAGTGTACATATTCTTTTCAAGCGCACATGGGACATTCTCCATAATTGATCACATTCTAGGTCACAAATCAGAAGAAGAACAGCAGAAGGAAGGAAGTAATAGCGATTAAGGCCGAAATAAGGGATATACAAACCAAAAAAACACTAGACCAAATCAAGGAAACCAGGGGCTGGTTCTTTGAAAACAGTAATCAACATGAAAACCTTCTAGGCAGACTTTTCAGTAAGAAGAGAGAAAGGACTCATAAAATCACAAATAAGAAAGGAGAAATAACAGTCAACACCACAAAAATGCAGTTAGAAGATAATATTATGAACAACTATATGCAACAAATTGGACACTCTGAGAACATTCCTAGACAAATTCCTAGAAACACACAAACTACCAAAACTGAAACAGGAAGATACGTAAAATCTGAAAACAGAAAGAAATCAAATCAGTAATAAAAAAAATCTCCCCCAACACAAGAGTTCTGGCCCAGATTGTTTAACTGATGAATTCTACCATCCATTTAAGAAAGACATGATATGTATTCTCCTCGAATTATTACAAAAAAATAAAAAAAGAAGGAAAACTTACGAATTCATCTTATGAGGCCATCATTACCCTGATACCAAAACCAGATAAAGCCTCCACTAAAACCGAAAACTGCCAGGGCCCCTGTGTGGCTCGGTCGGTTTACTGTCTAACTCTTAATTTCGGATGAGGACATTATCTTGTGGTGCGTGCGTTCAAGTCCCACGTTGGACCCTGCCATTACGGTGTGGAGCATGGCCAGGATTCTCTCTCTCCCTATCTCTGTGCCCCACCCTCACTTTTATGTACTCTAAGGAAAGAAATAAACATCTAAAAATGTTTTTAAAAATGTTAAATAAAACTGCAGACCAATAGCCTGATGACTATGTATGCAGAAATTCTTATTAAAATACCTTCAAATTAAAGTCAACAATACACTAATAGAATCGTTTACCATAATCAAGTGGGATATATTCCTGGGCTGCAAGGGTGGTTCCACATTCACAGATCAATCAACATGTTGCACCACAATAATAAAAGAAAGGATAAGAACAATATGATGCTTTCAACAGATGCAGGAAAACTATTTGACAAAACGTCACATCCATTCATGATAAAACCCCTCAGCAAAGTACATTGAGACTCAACCTACCTGCACATAATGAAGGTCATCTATGAAAAACCCACAGCTCATCTCATCCTCAATGGGGTAAAATTGAAAGTTTTTCCTCCAAGGTCAGGGACAAGATAGGAATGACCCCTCTCACCACTGTTATCCCGCATAGTACGGGAAACCCTAACCACAGCACTCAGACAACACAAAGAAATAAGAGGCATCCAAATCGGCAAGGAAGAAGTAGCACTTTCGCTATTTGGAGCTGACATGATGTGTTGTATAAAAAACATGAAAGACTCCCTTAAAAACTGCTAGAATTGATATATGAATTCGACAAGTCACAATCTACAGAAATCAAGGTACATAGATGTATTGAATTTCTAACACAAATCATGAATTAACAGAGAGAGAAAGTAAGGGATCAGTCCCATTGAAAGGCTCACAAATACCACAAGAAACCAGGAATAAACCTAACCAAAGAGGTGAAAGACCTGTACTCTAAAGGCCGTGAAACACTGATGAAAGAAATGGAAGAGGACACAAAGAAATGGAAATACATTTCATGTTCATGGGTGGGAAGCACAAAATACTGTTAAAATGTCTACACTGCTCAAGACAATCTACACATATAATGAAATCCCTATCACACTAACAAAAACATTTGTCACAGAACAAGAACAAATAATCTCAAAATGTGTATGGAATGACAAAAGTCCCCAAACAGCCAAAACAAAATTGAAGAAGAAAAGCCAAGCTGAACACATCACAATTCCAGACTTTAGGTTATATTACATAGCTGTACTGATCAGAACAGTATGGTACTGGCAAAACGACAACAACAACAACAACAACAACAACAACAACAACAACACACAGAGGCAGAGATGAATAGAATGGAAATCCAGAAATGAACGCACACCTATATGGTCAATTAATTTTCAACAAAGCAGGGAAGAATATCCAATGGAAAGAAAGATAGTCTGGGGACACATGGGTGACTCAGTCAACAAAGTGTGTGATTGTGAATTCAGCTCAGGTTATGATCTCAGGGCAGTGCAGACCATGCGTGGAATTCTCTCTCCCCATTTCTCTCTGCCCCTCTTCTGCATTCTCTTCTCTCTCTCTCTCTCTCTCTCTCTCTCTCTCTCTCTCTCAAAAATAAATTAATAAATTTAAAAAAAGGCTCCTCAACATATGGTTTTGGAAAAACTGGACAGCAACCTGCAAAACAAAACAAAAACAATGGACCACTTTCTTACAACATACACAAAAATAAATCCAACATGGATAAAGACCTATATGTAAAACCTGAAACCATAAAAATCCCAGAGGATAACACGGGTAGTATCTTATTTGACATTGCCTGTACAAACGTCTTTGTAGATATATTTCTAGAGGTAAGGGAAACACAAGCAAAAATAATGAGACTTCATAAAAACTAAAACCTTCAATCACCAAGGAAATAATCAACAAAACTAAAACATCAACAGAATGATATTGCAAATGACATCGGATAAAGGGTTACCGTCCAAAATATATACAGTTATACGGCATCCAAAAAATGAGAAATCTGATTAAAAATGGGCAGAAGACACGAATGGACATTTCCTGAAGGAAGACATATACAGGCCAAGAGACACATGAAAAAATGCTCAACAATACTGATCTTCAGGGAAATACAATTCAAAAGTACAATGAGAGAACACATCACATCTGTCACAATACTAAAATCAATGAAGGATGAAACAACAGGTGTTGCCAAGGATGTGGGAAAGCATAACCCTCTTGCACTGTGGGTAAGAAGGCAAACGGGTGCAACCAGTCTAGAAAACGTCATGGAGATTTCTCAAAAAAAAAAAAAAAACTGGAAATAGAAGTACCTTACGATCCAGCAATTTCACTCGAAGGTATTTCCACAAAGAATACAAAATCTTCAAAGGGATACATGCACCGTGATGCTTACAGCAGCATTTCCTACAACAGCCAAATTACAGAAACTATCCAAGCATCCATCAACTGATGAATAAATTGAGATGTGGTATATGGAATGTAATATTATTAGGCCGTAAAAGCATGAAATCTTGTCATTTGCCATGAGCTGGATGGAGCGAGAGAATGTTATCCTGGGTGAAATAAGCCTTTCAGACAAAGACAAATACCAGATGATTTCACTAACACATGGATATAAAACAAAACAAAGCGGGGGGGGGGGGCGGGGAGGAGACAGTGACAAACAGACTTTTAACTAGGAAACAAACTGAGGGCTTCCAGAGCAAGGTGGGGAATGGGTGAAAGAGCTGCTGGGGATTAAGAAGTGCACCTGGGATGAGCACCGGATGACGTGTGGAGGGGTTGCTCTATATTTTACACCTGAAACTAACACTACACTGTATCTTTACTCACTGCAATTTAAATTAAAGATAACGTACGTCAATGACAGGTATCTACCAGGTTTTCTGTAGTTTGCAATCACTTCACTAGGTTCGAAAAATAACCATGAAATTTTTGAAAAAGCATGTATGATGTGGGGGACAGTTTGTGCCTTTACCTCGGTCACTGGTTTCAGCAGAACTTGGAAAATGGGTCCTAGCTCATACTTCTAGGAGTTCCCAGGAAGAGAATTTCATGTATTCATGTCCTAACGGAATGCAGCTCCCGTTCTTCTGAATTTCTGTCAGGGTTTCTTCCCGGAAACTAGCCTGAATCTGGAACAAACCATCGACTGCATCGATGAGGTGATGTCGTGGGACCCTGCAATCCACGAGACCTTTAGTAAAATACATCTTGTTCAAATACTGTCCGGGAAGGGGAGGAATGAAACACGGGAACAGCTCAGAAAATGCAAGGGCCTGGGCAGCTCAGCAACCAGCTTGCCCAGGGAAGCCACCCAGCGCCCACTCCTCAGCACTCAGTACAATAAGGCAAATTCTCTCTGGCGACTCAGGAGATGCCAAGTTGCTACAAAGCTCCCAAGATCTCCCCTGGGGCGGGCAGCACAACCTGCTGGAAATGCAGCTCTGCTCTCTGTACTGAGGCAGCGGCAGAGGCCCTGAGTCCTCTGGGAGCAATCAAAGCTCTTCCTGCTCTCAGGTGCCCTGGGTCAGAAAAGCCGATGGTGCGCCCTCTGCTGGCCATCACTGCCTGGGCAGAGGAACCCGCCCGTCCGGGTCTGTGGTGCTCGAGCTCTCTCTGCTGGCCATCACGGGCATTCTTGCAATGTGGAAGGCCCTGGTCGCTCAGCTGAGACACTGAAGGTGCTCTGGGCAACTAAACCTGTTCTCCACATTGGGAAAGGTTTTAATGACAAGGCCTGGGACACAAAGAAATCTTTTCCTTCTCCTTTCTTGTGAGTGAAAACTAAAACCAAATTTATTGACGTAATGACATCAGTTGTAATGCTTTAAGCAATGTTCACATAAAAATAGGCCGCCAATTTACACTTGTTAAGCAAGTGGAAATTGTGTTTACCACCAAAATACTTAGGTTAGATAAAGAATGAACACCTTTGAGAGAGATACCGGCGACAGCTATGGAATGAATCAGTCCTAGGGATACAAGGGACAGCCAATGGAATGGAGTCAATCCTGTAATAATACTGTTGCATGCTTTCACAGGATAGCTACACTTGTGCTTAAGTACAATATAATTTATAGACATATGGAATGACTACAATGTATGCCTAAAACTCATACAACAAATGTGTGAACAATATTTCAATTAAAAATAGACATCCTTTACACTATCTTTAATTTCTCCTTCTTTGCCAATAAACTATCATTCCTGGGGCGCTTGGGTGGCCTAGTTGGTTAAGCGTCCGACTTTGACGCAAGTCGTGATCTTGCTGTCCATGAGTTTGAGCCCCGTGTCAGGCTCTGTCCTGAGAGCTCAGAGCCTCGAGCCTGCCTCAGATTCAGTATCTCCCACTCTCTCCCCCCTCCCCAGCTCGGGCTCTCTCAAAAAAGAAAAAAGAAACATTAAAAATGAAAAATCATTCCTAATTTGGAACCTGTGAAATTCCATTTATACCAGATTCTCTAACATCACCATCTTGATGTGGAGAGCTTATCTGAAAAGTCACTAATAATATCTTTGATGGCACATATGTGACAAGGTCAGAATGAAACTTACAGGGAGCTATGAATCAGTTGTGAATTTACAGTATGTATACTTGGCTAATACTTCCAATGAAACGTGCTTTAGGGACACGGATGGATGAAATAATGTCCACTAGTCATATAGGTAAATATCCTATAGGACCGTTATGCCTTCAATTACTAATTGCCATCTCTTCACCATTAAAAGAAAGCTGGGACAAGAAAGTGTCTTTGAATTTGATGTAAGAGAAGACTAGAGTGTTTTACAGTGTTCACCTACCTTCTGGAATCCTCAGATTAGTTGTGGACAGGAGGATAGCAACCCACGATTGGGATGCACACTGCTAGTCGCAGAGGGAGGATATGGACCTTATTGTCAATTTTTTTTTTATCAATATCAGCCGTCCACCTCTACCTAGTACAGACTTCAGGACCTGGGGGCAACATGATGCCTGATGCCTGGGCTCACAACTTGAGGAAGACCAGCTGGTGGGGGAGAGGGGAAATCCAACAGGGCCTGGGGCAGTGAGGGAGATGGCCCCACGACACCTCCCCACAGGGAAGGCTTGGAGTTTACCTGCCAAAGAGCAGCACAGTCTGCCTCAAGACATCCCTCTCCATGACAGAACATGAGGCTGAGCCTCACAATTCCAGAAGAAATGAGGGATACCCATCTGTTCAATTCCAACGGCTTCTGCAGAGCTTGGACATAGGGATGTTGGAGTCTTGGGGTCATGGAACTCTGATGCCCATGATACAAGCCCTTTCTGCCCCAGCACTCAGAGCCACCTCATACAACCCCTCTCCCCCGATGCATCTAACGCCGTCCACATACCTCCAGCAGGTGTCTACCTTCCTCTTTGTACTTCCTCTTTGTCACTGTTTCTCTCTAACCACATCTCTCTATGCTTCTTCCTTTCACTCTTTAGGGAGTGGTGTAACATACGGTGCTAACCTTTATTCTTAGACATGTGAATATCCAATTTTCCCAGCAACAGTTATTCAAGAGACTACTCTACTCCACTGTGTATTTTTGACTCCCTTGTCAAATAGTAGTTGACTGTGCATGCATGGGTTTAGTTTGGGCTCTCAATTTCCGTTCCATTGTCTTGTATGTGTGCTTATGCCAGTGACATAATGGACTTCTTTGTGTTAGAATGAAGCTTGAAATCAAGAAGTGTGATGCCTCCTATTTTGTCCTTTCTTGCATTGGCTACTTTGGGTCTTTTTGTGGTTCCAAATACATTTGAGGATATGTGTTTCTAATTGCATAAAAATTACATTGGAGTCTTGATAGAGATTGCATTGAATCTCTAGAGGACTTTGAGTAGCATGGACATTATATCTATATTAATTCCTCCTACAGATGGACATGGGGTGGCTTTCCACTGACTTGTGTGTTCTGTTTCTTCCATGCAAATTGAATTTCTTCCATTTCTGCACACACGTTTTATCGTTTTCTGTAGAGATCTTTCACTTCCTTGGCTAAATTTATTCCAATAAATTTTATTGTTTTTGATGCTATTGTAAATGGGATTGTTTTCTTTCCTTCTTAGATAATTTGGTTAGTGTATAGGAATGCTACAGAATTTGATATGGTGACTTTCTCTTTTGGAAATTTACTGTATTTCTTCATTAGATATTAACAGTTTCTTTTACATTAAACTTTTTGTTTCATTCCTTTACCGTATTTAAAACAAACATGTTATTTGGGAATAGCTGACACACTGTGTTACATTAGTTTCAGATGAACAACATAGTGATTGGACAAGTGTATACATTCTCCTGGGCTAACCCAGGTGTAGCTATCATCTCTCACCACGCATCACTATTCCAGTACCACTCTCTATGTTCCCTATGCTATATCTTTTATCTGCGATTTATTCATTGCATAACCGGAAGCCTGCATCACCCAATCCCCTTCACATATCTAAGACATCCTTGTCTTGGGCTTGATTTTAGTGGAAAAACTTTCACAATTTCACTATTGAGTATGATAATGGCTGTGGACTTCACATACATGCCCTTTCTTTTTTTTTTTTTTAATTCTTTTTTCAACGTTTATTTATTTTTGGGACAGAGAGAGACAGAGCATGAACGGGGGAGGGGCAGAGAGAGAGGGAGTCACAGAATCGGAAACAGGCTCCAGGCTCCGAACCATCAGCCCAGAGCCCGACGCGGGGCTCGAACTCGCGGACCGCGAGATTGTGACCTGGCTGAAGTCGGACGCTTAACCGACTGCGCCACCCAGGCGCCCCATACATGCCCTTTCTTATGTTGAAATATGTTCCTTCTACACTGAATTTTTAAAGACATTTTTAACACAAATCAATACCAAAGTTTCTCAGAACTTTTTTTCTGTGTCAATTGACATCATCACATTTATTTTCTTTTTATTTTTTAAAACGTATTTATTTAGTTTAATTTAAATTTATGCATGCAATTCTTTAGTATTTATTTTTTCAAGTTTTTATTTAAATTCTAATTGGTTAACATACAGTGTATGTTAATTTCAGGTATAGAATGTAGTCATCCATCACTTACATACAACACCCAGTCATCCTCACTGCCAGCACCCTCCATAGCCCATCACCCATTTAACCCATGCCCCTGCCCATCTCCCTTATAGTAACCCTCCATTTGCTATTTATAGTTAAGAGTCTGGTTTCTGGTTGATTTTTCTTTCACTCAGTTATGTGAGGGGTCACATTTATTGATTTGAATTTCTGAAAAATCCTGCCTTTACAGGAGAAAAACCATACATCACGGTCAATGATCCTTTTCATGTGATCCTGAATTTGGTTTGCCTGTATATTACTGGGAATTATTCATCTATATTCATCACGGGGATACTAGCCTATAGATTTCTGTTCAGGTAGTATCCTTTTCTGGCTTCCTACCAGGGTAATTCCAGTCTCATGAAATGAGTTGGTGGTGTTCATTCTTTTTGAATCAGTGAGATGACTGCTCTTAGTTCTTCTACAAACGTTTGGTTAAGTTCACCAATGAATCCACCTGGTCCTGGGGTTTTCTTCCTTGGCAGAACTTCGATTACTGATTCATTTTACTTACATTGGTTATCTTCTTGTATTGATACAGTCTTCCTTTAATGAGTCTGTGCACACCGTCTATATCTTCCTGACACAATCTAGGTTGTGTGTTTCTAAGAACCTGTCCATTTCTTCTAGGTAGGTAGTTTTCTGGCATCTAATTTAGCCATAGTCGCCACTTTGTCTGCTTTATGTTTCTTTGGTATAAGGCGTAATGTCCTCTCTTTTATTTATAATTCTCTTGAATTTGGTCCTCTCTCTGTCTTAGCATAGCCTATGTATACTCCTGACAATTTTGTTTCATTCTTCTGAAAACCCACTGTTGGTCTTCATATTTTCTATTGATTTCATGGTCTCAGTTTCCTTGGTTTCCACTCTCATATGGATTAATTTCTCCCTTTTGAGAACACTGGGCATAGATTGTTGTTTCCTTCTAGTCCTTAGAAGTTAAAGGTAGGTTGTTCATTTGAGTCTCAAATCTATCCTCCATGCATGCAAATCCAGTGACTCATCAGAGAACCTTCAATAGGTCTTTTCTGTCCTACTTCTCATTCTCAGAACTCTGAGAAATCGAATCCGAAAATTTATTTGAAGACACAATAAATGAAAACTTCTCTAATGTGGGGAAGGAAACAGATCCAGAGCAGGAGGCACAAAGAACCCCCAGTATATTCAAAAGAAGCAGATCCACACCAAGTCCTATAGTAATTAAAACCCAAAATATCGTGATAAAGAAAAAATTTTCACAGCAGGAAAACATAAGTTGACAGTTACCTACAAGGGAAACCCCATAAAGTTATCACTGGATGTATTTCAGAAGAAACTTTGAAACCGTAAGTGAGCAGCATGGTTTGGTAAAGGTGCCGAATGGAAAACATCTGCAGCCAAAGAGAGTCTATCCAGCAAACTATCATTCAGATGAAAGGAGAGAACAAGAGGTTCCCAAATAAATACTAAGCGAGTTCACAACCAACAAACCACCCCTGCAAGAAATGTTAAAGCGGACTCTTTAAGTGGAAAAGAAACACCTAAAGTGACAATATTAAAGTGCGAAATGCAAAAGCAATAAAAATGAGTATATCAGTAAAACATCAGCCAAAGTATTCGCGATGTGAAAGGTTTTGAAATATGACACTACATATCTACAACACGGGGAGGAGAGGAGTAAAGAACTGGTTCAAACTTAAACAACTATCAACTTATTATAGACTCCTATATGCAGAGGTGGTTAGGTACAAACCTAATAATACCCACAAATCAAACACTACTAATACATATGCAGAGTATAAAGACAAACAATTTCAACTGTGAAATTGTGAAGAAACCCAGCAAATCAAAAACAGAGAAAGATAACAAAGGATCGTAAAAATTCAGAAATAACCAACATCAAGTAATAATAGGACAAGTACATGTCTATCAATTACTTTGAATAGAAACAGAATAAATGCTCAAATCAAAGGCACTGGGGGACAGATAGGGGCACCTGGATGGCTCAATCGCTTGAGATTTGGACTCTTGATTTCGGCTCAGGCTATGATCCCAGGATCATGGGATTGAGCCCCAAATGGGCTCTGTACTGAGCATGGAATTTGGTGAGGATTCATTCTCATTCTCATTCTCATTCTCATTCTCTCTCTCCCCCTCTCTCTCTTTGTCTCTCTCTTCCCTCATTCCCCCTACCCCGCCCTCCCATGCCTGTGCTCTCTGTATTCATAATAAAAGGCACTGGGTGATAGAATGAGTACATATATAGGACCCATCTATCTTCTACCTACAAGAGACTAACTATAGAACTAAAGTATCATAAGAAATCTGCAGTAGCAATACCTTTATCAGACAAAATAGATTTAAAAAGACAACGGTAACAAGAGACAAAGAAGGACACTATAATAATAAAAGATGCAATCCACAAAAAGATAGAACAATCGTAGACATATATGCACTCAACCTGAGAGCATCCAAATACACAAAACAGTCCAAAAGTAAAGAATTCAATGACATCAATGGAGAGATAGTTCCATCAGAAAATCAACAAGGAAGTAGAGACTTTGACTGATAGAGTAGACCAGATGGACTTAACCGATATATTTTAGACATTCCATCCTAAAACAGCACAATACACATTCTTTTCACGTGCACATAGAGCATTCCCCACACTCGATAAAATATTAGGTCATAAAACAAGCCAAAACAAAATCAAACCGATCGAAGCCATACCATGTGTCTTTTCAGACCATAATGTTATGAAAGTAGAAGTCTACAACAAGAAAAAAAATCTGGAAAAGGCACAAAATCATGGAAGTTAAATAACATGCTTATGAAAAATCAATAGCTCACCAACAAATCAAAGAGAAAATCCAAAACACATGGAAAGAAATGAAAATGAAAACACAACAATCAAAACTTCTGTAAGCAGGAAAAATGGTTCTAACAGGGAAGTTTATAGCAATACAAGTCTGCCTCAGGGGGGTAAAAAAAAAAAACAACAACAAAACACTGAAGTAAACTCCATAACCTTATAAGTATAAAAGCCAGACAAAGGACAACAAACAAAACTCCCAATCAGCAGAATGAACAAAACAATTAAAATCAGAAGAAATAAATGATATAGAGATTAAAACTATGCACCCCATTAATCAAACACGGATGAGGCAGTACGTGAATTCCTATCATACGGAGAGAGGGCAGGGTGACAGTGTGAAACAGTCCAGAGACAAGCTCGAATGGGGCGAGGTGAAAACAACCTCCAGTGCAGAAAGACAGGGACGAAAAAAATGAACGCAATCCCTCCTGGATGGAGGGCTGTGTGCACACATGAACATCTCCCCGCCCCAAGTGGGAGTGCAAGCATGACCTACTTTATGTCCTATCCCTAAAACTAACACTAACCAAAATCCCAAAACCTAAATCTAACAGATAACACTAACCATAAACCTAATAAAACCAAGCCCCTATCCCTACGCCTAAACCCAACACTAACCTTACCGAACCGACAAAGTAAACATAACCCGAACTAACCATAACCTTGACCCTAAATCTCTAACCGTAACTCTATAAATCAAACGATAAAACCCTAACCCTAATGCTCTAACTCAACCCGCTAATCCTAAAATTACAAAACTTAAAACTAACCCTAATCCTCACCATAAGACTCTAACACTAACACTAAGGCTAACCCTTAATCCAATCCCAACACCCATAACCCGAACCCAAGTCATACCTAGACCTCACCTTATCCCTGAACCTAACACAAACCCTAACACTAATGCTATCAACTAACCCTAACCCCACCATCTAACCATTACCCTAACTCTCAAACCCAAACCATAACCCTAAACTTAAGGCTAACCCAAGCCCAAACCTAATGCCTAAACCTAACTCTAACTCCAAACCTAACACTTAACCATAACACTAAACACTAACCATAACCCTAAAGATAACCCTAATGCATAAACCTAACTCTAACCCCTAACAATAACCCCTAACACCAAACCCAATCCCAAACCCTAACCCAACGCACACGGCACACAGGAATGGTGTCACATCCACACTGGTGAAGTCCCTGGTCAGAACATTAACCATAGTTAAGGATCTTTCTAGATGGGGACCCAATTCCTATCTCTGAGAACACCACAAACAAATGGCCCAAATCAGTGCAGAATTACTCCACATGGAACATCGAACATCATCATGACATTTCCAATGCCCGCATGGAGCAGCACAAGGGGGTTGATGAGGCCCAACTGAAGATGGCACACACACGAGGCTGGCCCTGGAACACAAAGACTAAGCCTGAACAGCCCGTTCCGATGAGACCCACACACAATCCTCTGGGGAGACCACTACCCTGCAGAGGTTCAGTGCTTGGAGCTTCCTGGAACCTAACCCTAACCTTAACTGTGACACTCACATACCGCTGAAACTAAACCTCACCCCGATTCTAAACCTAACCCTACACATGACCTGCACCCGCACATGGACCCTCATTCAGCCCTCCAGAATGATCATGGCACTGGTGTCGCTTCGGCCCCGGCAACATCCATGGAACAAACCTTAACCTTGGTAAAAGCTTTCTCCTAATGGGGATCCAAATCCTAAGTCTGAGGACATGACGGACATGGGGCCCAGAAGCAGAGGAGAATTACGCGGCATGGAACCTGGAACATCACCATGTCATTTCCAAAGACCAGAAGGAGATCCACAGGAGACTTCTTGAGGTCTAACCAAGGACTGGCACTGGAACCCAAAACTCAGCCTGACTGGGACCCTCCTTAGAACCCTCTACTCAGCCTTGTGGGGTGACAATGACCCTACTGGGGGTATAGTGCTAGGAGCCTCCTGTGACCCAGCCCTAATCTTAACAGTGACCCACAGTATACATGTGAACCTAAACCTCACCTCATCTTTAACACTCACCCTACACCTGACTCACAATGCATGTGCCCTCATATCATCGATACAGGGAGATCACAGGGCTGGTGTCACTTCGGCCCTGGAGATTTCCCTGGCCAAAACCCTATCTGTAGCTAAGGCTTTCTCCATATGGAGACCGAATTTCCAGTCTGACAAGAGCAGGCACAAAGGGTTGAGAAGCGGTGCAGGATAATTCTGTGTGAAACGTGGAACATCACCATGTCATTTCCAAAGCAGGGCTTCAGATGCACAGGAGGATTCCCGAGGCCTACCGAAGAGTGAGGATATAGGTGTAGGGCCGTGGAATGCAAAGACTAATGCTGACCAGTACCCTCCCTTGTGCACTCCAGTCAGCCCTTCGGGGAGACAACCGCACTGTTGTAGGTTCAGGGTCTACAACCTCCTGGGAACTAATCTCAAACATAAACAGAACCGTAAACCTAATGCTACACCTAAACCTAACATGATCTCTCACACTAACTCTAAACCAGACCCACCACCGCCCATGTGCCCACATTTCAGCCCTCCACGGAATTCACGAGAATGGTATCGCTTCAGCCCTGGCGACCTCCCTGTACCGAACCCTAACCCTAGCTAAGGCTCTCTCCCCATGGGTTCCCAATACGAAAGTCTGACAACCCCACACGCCTGGGGTCATGAAGCGGTGCAGGATCACTCAGCACAAAACCTGGAACATCACTGTGTTGTTTCCAAGCCCGAGCTGTAGCTGCCCCTGAGAATTCTTGAGACCTACCCGACCAGTGGCCCATACAGTTGTCTGGCCTTTGAACCCAAAACTTAATCCTGACAAGCATGATCCAATGTGCCCTCCACTCAGCCCTTCAGGGAGACAACTGTACTGCTGTGGGGTCAGCGCTTGGAGCCTCCTGGGAACTAAACCTAACCCTAACACTAGCCAGAACTCTCAACAGATCCCTAACCCTATCTCAATTCACAGCCTACTCATGACCTGCACCTTCGCATGGGCCCTCACCTCAACCCTCCATGGAGATCACAAGCCTGGATTCGCTTCAGCACTGGTGATGTCACTCGATCGAACCCTAAATTTAGCTAAGGTCTCTCCCCATGGGGACCCAATACCAAAGTCTGAAACACCACGTGTCTGGGTGCATGAAGTGGTGCAGAATCACTCAGCAAAAAACCTGGAACATCACCATGTCCTTTCAAAGGCCTGGCTGCAGCTGCCCAAGAGGATTCCTGAGACCTCCCTGAAGGGTGGCTCATACGTTTGTCTGGCCTTGGAACTCAAAGACTAATCCTGACCGGCATCCTCCCTTGTGCACTCCACTCAGCTCTTCGGGGAAACAGTTGCTCTCATGTGGGGTCAGTGCCTGGAGTCTCCTGGGACATATCCTAACCCTAACTGTAATCCTAACCCTAACCCTCAACCTGCACCTAACTCTATATATAACACTAACTCTACAGCAGGCCCACAGCTGTGCATGTGCCGTCACCTCAGTCCTCCATGGAATTCATGATACTAGTGTTGAGTCAGCCCTGTCGAGGTCCCTGGTCCGAACCCTAACAGTAGCTATGGCTCTCTCCCCATGTAACCCAATTCCAAAGTCTGACTACAACACGCACACGGGTTCGAAAATAGGTGCAGAAACACTCCGCATGGAACCTGAAACATCACCATGTGATTTCCAAAGTGTGTCTACAAGAGACACATGTGTCCGAGTGTGTCTACAAGAGAGTATTTCTGAGACCTACCCGAAGAACGTCCCATAGAGTTGTGTGGTCTTGGAACCCAAAGACTAATCCTGACTGGCATACTCCCTTGTGTACTCCACTCAGCCCTTCATGGAGACAAGTGCAGTGTTGGGGTTTCAGTGCCTGCAGCGTCCTGGGACCTAATCCTAACCTTAACCCTAACCATAACCCTCTACCTACACCTAACCCTGTCTCATTAAAAAGGACAACATCAGAATCATAGGGCTCCCAGAAGATGAAGAGAGAGACAAAGGGGTAGAAGTGTTAAGTCAGCAAATCATAGCGGATGTTTATTTTTTTTACCTGGGTAAAGGCACAGACATTAAAGTCCTGGAAGCACAGAGGACTCTAGTAAGAGTCAACAAAAACCCACCAGTAAAAGGAATATCATATTCAAATTCACAAAATACTCAGGCAAGGAAAGAATCCTGAATGCAGCAAGGGAAAAAAAGTCCTTAACCAACAAGAGACGACAACAAAGATCAGGTTTGCAGCAGACCTACCCACAGAGGCTTGGCAGGCCAGAAAGGAGTGGCAAGATATACTCAATGTGCTGAATCAGAAAACTATGCAGGCAAGAATTCCTTATCCAGCACGTCCGTCGTTCAAAAGAGAAGGACAGATTAAAAGTTTCCCAGACAAATAAAACTTAAAGGAGTTCGTGACCACTAAACAAGTCCTCAAGGAATTTTCAGAGGAACTCTCTGAGGGGAGAAAAGATGGAAAAAAAAAAAAAACAATGAAAAAACACCAATAGTACCAAAGACTGTGTAGCACAAAAAACACCACCACAAAATCCAATGGTACAAGACACATAATGGCAATAATCTCATATC
Organism: Felis catus; assembly: GCF_018350175.1. Classification (NCBI taxonomy): domain Eukaryota; kingdom Metazoa; phylum Chordata; class Mammalia; order Carnivora; family Felidae; genus Felis; species Felis catus. The sequence continues at coordinate 149,868 of NW_025408536.1, forward strand.
TTTGAGTACTCACTCTAAACGTCAATGGCATAGATGCTCCAATCAAAAGACACAGGGTAGCAGAGTGGGGAAAAAAAAACAAGATCCATCTATATTCTGTTTACAAGAGACCCAAAGACTGTTTCCTTTAGACCTAAAGACACCTTCAGATTGAAAGTAAGGGGATGCAGAACCATCTATCATGCTAATGGTCGCCAAAGAAAGACAGAGTAGCCTTACTGATATGAGACAATCTAGGCTTCAAAATAAAGACTGTAACAAGAGATGAATAAATGTGTTGTATCATAATTGAGGGGGTCTATCCACCAAGAAGACTTAACAATTGTAAACATTTATGCTCCCAATGTGAAAGAACCCAAAGATATAAATCAATTAATCACAAATATAAAGAAGCTCATTGATAATAAAACCATAATAGTATGCGACTTCAACACCCCATTATGACAACAGAAAGATCATTTAAACAGAAAATCAACAAACAAACAATGGATTTGAGTGAGGCACTGGACCAGATGGACTTAAGTTATATTCAGAACATTTCATCCTAAAGCAGCAAAATATACATTCTTCTCCAGGACACATGGAATGTCTGCAGAATAGATATCATACTGGAAACAAATCAGCCCTCAACAAGTACAAAAAGTTCAAGATCATACCGTGCATATTATCATACCACAACGCTATGAAACACAAAATCAACCACTAGAAAAAAATTGGAAAGATAACAAATACGTGGAGACTAAATAACATACCACTAAAGAATGAATGCTGGAATGCAAGCTGGTGCAGCCACTCTGTAAACAGTATGGAGTTTCCTCAAAAAAACTAAAAACAGACTACCGTACGACCCAACAATTACACTGCTAGGCATTTATCCAAAGGATAAATCCAAAGGATGCTGTTTTGAAGGGACACATGCACCACCCCCATGATTATAGGAGGACTATCAACAATAGCCAAAGTATGGAAAGAGCCCAAATGTCCATCAAAGGATGAGTGGATAAAGAAGAAGTGGTATAGATACAGATATAGATATAGAGATAGAGATATAGAGATATAGAGATACACACACACACACACACACACACACACACACACACACACACTGGTGTATTACTTGTCATTCCAAAAGACTGAAATCTTGCCATTTGCAACTACGTGGATAGAACTGTAGTGTATTATGTTAAGTGAAATTGGTCAGTCAGAGAAAGACAAAAATCATATGACTTCACTCACATGAGGACTTTAGAGACAAAACATATGAACATAAGGGAAGGGAAACAAAAAGAAAATAAAAACAGTAAGAGGTCAAAACAGAATGGACTCATAACATTGTAGAATAGACAGAGGGTTACTGGACGGGATGTGGGAGGGAGTTGGGCTACATGGGTAAGGGGCATTAAGGAATCTACTCATGAAATCATTGTTGCACTATATGCTAACTAATTTGGATGTAAATTTTAAAACATAAAAAATAAAATAAAAAAAAAGGAATGAATGGGTGAACCAAGAAGTTAAAGAGAAAATTAAAAAGTACATGGAAGCCAATGAAACGGATAACACCACACCCCAAAACCTCTGTGATTCAGCAAAGGTAGTCATAAGAGGAAATTTATAGCAATCCAGGCCTTCCAAAAGCGGTACGAAGGTCTCAGATACACAGCCCAACTTTATACCTTAAAGAGCTGGAAAAAGAACAACAAATAAAACCAAAACCAGCAGATGACAAGAAATGACAAAGATTACAGCAAAAATCAATGCCATCGAAACTGAAAACGACAACAAAAACACACACAGAAAAAAAAAAAAAAACAAATAACCCCCCCCCACACACACACACAAAACAGTAGAAAAGATCAATGAAACCAGAAGATGGTTCTTTGAAATAATTAATAACATTGATAAACCACTAGCCAGTTGGATCAAAAAGAAAAAGGAAAGGACCCAAATAAATAAAATCACGAATGAAAGAGGAGAGGTCACAACCAACACAGCAGAAATACAAATAATAAGAGAATATTATCAGCAAATATATGCCAATAAAATGGGCAATCTGGAAGAAACAAATTCCTAAAAATATATAAACTAACAAAACTGAAACAGGAAGAAATAGAAAATTTGAACAGACCCATAACCAGTAAAGACATTGAATCAGTAATCAAAAATTTCCCAAGAAAAAGAGCCCAGGGCCAGATGGCTTTCCAGGGGAATTCTACCAAACATTTAAGGAAGAGTTAACACCTATGCTCTTGAAGCTGTCCCAAAAAAAGAAATGGAAGGAAAACTGCCAAACATTTTCTCTGAACCCAGCATTACCTTGATTCCAAAACCAGAAAAAGACCCACTAAAAAGGAGAGGTATACACAAATTTTCATGATGAACATGGATACAAAAATCCCCCACAAGATATGAACCAACCAGGTCCAACAAAACATTTAAACGTTACTCACCACGAGCAAGTGGGATTTATACCTGGAATGCAAATCTGGTTCAATATCCACAAAACAATCAATGTGACTTATTACATCGATAAAAGAAAGGACAAGAACCACATGATCCTCTCAACAGATGCAGAGAAAGCATTTGAGAAAATACAGCATCCTTTCTTGATAAAAACCCTCAAGAACGTAGGGATAGAAGGATCATACCTCGAGATCATAAAAGGCATATATGAAAGACCCGACGCTAATATCCTCAAAGGGGCAAAACTGAGAGCTTTCCTCCTAAGGTCAGGAACAAGACAAGGATGTCCACTCTCACCACTGGTATTCAACATAATATTGGAAGTCTTAGCCTCAGCAATCATACAACACAAAGACATAAAAGGCATCCAAATCGTCCAGGAGGAGCTCAACCTTTCACTCTTCATACATGGCATGAAACTCTATGTGGAAAACCCACCATAGTCCAACAAAAAACTGCTAGAAATAATACATGAATTCAGCCAAAAGGGCAGGATATAAAATCAATGCACAGAAATCAGTTGCATTCCTATGAACCAAGAATGAAGCAACAGAAAGAGAAATCAGGGAATCGATCCCGTTTACAATTGCACCAAAACCCATAAAATACCTAGGAATAAATCTAACCAAATAGGTGAAAAATCTATACACTGAAAACTATAGAAATCCTATGAAAGGAATTGCAGGTGGCAAACACACAGAAAAGACAAATATTGCATGCTCCTGGATAGGAAGAACAAATATTGTTAAAATGTCCATAGTACCCAGAACAATCTACATAGTCAAACCAATACCTATCAAAATAACACCAGCATTCTTCACTGAGCTACAATAAAGAATCCTACAATTTGTATGGAACCAGAAAAGACCCCAAATAGCCAAAGCTATCTTGAAAAGGAAAACCAAAGTAGGAGGCATCACAATCCTGGACTTCAAGCTGTATTACAAAGCAGTAATCACCAAGACAGTATGGTCCTGGCACAAGAACAGACACTCAGATCAATGGAAGAGAATACGAACACAGAAATGGACCCAGAAACGTTTGGCCAACTAATCTTTGACAAAAAGGATAGAATGTCCAATGGAATAAATACAGTCTCCTCAGCAAGAGTGCTGGGAAAACTGGACAGCGACATACAGAAGAATGAGTCAGGACCACCTTCTCACACTCAAAATGGATGAAAGACACTCAAAATGGATGAAAGACCTAAATTGAACATAGGAAGCCATCAAAACCCTCGAGGAGAAAGCTGGCAGAAACCTCTTTGATGTTTGCTTCCACAACTTCCTAGTCAACAAGTCTCCAGAGGCAAGGGAAACAAAAGCACAAATGAACAATTAGGACCTCATCAAAATAAAAAGCTTCTGCACAGTGAAGGAAACAATCAGCAAAACTAAAAGGCAACCAACAGAATGGGAGAAGATATTTGCAAACGACATATGAGATAAAGGATTACTATGCAAAATCTATAAAGAACATATCGAACTCAAAACCCCCCAAAAACAAGTAATCCAGTGAAGAAATGAGCAGACTTGAGCAAACAGTTTCCAAGGATGACATCCAGATGGCCATTTGAAACATGAAAAAATGCTCAACATCACTCATCATCATGGAAATACAAATCAAAACCACAATGAGATAAAACCTCACCCCTGTGACAATGGCTAACATTAACAACTCAGGCTACAGATGTTGACAAGGAAGTGGAGAAAGAGGAACTCTTGCACTGCTGGCGGGAATGCAGACTGGTACAGTCACTCTGGAAACCAGTAGGTAGGTTCCTCACAAAATGAAAAAGAGGACTACCCTACAACCCAGCAGTTTCACTACTAGGTATTTATCCAAATGAGACAGATATGCTATTTTAAAGGGAAAAGTGAACCCCAAAGTTATAGCAGCACTATCAACAACAGCTAAAGTATGGAAAAAGCCCAAATTCACATCGATGGATGAATGGATAAAGAAGATGGTATGTGTGTATGTGTGTGTGTGTGTGTGTGTGTGTGTGTGTGTGTGTGTGTGTATGCATATATACACACACATATACATACACAATAGAGTATTACATAGCAATCCAAAAGAATAAAATGTTGCCATTTAAACTGCATGGATGGAACTAGAGGGTATTATGCTAAGATAATTCAGTCAGAGAAAGACAAATATTATAGGACCTCACTCACATGAGGACTTTAGATACAAAACAGATGAATATAAGGAATGGGAAGCAAAATAATATAAAATCATGGAGGGGGACAAAAACATAAAAAAAACTCTTAAATGTGGAAAACAAAAAAATAAATTAACTAAAAATTAAAAAAAAAACTAACCCAGTAAATAAAAGATATCCCAACAGAATATTGTTGAAAATCTGAGCCAGTCATGAGTCTCCACTAAGGTTTGTACCTAAGTGGCTTTCTTAATCTCCCTAGTTTCTCATAAATACAGGCAATGTGCTCTGACACAAATCTGCTCTTGCCCTGCCTCAAGGTGAGCAGAAAGAACATATTCACCTTTGACTTGGCTTGTTAAAAAGAAAAGAGAAGGGGCGCCTGGGTGGCAGAGTCGGTTAAGCGTCCGACTTCAGCCAGGTCACGATCTCGCGGTCCGGGAGTTCGAGCCCCGTGTCAGGCTTTGGGCTGATGGCTCGGAGCCTGGAGCCTGTTTCCGATTCTGTGTCTCCCTCTCTCTCTGCCCCTCCCCCGTTCATGCTCTGTCTCTCTCTGCCCAAAAATAAATAAAAACGTTGAAAAAAATTAAAAAAAAAAAGAAAAGAGAAAAGCAAATTCATTTGAGATAAAGCAACTTTTACTCATGATGCAAAATCTGCTTGACTACTTTGGACATAATGTATTGCATTTGTTTATGGCAGACTTTGCCTAAACTAGTGAATCTTTTTAAATGACCAAATATTCCACATTTCTCTTAGTTGCAAACACACAGACACACACACACAGACACACACACACACACACACACACACACACACACACACTCACACACATACAAATAGCACGAAACCAAAGTGAATAGGATATAACAAAAATGCAGTAAGGGTATAAAAGATTAGTTTTCCTATAAAACGTAAAATAACTGCTTTGGCAAAAATTTTCCATTTGATAACTTCACAAGCAAATTTATATTGACTTCCAATTTATTAACCATTTTTAGAAATACTATGTTTAATGATAACTCTAAATACAAATGGGATTATTTTTCAGAAAGAGGGAAACATTTTTTTCTCCTTAGTATATTAATTAAGCTGAAAACTGAAAGGATATCAGTTTTATAAAAGACAATCCCAACAGACAACACTGTTGGTATCTGAACCATCATGTCAGTAAAAGTACAGTCAGTGAGGCTGTATCCTTGACTGAAGATCATGCACCATTTGTGGAGAGAACACCAGAAACTCTCCTCCAACATGATGATTGTCATTCAGGAGCTGTATTTTTTTTATTTGATGAAATGGCATGTTCAAACTATCTTTATCATGACTCCAGTCTCTGGCTGTTTAAGTCCAGGTCAGTTCTAAAATGGTCTTAATTCATTTGCCTCGGGTAACTTCTCTTAATCCTGAATACCCAAATAAAAGAGACCTCAAATTAATTTTTTGATCATTAAAGAAAATAGGTCTACCAAAACGACATATACCAAACCTTACTAGCTATGATAGTATGCTTATCTCTTCCAGGTTACTAAAAGATTACTGCTTGTATTCAGCTTAATGGTCAACCTGGCATTTCATGGGAGCCTAGGGACACAACAGTAATGTATGCTTGGAGTTTCAGGCTATTTCTTTGTTTCAATCAGCAGTCACTATAAATATGTTATGGTCTACAGATTCATTCTAGACCTATTTTCTATGTTTAAGTTTATATTTGAGAGAGAGAGAAAGAGCATGAGCCAGGGAGGGGCAGAGAGAGGGAGACACAGAATCTCAATCAGGCTCCAGGCTCCCAGCTGCCAGCACAGAGCCCAACATGGATCTCAAATTCATGAGCAGTGAGATCACGACCTGTGCCAAAGTCAGATGCTTAACCAACTGAGCCACACATGCCCGTAGACGTATTTTAAAATTGCAAATTAATATCAGACTCCAAAAGTATTGACTATTATCTAAGCCTTTAGCTCATTCACAAGGTGCATTGACTTTGAACAGAATTAATTTTGATAAGATGCGCTAGTCTTCTATTTTTAGGAGGTACACAGACATAGAAGCAGAAAACCAACAGCTTCCTCATACACAACTTAAGAATCATCTCTACACCACTGATACCAATCTAAAACAACCATTATATGGCCACTTGATCCACATTCATAAGGTCATGGCAACGGTTTGGAAATGCCAAATGAAACCAGAGCTCAACACATGTAAGGAGTCACACCATGACCCTTAGGATTTCCATCTACATGCCCAAATGACAACTATTAACAGCTGCTTTCCTGTCAATTTAATGATGGTACAACTTGCATGAATGCAAATATAACATACTTTTTAAAACAAAGCTCATTCTGAAATAGACAATCTATGCAGACAAATCCCAGGTTCTATTTCAAACAATCAGCTGCACCCAAAGAAAGAACAATACTCTCTTAACTATAAATAACTGACTTTCAAAATCTACGACGGGTTTTCACCAATACAGCTCAGTCATGTTACCAAGAACACATGGTAAACTCTTACAACAAAAGCAATGACCTTTTACTCTATGTTGTAGGAAAAATAACAGCTATTATCTTGACACGAATTCATTGTATAATTCAGACCTGTTACAAAGGAAACAAACTCTCTCAGTATTCTTACTGGCTAAATTTTGCAAAGGGAAGAATACGTTTATGTAATCATTAAGGATAACAGAAATTGCAGCAGTAAAAAATAAAAGGATGTGAGATTGAAATTCAACCTGTGGGTATAATTACTCAGATACTAAACTTAATCCCATTTCCTGAATTCTTACGCCAGCATTACACATACCATTGCTTATATTATACCAGGCTGAAGTATGACTTTTCCGCATTCAACTTGGAGACATGTGGTAGATGAAAGAAAGTGGGCTTTGGAGCCCATGAGAACAAAGTTATCCAAAGGACAGCACTTACTAGTACTGTGATCTCAGAAACATGACTTACTCTCTTTTAAGCTTCAGATTGTTGATTTTCAAAATGAAAATAATCATACTTACCTCACGTGGAGGTTATGATGTCCGTGCTAAGGATGTAACTCCAGTGCCAGCCAGGAACTTGGAGTATAGAGGTAGAGGGAAGATGCAAGCCTATGCAAATAAATAAACGGAGTTATAACTTGGGCTAAGGGCAAACTGGGATTAGCACTGTGTGAGCAAATAATGGGCACAAGGGCATAGAGGAAAAAAAAAACCATGTAGGTACTGACTAGGTACAACAGACAGAAACCTGTTATGGAATGGATTTGCCCCCAAAGTCCATACATTGAAGTCCTAACTACCCATCAGACTGTACTTGGATACCAGATCTTGAAAGGTAAAGTGGAGGTCGAATGAGCTCATTTGTGGGGAGGGACTCTAATCTGATAACTGGTGTCCTATAGGAAGAGAGTGGGCAACTACACACACAGAAGGAAGACCACGTGAAGACAATGGGAACGAGATCATCCACCAGTCATGGAGAGAGGACACTCACCCTGGCCACACCTTGATCTAAAGTGTGAGAAAATAAATAAATAAATTTCTGTTGCTTAAGCCACCCAGTCTGTGGTACATTGTGATGGCGGACACAGCAAAATAATATGAAATCCCAATATTTACTTGCTCAGTAAAAGGTGTGTGAGCCTTTGAAGGAGTTAGGCACTGTTCGAGGGCCCTAAGGAACCAGGCTTAAACAAAGCTAGTTTGGTCTTTGGACTCCATGGAGCCGACAAACTGGCAGGGACTGCAGTAGGCGACATCCAGCAAGCAAGAAAGAAAAACAGATGGTGCCAAGGGCCAGGAAGAAAAAGAATGCAGGGAAGGGATATCGTGTGTTCAGGTCGGAGAAGGAGCAGTTTTCAGTTTTACATAGAGAGCTAGCAGAGACACCACTGAGCAGGTCATGTCAGAGCAAGGTGATGATGGAAATGAGGGAGTTTGTCATGTTGGCACATGGAAGTATGTCCCCGACAGAGAGAGGCAAAGTGTGTGCAAAGACCTGAAGCAGGAGTATGTGCTTGACAAGCTCAGGGAGCAGGGAGGAGCCAGTGTGGCATCAGCCCAGTAAAAAAGGGGAGGGGAACAGGAGACGCCTACAGGGAGGTAGCAGAGTCTGGGGAGGGTAGTACCTGTGTGGTGCACAGCTGGAGTCAGGCGTCTGGAGACATGAACAGCTGTGGGCAGCGTGCAAAGACTTAGAGGCCCCAGCTGCTGGCATATAGAAGCCTGAGGCTGGCTGAGATCACCCCAGAGTAAGGGCGGATGGAAAGCAGATGGGGGGCAGGAAGATGAGGACCAACCAACACAGACAAAGGTGAGCAGCGGCCCAGATGGTGGGAGGAGGAAGGAAGTAATCCTTAAAGAAAGGGAGTAATCAAGTGAGACTGTAAAATGGTGCCACGTAATCCACATACTGGAGTTTGAGACTTCACTGTGACCTTCAGCGATGTGTGTCATCCATTAAAGAGATGAGAACTAGGGATGAGTGGGAGAAGAAACCCATTCAGACTCGGCTGACAGAGAAACAAGGGAAGTTCTGCAGACACTGGCACATGTGCTGCTGGGCATAGGAGGACAAAGCAGGTGGTGCTGGATGTGAAGTGATTGCTCCCCATGGACTGGGAGAAACAGCTGCAGGTGCACAGAAAACAATAATGCTAGTATGTGCAACAAGAAATATTTGTACTTGCTTAAGCTCTATCAGAGCAGATAACCATGGATAGTTAACCATGAGATAAAAATAACCTAACTATAAAGTCAATATCCAACCAATTGTTGACCCAACACAGATAGGCAATCAAGGAAGATGAAAAGAAGTAAAAGGAACTCAGTGAACACAAACCCCACCTGTTTACCAGTAAAATCACCTCTAGCATTTCTAGTTTTAGAGGCCTTGCCTGCCTAGGGACATTCATGAAACGGCCATGGTATCCTGACCGTGAAAGAGTAGCATAATCACTTGTTTCCTAAATAGTGACTCATATGAATGGCCACACGAGGGTTTTAATATCTCTTCCAATCAGTGAAATGGACCTTCCCGTGAAGAGGCGGGGATAGGGCAAGAGACAAGTAGACCGATGGAGCTGCTTTAAAATGTTTTTAGCTTCACGGTTTTTTGAGAGAGAGAGAGACAGACAGAACACACATGGGGAAGGGGCAGACAGAGAGTGAGACACAGTATTTGAAGCAGGCTCCATGTTCAGAGTCATCAGCACAGAGGTGAAGCGAGGGTTCGAACCCACAAACCGTGAGACCATGACCTGAACCGAAGTGGGACACTTAATCCAATGAGCGGCCAAGGCAGTGCAAAATACGTCTGACCTAAAAGGAACATCAAGGCTACATCGCCGATGAAGGGGTGCAGAAGGGGCACATGCATCATCCCCTCCCATGCAGAGGTGTGGGGGAGAACATGAGTGACACCCCTCCATCACAGAGACAGTGGCGCAATGGTGACCCCCTCCCTTGATGTGGGAGGGTGCATGTGTTAACCCCCTCCTGTCCAAAGGGGGGTACGCTAATGCTTGAAAACCTTTCATAACCAGGGTGGAGGAAGTACTACCTAAGCCTTACTCTACCCCTTATGTCAGTCCCAACCTTAACATTTTCCTTAAGAGATGTGTGTTTCTTCAGCTGTGAAAGTGAAAGAACCATTCGTGAAATATCACATTTAATAGTGACATCACTACTCTCTCCCTAAAAGGTGGCACTGTGCATGGGTGACCATCTCACACACCAACCAGGGGCAAGGCAGAATCCTGAACCACCTCTGGTGTCAAGTGGGGTGGGACACATGTTTCAACGCCCTCCAACGCTGAGGGGGGTTCTGTGCATGTGTGAACACCCTTCACACTGAGGTGAGTGGGGACAAGCATGAATGCTCTCCCTTGCTGAGGGAGGGTTGTGTGCCTGTACAAATGGTCTACCTCACAGAGCGGGGGTTGTGGGCATGCCTGAACCCACTTCGGCAAGGAGGGGGTGCTTTGTACATGCGTGAACGCCATCCTGGCGAGGGGGGCGGGGGGCATACATCAACGGCCTCCCTGGCTGCAGAGTTGCAGGGCACATACATGAAAGCACCCCCCCCTCATAGAGAGGGGCTTGTTCCTATGCATGAACACCCTTCCATGACAAGGGGGCGTGGTGCATATGAGAACCTTCTCCCAGTGGAGAGGGCTGGGTGCATGCGTGAACACCATCCCACATTGAGAGGGTTCGTGCACATGTGTGAACACCCTTCTGTCCCTAGGGGTAGCAGTGCGTGTGTGTGAATAGCCTCCCGCAATATGGGGGTGGGAAGCCTAGGTCAACACCCTGCTGTGCCAAAGTGGTGTCGGGCACATGGTTGAACACGCTCCCGTGCCAAAAGTGGACATGCTAATGTTGGGAAATCCATGCCCAGGGGGAGGAAGCTTGACCAAACCCTTACCCTGCCACTGATGGTAATGTTAACCCTAAACATAACCTTAAGAGATACGTGTTTCTTCAGCTGTGAAAGTGAAAAGAACCATTCATGAAACGTCACATTCAATAGTGACATCAGTACTTTCTCCCTGAGGGGTGGCGCTGTGCATGGGTGACTGACTCACATGCTGACAGGGGGCCAGGAGGAAGCCTGAAGCACCTCCTGTGCTAAGTGGGGCAGGGCGCATGCGCCAACGACCTCCTTGCCTGAGGTGGTAGTTCTGCTCATGCCTGAACACCCTTCCTTGCCGAGGCGAGGGGGGCACATGTGCAAATGCCTTCCCTCATTGAGGGGAGCTGTGTGCATGTGTGAACATACACCAGTGGGGGGGGGGCAGTGCACATGCCTGTACAGCCTCCTGCGGTAGTGGGTAAGGAGCATGCATGAATGCCCTCCCTCGCTGATGGGGATTGTGCTCATGTGGAAACGCCCTACCTCTTGGAGCAGGAGTTTTGTGCATGTGTGAACACTCTTCCGCCAGTAGGGAGAGGCATGCACATGTGTGAACAGCACCCAGTGATATGCGGTGGGGCCCATGTGCGAATGGCAACCCTCCCCTAGCCGGGGTTGTTCAGAAGTGTGAACACACTTCTCCACAAAGGGGGCTGTGCACATCTATGAACACCCTCCAGGGAGATCACTGCACTGCTTGGGTTTCAGCACCTAGGGCCTCCTGGACCCTAACACTAACCGTGACCCTTGCAGTACTCCTCAACCTAAACCTCACTCCAAATCTAATGCTAATCCTACACCAGACCCTCACGTGTGCATGGTCCCTCATCCAACACCCCATGTAGATAACATGAGTAGTGTTGCTTCATCGCTGCTAATGGCCCTGAAGCAAACCCTAACGGAAACTAAGGCTCTCTCTGATGGTGACCCAATTCTTTAGTCTGAAGATCCCACACGCATGGAGTCCAGAGGAGGAAGAGTATTACTTGGCGTGGAATGTGGAATATCACCATGTAAATCCAAAGTCCAGATGTTGCTGCAGAAGTGGTTGCTAAGTCCCAATCAAAGAATGGCCCACGATGGAGGCTTGCCCTGGCAAACAAAGACTAAATGCGTCTCCTGTCCATTCAGCCCTATCTAAGTCCCTGGCACAAACCCGAACACCAGCTAAGACTCTCTCTCTCGATGAGGACAAAATTCCTAAATCTGATATGACCACACACATGTGGGGCCAGAAGTGGTGCAGCGCTACATTCCATGGAAAGTGTCCTAAAGGACACAGATGCTCCCAGTACCTGAAGGCGCGCCTGTGCCTGAAGCTGCTCCCCAAATCTGAAGGCCCTCCCTTGCCTGAAGACAAGCCCCTTGCCTGAAGCCACTCCCTGTGCCTGAAGGCATGCCCCGTACCTAAAGACAAGCCCCTTACCTGAAGCCACACCCCGAGCATGAAGACATGCCCCATGCCTGAAGTCAGGTCCCATGCCTGCAGGCTGGCCCCTTGACTGAAGGCTTCCCCTGCCTGAAGGCTGGCCCCATGCCTGAAGGCTGGCCCCATGCCTGAAGGGCTAGGCACGCCCAGTGCCTGAGGGCATGCCCAGTAACTGAAGTCAGTCACTCCCATGTCTGAAGTCATGCCCAGTCACTCCCAAAGTCACTCCCAGTGACTGAAGACAAAGTCACTCCCAGGGAAGGAAGTCTTTCCCTAAGTCACTCCCAGTGATGAAAGTCACTCCCTAAGTCACTGCCAGTGAAGGAAGTCACTCCAGATGTCTCTCCCAGTGACTCAAGTCACTCCTGAAGTCACTCCCAGAGACTGAAGTCAAAGTCATTCCCAGTGACTGATATCATAGTCACTCCCAGAGACTGATGTCAAAGTCACTCTCAGTATCTGCAGTGACTCCCGGTGGCTGCAGTCTTCACTCACAGGGACTGCAGTCCAGTCGTCACTCCCAGTGCCTGAAATTGGTACTCGCAGTGCCTAAAGGCACTCCAGGGGAAGGACAGAGTGAGAGGGAGACACAGCCTCCCAAGCAGGCTCCGGGCTCTGTGCTCTCACCACAGAGCCTCCTGGGGAAGGACAGAGAGGGAGACATAGAATCCCAAGAAGCCCCTCCAGGCTCTGTACTCCCAGCACAGAGCCCCAGGCTCCGTGCTCACAGGACAGAGCCTCCAATGCCTCAAGGCACTCCCCTTGTCTGAAGGCACTCCCCTTGCCTGAAAGGCACCAGCACTCTCTAAAGGCACAACCCATGCCTGAAGGCATGCACTGAGTCTGACTGAGCTCCCTGTGCAGGATGGGGCATTCCGTGCCTGAGTGTCACAGGCGCTCCCCTTGCCTGAATGGCACAGGACCTCCTCTTGCCTGAAGCCTCGCCCCATGCCTGAAGCCCTGCACCATGACTGAAGCCACTCCCTATGCCTGATGGTTCGCCCCATGCCTGACTGCGTGCCCCATACCTGAAGAGCACAGATGCTCCCCATGCCTGAAGGAGCGCCCCGTGCATGAAGCTGCTCCCTGTACCTGAAGGCACTCCCAGTGCCTGAAGACAAGCCCCACGGCTGAAGGAGCACCCCTTCTCTGAAGATGCTCACTGTGCCTGAAGCCACTCCCTGTTCCTGAAGGCACGCCCTGTGCGCGAGCCACTCCCTGTTCCTGAAGGCACGCCCTGTGCGTGAAAAAGCTCCACCTGCCTGTAGGTCAAACCACTGCCTGAAAGCAAGCCCCTTGACTGAAGCAGCGCCCTATGCATAAAGCCGCGCCCAGTGCCTGAAGGCACACCCTGTGACTGAAGGCATGTTCCGTGTCTGAAGGCGCTCCCCTTGAATGAAGGGCACAAGCACTCCCTGAAGGCACACACCATGCCTGACTGAGCACCCCTTGCCTGAGGGAGCCCCGTGCCTGATGGCGCGCCCAGTGCCTGATGGTGCGCCCGCTCCTTGACTGAAGAGCACAGAGGCTCCCCGTGCCTGAAGTCGCGCCCTGTGCATGAAGCCGCTCACTGTACCTGAAGGTGCTCCCAGTGCCTGAAGACAAACCCCATGGTTGAAGGTGCGCCCCGTGCCTGAAGACGTTCCCTGTGCCTGAAGCCGCTCCCTGTTACTGAAGCCTTGCCTCTTGCCTGAAACAGTTCCACGTGCCTGTACTCAAGCCCCTTGCCTGAAGGCAAAACCCACACCTGAAGGTAAGTCCCCTGCATGAAGCCTTGCCCCATGCAAGAAGCCCCGCCCAGTGCCTGAAGGCATGCCCCTTGCCTGAAGGTACGCCCCATGCCTGAATTCTCACCCTGTGCCTGAAAGCTAGCCCCGTGCCTGAAGGGCCCAGGCATGCCCCTTGCCTGAAGGCATGCCCAGTGACTGAAGTCAGTCACCCCCAATGACTGAAGTCATGCCCAGTGAATGAAATCACTCCCAAAGTCACTCCCAGTGAAGGAAGTTACTCCCAAAGTCACTCCCAGTGACAGAAGTCACTCCCTATGTCACTCTCAGTGAGGAAATTCTCTCTCAGGAAGTCACTCCCCTTGAGGGAAGTCAGTCCCAAAGTCACTCCCAGTGACTGAAGTCACTGGCAAAATCACTCCCAGTGCTGGAAGTCACTCCCTAAGTCACACCCAGTGACAGAAGTCCCTCTTGACGTCACTCCCAGTGACTGAAGTCACTCCTGACGTCACTCACAGTGACTGTAGTGACAGTAATGCCAGTGACTGATGTCATAGTCACTCCCAGTGACTGAAGTCAAAGTCACACTCAGTGTCTGCAGTTACTCCTAGTGACTGCAGTCGTACTCCCAGTGAATGATCTTCACTCCCAGTGCCTGAAGTCTTCACTGCCAGTGCCTGAAGTTGGCACTCCCAGTGCCTGAAGGAACTGCAGGGGAAGGACAGAGAGAGAGGGAGTTACAGAATCCCAAGCAGCCTCTTCAGACTCTGTGCTGCGAGCACAGAGCCTCCAGTTCCTGAAGCCACTTACCATGCCTGTGCCTGAATGCACTCCCAGTGCCTAAAGGCACTTCCTGTGCCTGCAATGCACAGGCATCTCTGAGGGTGCACCCCATGCATGAGGGCATCTCTGTGTCTCCTAGAGTTCACTGTGCATGATGGGGAGCCTCTTGTTGAAAGGCACATGTGCTCCCCTTGCCTGAATGGCACAGGAGATCCAGGTGCCTGAAGTCGCGCCGCATGCCTTAAGAAGCTCCCCGTGCCTGAAGACAAGGCCCATGCCAGAAGGCGCTCCCCTGACTCAAGGTCACAGGTACTCCCTGAAGTCTTGCCAATGCCTGACTGAGCGCCCCTTACCTGAGTGTGCCCTATGTCTGATGGTGAGCCCAGTGCCTGATGGCCCTCCCAGTGCCTGAAGAACACAGAGGCTCCCCTTGCCTGAAGTCGTGCCCTGTGCATGTAGCCTCTCACTGTAACTGAAGGTGCTCCCAGTGCCTGAAGACAAGCTCCATGGTTGAAGGTGCGCCCTGTGCCTGGAAAGTTTCCCTGTGCCTGAAGCAGCTCCCTGTTCCCGAAGGCATGCCTCTTGCCTGAAACAGCTCCATGTGCAATTACTCAAGCCCCTTGCCTGAAGGCAACCCTCCTACCTGAAGCCTTGCCCCTTACATGAAGCCCCGCCCAGTTTCTGCAGGCAAGCCCCTTGCCTGAAGGCACGCCCAATGTCTGAAGTCTTGCCCCACGCCTGAATTCTCACCCTGTGCCTGTTGGTTAGCCCACTGCCTGAAGGGCACAGGCATGCCCAGTGCCTGAGGGCAAGCCCAGTGACTGAAGTCAGTCGCCCCCAATGGCTGAAGTCATGCCCAGTGAATGAAGTCATTCCCAAAGCCACTCCCAGGGACTGAAGTCAAAGTCACTCCCAGTGAAGGAAGTTACTCCCAAAGTCACTCCCAATGAGGGAAGCCCCTCCTGTGGTCACTCCCCATGATGGAAGTCACTCCAGATATCACTCCCAGTGACTGAAGTCACTGGCGAAGTCACTCCCAGTGAAGGAATTCCCTCTGGAAGTCACTCCAGGTGAGGAAAGTCACTCCAGAAGCCACTCCCAGTGACTGAAGTCAAAGTCACACTCAGTGTCTGCAGTTACTCCTAGTGACTGCAGTCCTCACTCCCAGTGACTGAAGTCTTCACTGCCAGTGCCTGAAGTAGGCACTCCCAGTGCCTGAAGGAATTGCAGGGGAAGGACAGAGAGAGAGGGAGACACAGAATTCCAAGCAGCGTCCAGGCTCTGTGGTCTCAGCACAGAAACTCCCGGGGAAGGTCAGAGAGAGAGAGAGGGAGATACAGAATCGCAAGCAGCCTCTCCTAGCTCTGTCGTGGGATCACAGAACCTCCAGTGCTCTGCCCCTGGCTTAATCTTGTCCTCAGCACAGTTCTGGACACAGACATGGACACTCCCATTTTACTGAAGGAAACCAGCCCAGGCTCACACAGCTGGTAAGCAGCACACTGGGTCTCAAACTCTAGGCTCCTGGCTCTGCTGTCAGGGGCAATGAGAGGCTCCCCAGATGGGAGGCTGATATTGGCTTTGGGGACACTTAAATGAATGATCTCACTTGTTCAAGGCTGCCAAAACTCTGTTCACTGCGTCTACTTTCCCTGGTCTCTGCTCCAGTTATAATCAGGGTGACCCCGGCCACCCTTCTTGGAATTCCCTGGGGCCCCTTATAATCAGGGCCTCTCTCCCATTCACTTTTGGGCCAGTCAGTCTCCACCCCCTCTGGAGCTGACCTCTCCATTATAACCAGGAAAGCCCAACACTGGGGTTCTTTAGGCAGGCAGCAGGATCTTAAGGGAATGTAACTATTAGTTTTTCATTCTTGTTTGTTTTGGGTTTGGTTTTCGTTGTTTTGTATGGTTTCTTTATACTTAGGTTGGAGACCTTGCTTTGCTCCTTTAGCAGTGCCCAAGTGGTTCATGTTACAACTAATTTGCCAAAAAAATAAAAGTGAAGGGATTTAGAACAATGATTTTCAGATGGGTAATCATTGAGTCGATCATGTAGAGAAACTAGGAAGCTCAGCTCAGGACAGAGCCCAGGAGAGATGAATACAGTAGGTTTGTCTAGTCCCCTGGGTCCCTGGACCCTGCCCACCTGCTTGGCCCTCCCCACCCAGCACACCTGGAGCTGCCAACAATCGGTGTTGTTGTGGGTCCCCCAGGAGAGATGCGGATGAACTATTTCTCTTAAAATCCTGTCATTCCAGGAGTCCTCAGGAGATCCCTATTGAGTCAGCTGGATTTCTTCTCTGACGACCACCCTCTCCCCCCGTAAGTTCATAATGTACAGCCCATGCCAATAGCTAGGACGGTCCCACAGATAAATAACAGATCTACCACTGTTTGTGGTGTTAAAATGTCTAGGTCAGTTAGAGATGATTTGGGGATCAGACAATATTCTCCCACCAATATTCCAGGATATTGCAGGCCAGGAGACATTTTGGATTACACTTTTATCAGGCTTCTATCATTCAGGTCAAATGTAGGTCTGTTTCTTTGGGATTTCTCGACTCATATTCTACTTCTAGAGGAATTTCTCAATGTCTAAACATATGGGAATTTCTAGTTACCTCTTTATTAGCGATTTCTAGCACATTCTAATACCAAACCATGCCTTGTGTGATTTTATTCCTCTCAAAGAATTTCATTCCTTTGAAATTTCCCTTATGGCTGTAGCAAGTAGGGTGAATATTTGTAACTGTATCCTCTGTGCCTAAAGTGAATGTGTCCTCTGCAGTGTTATGTCCGTGTGGACACATATATGGATATAGCTGTGGGATTCCGATGGTTTGCTTTCAAGATCTCTGTCTTATGGATGTTCTATCTTCTTTGACTTACTGAGAGAGGGTTAAACCTTCCTGTCTGTTTGTGTATTTGATTGTTCTTGCAGTTCTGTCCTCCTTTGCTTCTTCGGTTGTTCAGCTATTGCCCGTGGGAGATGGGAGTTCAGATAGGAAGGAGAGAGCACTCAGAAGAGGTGACAGGGAGCTGGGTTAGGAGGGCCCAGAAACCAGAAGGTCAGCCAAGTTTCCAGAGAGAAACGGTCGTTGGGATGGCACGTGGTGGTGAACCAGCTGGGAAGCGGCTTTTTAAAAATGAGGTCACATGGGGTGTCTATGTTGCTCTACCAGGTTGGTCCAGAGAGAGTATAAATGTTCCGGGTTGTTATGGAAACACCCAGACAGGCGAGGGCTTGGAAGAACAAGGACCTTCCTCTGCTCTACCTGCTTTTGAGAGTCCACTTAACCTGCTGTTTGTGTCCTGCTCACCTAGTGATTTACTGACCTGCTAACCTACTAACCTGTCTGAACCCTCCTCCCTCCCCTCTTGTACTTGATCTGATCCTGGTACTGTCTCTGACCCCCTTCTTCTCCTGACACTCCCCTTCCCTAACCCCACCCTGTTTTTATACTCCTCCCACATCCTCAATTACCACCCTCCCCTGTGTCCCACCCCTCCCCACTCCTCCCTTTCCCACCTACACCCCATCCCCCATGTCCACCTCCTGCCTGGAACCCTAGAGTCCCCTTAAAGGACAGGGACAGGAAGGGACAGAGGCTGTGTTTCTAGCTCCTTGTGCTTGGGTGTCCCCGTTCCCCAAACACAAATGTGAGTAAACATGGGACATCGGTGGATTCTTCCTTCCAATTGGGTTCTTTCACACTGGTTAAACAACAGCTTTTCTATGGGGCTTTTGATGGGAACTTCAGAGGAACTTCATTTCTTCCTGAAGACTGAGGACCACAGGGAAGGTTTCTCCACAAGCCTGAAGTCATTGTGGCCACAGCTGTCCACATCAAATTCTGGGTCCTGTCTGTGCTGCTTGGTTCAAAAAGAGCGGTGCGGACAGGATGTAAACCCGAATATAGTAGGTCTATAGTGTCAAGAAGGAAGGATTTGTGAGGATACTAAAAGCTATTGAGCTAATTGACTGGAATAGGTATTTCTATGATGTGTGAATTATTTCACTAAAGTTGTTTTTAAAAATGTCACACGCTCTTATTTAGTTCATTTTCCTATCAGCACATTGTTCATATTTGTGATATTTGGTAGGCCTGGGAACAGTGATAACTGGATTGGTGTTAGTACTAGAGTGTTAAAAAGTGTAATGACTTTGGACTCTGTACGTCCTGGTTTGATGACTTTTAACAACTTCTGAGGCATCCCTTTGCCACTGGTCTTGGAAGCTTCCTCCAGGGACTCTGTGTCCAACTGTGTCGTTGGGAGCCTCATAAGCCCAGCAGACACTAAGTGACTGCATCTTGCTTGCACATTTACGATAGGAAAATCACTAGGAGCAACATGATCAGGAAGTGAATAAATTGTTGTCCTTTCTTTTCTTTTTAAATTTTTTAACTTTTTTTAAATTATTTTTGAGACAGAGTGAGACAGAGCATGAACGTGGGAGGGTCAGAGAGAGAGGGAGACACATAATTTGAAATAGGCTCCAGGCTCTGAGCTGTCAGCACAGAGCCTGACACGGGGCTTGAACTCACGGACTGCAAGATCATGACGTGAGCCGAAGTCGGACGCTTAACCAACTGAGCCACCCAGGCAGCCCTGTTGTCCTTTCTTTAGCTACGTATGTGCAGAGTGTTGATTTATTCAAAACAAGAAGGGTTTTGAATGTCCTTGGGATTGTCCAAATACAACGAAATACCAGGTACCCAGTGTGACTAATCAAAACTCATACCCCTAGGAGAGTGAGAGTGGCAGACAGACAGGGAACACCACAGAGATAAGTAGATTTCTTTAGATTGGAATGTACCGGATCCTTAGAGAGGGACCTGAAAAGTCCCAGTAGTCAGGAATAACCCTAGCACTGAGGCAGAATCATTCCACATGAATGCCTCCAATCTAAATAGAATCAATTCTCTTTCTTTTGAGACTGCGAAGGAGGAAAATTCTTGATCGTCTTTACAGAATTTCCCCCCTTTACCTGCCTCTCACGGACAGGTTCAACTCTCTCTCCTTGCCTCATCTCTGCATTCTTCCACCAACTAACTTGTCTTGCATTTCCCACCTCCACCTACTCATGGCCACTGACTGTGAGAACCTAGTGTTATTGGCCCCAATGGATCTAATCTAGTTCAGCGTCAACTCCTGATATCTGTAGGCAGACAGCTGCCAGATGCACCAAGAGTGCCCACAGCTGAAGATGTTTTACCGTCGTGACAAGATGGCCTGTGTCTTTGGTGCATTTGCGCCCCATGACCAATCATTGTGCTGACAGCTACTGCTTTCTTTCAGACAGTGGTTAGACAAAGACAGTGTATATGTCCCACCATTACACATTTTTGTGACCTCATCTCTGAGAGCTGAAGATTAAAATGTTACAGATTTCAGAGGCTACTTTCTAGACATGTTCATTTGCACAAAATTAAGCTTGCTATGTGAATTAGTGTGAATTGCATTGTGAGTGTTTTGTTCCTAAAGTGCTTCTAAGTCCAATTTTTGTAGAATGATATGTGTTCTGTTGTTTTGGTGACCATATCCCAGAATTTTGTATTCTTTCTTTATTTTTCATTTTAAATTGTTTAATGTTTATTTTTGAGAGAAAGAGACAGAGTGTGAGCAGGGGAGGGACAGAGAGAGAAGGAGACACAGAATGTGAAGCAGGCTCCAGGCTGTGAGCTGTCAACACAATGCCCGATGTGGGGCTCGAAATCACGGACTGCGAGATCATGACCTGAGCCAAAGTCAGTTGCTGAACCAACTGAGACACCCAGGCACCCCTGTGTTCTTTTAGAGATCAATTTTCAGAGTTGCTATTGATTGATTTTGGCACAATACCATGAAATAGAAACATGAATTCCTTTCACTGGCTATTTGGAGATGTGTGTTCAGGAAACTTAAAATCCCACAGATATTATCAAACTATACAACCTGATTATGCAAATCTTTTTGTACCTCAGAAATCTGACATTTTGAGCTGTGATTCAGAATCAAAGTGAACATTGAAAGAAAACATCAAAAAGTGAATGCTAATGTGTAATTCCTCTTTTTGGAAAATAATCGCATATTAGTATAATAGCAGTTGCCCATCTCTCTCAGATATATCCGTATCTGTAAACATCTTTCTGTAGAAGAATCTCATTTGTATCTCTAGTACATTTTGTGTTTTTACGTTCTTCCATTCTTCCATGAATTTGGGGCATAGTTTGGAGATATTCCAAAGGATTGTATCCAGGTTCTTCATGAATCTACAATAGAAGTCATTGACTTCTTATCTACTCTAAATTTGCATTTTCTTAATTATTCTGTTTTACATTGCCTTACAAATTCTTACTATTAAAACACAGTTGCAATATGTTTGTCAGCAAAATAAAACTTCTCAGAGTTGCCTATTATGTTTTTCCTACAGCTTCAGTGTCGTATACTTTGTATAGAATAGCAATACCTTTTTAAAGAATACAATTCATTGATATCTGACAAATGGTAAGCAGCAATGAAACCGTGACCACAGTAAGAGAACAAACACAGTCGTCGCCCCCATAAGTTTGCTCCTGCTCCTTTGTAAGCCATCTGTCCTCTCGCTCTTCCATGAGGAGACATTTGAGAGGAGTGCTTACTAACCTCCTGGAGGCTGGTAGAGGGTTTATAAGGATGATTATTTATGACAGATATAGTGTAAACGTCTTTAAGATTCCTCATCATCTCCAATATTATTTCAGCCTGTCCATATTTTGCCTGACCATTTCCCTCTTGGCTGTGATGTGTTTGAAATTCACTGGAAACATAGCATCATTCCTGCCTCCATGGGAACTAATGCTTGTCTAATTTACCTCTGGTGAACTGGTTTTGCTGTGTGTATACCAAAGTACCTTATAGATAGACTTGTAATCATAAGTAAGCAGAGAATTTTATAATAGCTGGACCTTTTATATGCACTCAATATTATAAATTTCCCTCTAATACATTTAATTTTCGTTATCATTTAGATTAAATATGCTAAAATTTCTGCAGAAATGTCTTCTTTGACCTCTATGGATTTTTTAAAATTCAACTATAATTAACATACAGTGCAATATCAGTTTCAGGTGTTCCATATGATTCAGTGATTTTATGCATTTCTCATGCTCATCACAAGTGTACTCTTGATCTACTTCACCTATTTCTGCCATTACCAACCCCCCCCCCCAACTCCCATCGAGTCCATGTCTTTTTGAGAAGGTTATTGTTTAATTTCATTTTTTGGGGTCATTTTCCAACAAAGACATTTTTGTTCTTGATGTCTAGTTTGAGTGATTTGTGGTCTGAGAACATACTTCCTATGATTTGATTTACTTTGTTCAGATCTCTCTATAACGTCTCAAGTACCTGGTCTAATTTTATAATGTCTTCAGGGAATGACTCTCGTCAAGGAAGCACTTTTTGCACTTTCTGGAAACGTTTGTTTTCATTTCTGTTGTTGCTCGTGTGTTTTCTCTAGCCATCTCCCCCTTCCTCTCTGATTTGAAAACCTTTATGGTTGGTGATGGGGGAAAAATCATAGGACCCGATTTGACAGAATTGTTTGTCAGTTCAGAAAATAGCCAACTGCAGCAGACATTTCTCCAGTGTTTCTGGTGAGTCAGAGGCATCTTTTAGTCCAAAGATTTTACCTTTACTTTTGTTTTGTCTGAATCTCTGAGATATTTGTGGTTCTGAAGTTTATTATGGTTATTGGACTTGACAAAAAAGAATTGGAAGTAAATGGTGCATTGGTTATTACACTAAAATAACTCTGCCATTTCCATTATTGAAAATTAGTAGTTTGGTGTCTGTTTCATAGAATGTAAACAGAGCTTTTGGTCAAAAATAAGATTTCTACCTTAATTTTCTTCCATAGAAATGGTTGTTGAAATATCAGCAAGTAGAAAGGAAATTATTTCTATAGGTTATTCTACTTCTAAAGTTTTAGTATGGTAGGCCACAGGTACACTATTCTAGAGTGTTTCCTGAGGCAGAGGAAATAAAAACAAAATTAAACTATTGGGGCTACATCAAAATAAATCGCTCCTGCTCAGAGACAGAAACAATCAACAAAACTGAAAGGCAACCCACTAAATGCGAGATGATATTTGCAAATGAAATAGGTGATAAAGGGTTAGTACTCAAAATATACGAATAAATTATACAACTCGACATCCAGAAAGCAAATAATACAATTTACAAATGGACCAAAGTCACAAACAGATATTTCCACGAAGAAGACATTCAGAAGGTCAACAAACACATGAAAACATGCTCAACATCATTCATGGTCAGGGAAATGCAGTCAAAACCACCACGTGATATCACCTTACACCTGTCAGAACGGCTAAAATCAATAAGACAAGAAAAAAACTAGTGTTGGCGAGGATGTGGAGAAAAAGGAACACTCATGCACTCCTGCTGGGAATGCAAATTGCTGTTGCCATTTTGGAAAACAGTATGGACTTTCCTCAGATAACTGACAATAGAAATGATTTGTGAGGCAATAACTGCACTACTGGGTATTTACCCAAAGAATACAAAAAAAAAAAAAAAAAAAAAAAAAAAAAACTACTTCTAAAGGAGGTAAGTACCTCTGTGTGGGATAACCTTAGGAATCCCCTGGGCTTACACCAATGGGTTCACAAGGCACAAAGAAATAACATAGTCAAGATAATACTCACAACCGAGTTTGGCTAAACCAGATTGGCATCCCAAGAATCGGGGGGGGGGGGGTGCAAAGACACTCTGAGAATAGGGAGGAAAAAGGTACTGGGAATATGGAGGTACAAAAGTCCCCAAAATAGGGAGGGGGTGCTGAGCCCCCAAAATATATACAGAGGCAAAGGACTGAAATAGAAATGACAGAAAGATGGTCAATACACAGAAATAACAAGTTAGATATTCAGGGTGAAAGACCCCAAATTTAGTACCATAGCAGAAAGGTGCTTTCATAGGAGAATAGGGCCAGGATGGGTACAGTGGTGAATTGGACTTTGGACTACTGCCATGCAGGAAAAGCAGCCTGGAGTGGATATGGTTAACAAAAGAAAAGGTGGCTTATTAACCCTGAGGTTATTCTCACTATCTGTCTCATCCCCTAGGCTGGCAAAGATAAATAGGCACAGCACCTCCTGTCTGCTGTTAACAGCCATCTACCCATCTGTTCGAAGCCTGGATTTTGTTTTATGTTGACCCAAACCCAAAACAGTGTATATCTTCAAATTCCCCCTTTTCCCCTCACATCCACAAGTTAATGGTCCTTGTTTCTTTGTCTCTTTGTACACACCCATCACGTTTGCAAGCCTTCTGATCTGAATAAATATGGGGCAAGGACCCTTATTCGGGGTTCTTGTCCTTTTCCTGGACATTAGCCATCTCTAGTTTCAATCCTGGATCTGCTCTTTTGCTGGCCAAAAGAGAACTTTAGACTTAGAGTCTACGACACACCCCTATGTTTACTGCAGCGTTATTTACAATAGCCAAATTGTGGAAGCAGCCCAAGTGTCCATCCATAGATAAGTGGACGAAGAAGAGGTGATATATACATTAACACACACACACACACACACACGAACATTACTCAGCAAAAAAAGGAATGAAATCTTGCCATGTGCAACAACACAGATTGATAGAGAGGATATAATGCTAAGGAAAGACAAATACCATCTGATTTCACTCATATGGGGAATCTAAGAAACAGAACAAATGAGCAAAGGGGGGGAAAAGAGAGAGACGAACCAAGAAACAGATTCCTAACTTTAGAGAACAAAGTGATGGTTACCAAAGCGGAGGATGGTGGAGGGATGGGAGAAATGGGTGATGGGGATTAAAGAGTGCCCTTACCAGGATGAGCCCTGAGTAATGTACAGCATTGTTGAATCCCAATATGTGCATCCAAATCAAATATAACATTGTATGTTAACTATACCAGAATTGCAACAGTTATAAACATAATTTATTTTGCTGAACCACCCTTTATTATAATACCACATTGGATTATGATTTTGACATTGTTGTCATGAGGTATACTTTTATAAAAAATATTGTTTCTACATCAAATTTAATTTTCTTTATCCCTCTTCTAGGGAGAATCAAGTATATGAAGGTAAGATTTCAGGCTTCTATTTTCCTTGTAATCTATTGTTTTTAATTTTTTAAAAAAGATTCAAAAGCCTGATGCGGGGTTCGATCTCACAAACCATGAGATCATGACCTGAGCCACAATCAAGAGTTGGAAACTCAATTGACTGAGCCACCCAGGTGCCCCTTAAACTTTTTTTTATACAGCTGTTCACTGTGGTTTCTAATTCAGCTAGAAATAAAGAGATTGACTTATATGGTCTAGTTAGTCCCTTAACTCTTTACAGTGACTTTTCCTTATTTGCATCCTATGTGATAACACAGATTGAGTTGCAGGCAACTGAGATAGGTGACCAAGTAGAGGAAAAAATCAGAGAATTAGAGAGAAGTGGATGAATTTAACTCTGGGTCAGAAATGTTTAAGAATCCAGTGGCAGGAGTATTTTGGCATGACCTGCCTACTGGGGGAAATGTACAGATTGAGGTACTATCTGAGCCTGTCAAGAAGCTCAAGGCTTACATAAGAGGTCAGATATTGCCAGGCCACGTGTGTGTCACTAGAGAGGTTTAAGCATGTGTTATTAATCCTGGTGGAGAGACCCTCTAGTGTCAGTGGAGAGTGAGTGGAAGTGAACAAGATGCAAAATGGGGCTAATGGATTGTGTATGGGTTTCAGGGACTGGGCTGATCAAGTGACCCGGCATATAGTGGGTCCTCAAATGCTGGTGTTGCTATGGGGAATACAGCACTGCTGGTATAGAGAAGGGTGACCTCAGGGCAGCAGAGCTCTCACATTGTACAAATAGAAGGTAAGCTTGCAGCTTGGGACCGAACAATAGAATTCAATGCCTGTCAGAAGATTCTGGAGTACTGGGCCCTGTTCTAGGTGCTTTCCATGTGCTATCCACGTGTAAGATGAGTGTCCCCTGCATGCATGGTGTTTACCAATAATGCAGGTGGTAAGGTTTGCATCTTGGGCTTTCACCATCTTGTGATTTGGGGACATTAGGAGTTATCCAGGGTTCTAGCTACTAAGTAGTAAAGCTGAAATTTTTACCCAAGTGTGTTTGATTCCAAGCCCATATGCACCTGAGCATCCCACCCTGGGTGCCATGGACGGGACCATGTGGAACAGCAGAAAGACATTGGAGGCCTCTAGTGCCAAAAAAGTGACATTTAGAATAAATTCTCTCTCAGTATTTGTTTAAATGTTTATTTACTTATTTTGAAAAAGAGAGTGTGTGCACGAGTGGTGGAGAGGCAGAGAGAGAAGGAGAGATACAGAATCGCAAGCAGCCTCCATGCTTTCAGTATAGAGCCTCACATGGGCTCAATCTCACTGACCGTGAGATCATGACCTGGGCCAAAATCAACTGATCACGTGCCCAGAAGCCCGAGGTTCTTGTTATAGATAGAGTTAGAGTTACAGTTAGTTAGAGTTATTTATTTATGTATCCATTTATTTATTTATTTATTTATTTTTTTAACGTTTATTTATTTTTGAGACAGAGAGAGACAGAGCATGAACGGGGGAGGGTCAGAGAGAGAGGGAGAAACAGAATCTGAAACAGGCTCCAGGCTCTGAGCTGTCAGCACAGAGCCCGACGCGGGGCTCGAACTCACAACCCGTGAGATCATGACCTGAGCCGAAGTCGGACCCTTAACCGACCGAGCCACCCAGGCGCCCCATGGATCCATTTATTTAAAAGATTTATTTATTTATGAGAGGGTGTGAGGGTGCAAGTGAGGAGGGCGCAGTGGGAGAGGAGGACAGAAGATCTGAAGCAGGCTATGTGTGGATAGCAGTGAGCCTGATATGGGATGAAACTGGTGAATGGTAAGATTATGACCATACTGAAGTGGGACCTCCACTGACTGAGCCACCCAGGAGTCCCTTTCTTTATTTTTAAAGCGTGAGTGAAAGTGGGGGAAAACCTGGATGAAATTAGGTAGGTTATTTTTTCTGTTTGATGTTTGTTTTTAAAGTAATTGCACTGATTTATTTATTTGATCATGAAATACAGAATATAAGTATGTAGGATACTTGATTTTCTCCATTTCTCCTCCAGTGAAGTCAGGGAAATTTGAACTGTTCATATATTCTAAGAACAATCTTGCTTAATGATGGCATATTAGGGGACACCTGTGTGGCTCAGTTGGTTGTGTATCTGACTTTCCATTTTGGCTCAGGAAATGATCACAGGGTCATGGGATCGAGCCCTGATTTGGACTCCCGCTGAGTCTGGAATATGCTTAAGATTCTTTCTCTCTCCCTACGCTTCACCCACTCATGTGTTTTCTCTCTCTCTCTCTGAAAGAAAAAGAAACAGAGAGAGAGAGAGAGAGAGAGAGAGAGAGAGAGAGGAGAAAAAGGAGAGAAAGAAAAGTAAAATGCCAGTAACTAAAACTTACCTTCTTCAGGGACCACAGTAATGCCAAAATGTTACATGTGACCAAAGTGCCAGACACAATGGGTAATTTGATTTTACTGGTTTTGGTAATAATCTTGAGAAATTGCTTTAGTAATCTTTTTGGTTAATTTAAATCAAGTTTCTGAGAAGATTAAGTACTACATGAAGGAAAATTCAAAACGCTCAGAAAAAAATATCCATTTGTGAACAGCAGGTATAATCATCCCCCCCATTTTTTTTTCATTTTCATGATTTCATCTAGAAATGCATTCACTTATGGTTCACTGATTTTACCATCTCCTCTTTTATCCTGATGTCCCATTTCATCCCATCCTCTACCAGGCTAAATTCAAAGCAATCATCACATATGTAAAATACCACATCCTTTATTTCTGTAGTGACTTACCCACAAGAGGTAGGTTTTCATGTCAGTGTAATTAATGTTTTTGAATTCTGAATCCTTTATTACATATTTGTGTAGATCAATGGGGCAAAGAAATGTGCCCAAGAAACCTTGTGGCAAAATAATCTTCCCTCTTATGAAGCACATAGATGTAAGATAAAAGTCCCTTCTTTGTCCTGGGGTGCCTGGGTGGCTCAGTTGGTTAAACATCCAACTTTGCTTTCAGCTCTGGTCATGATCTCATGGTTCATGAGTTTGAGCCCTGCATCAGGCTCCATGCTGATAGTGGGGAGCCTGCTTGGGATACTCTCCCTCTGTCTCTGTGTGCCCTTCCCCTGCTCGCTCGCTCTGTCTCTCTCGCAAAAACTAAATTTTAAAAAGTATTAAAATCCCTTCTTTGTCCTTTAAAAATGGAAGTAAAAGAAAGGAGTAAGTATTCCTGATGATTATGTGTTTTGTTGAAGAACAACCGTGAGACACTTGAGCGCACTAATGAATTTTTTAGGACATCGCTCCAAGTGCGCACGCTTCGCTGCAGTCTGAGACAAATCAGAATGTCAAGAATCGGGGCTTCCTGAGTTACCATAATTTGATGTTTGAGCCCTTTTGGTCATTGGGTGAATTGAGCCCCTCAACCTTCCATGCTGTTAACTTCTGTTTCAAGCAGGAACACCACAGTACCTCTTTTAGGTAGGAGTGAGGCAGAATTTGTTTTCATAACCCTGGCTTAAGTTTTATATCATTCAGTGGTGTCAGGAGAGAGCACTAGAGGTTT
This sequence comes from Felis catus, assembly GCF_018350175.1. Classification (NCBI taxonomy): domain Eukaryota; kingdom Metazoa; phylum Chordata; class Mammalia; order Carnivora; family Felidae; genus Felis; species Felis catus. Next base: position 178,530 of record NW_025408536.1, read on the forward strand.
CTCACCATGTTGAACAGTTGTGTTCCTCTTTATTCAGAGAATTTTGAAAGAGAATCTGGTGACAATATTTCTTTTCCGTAAAGAAAAGTCATTCATTGGAGCTGTTTGGCTCGAAAGATTTTACACTTTCTTCGTTTTTTCATTGTCATCCAGTCACAGTTCCATTGTCTCAAAACCAAGATAGTTGCTCTGAAACATTTACCCCTTCCACCATTCTCCTCGGCCTTCATTTCTTTATGTGTCTGGCTTTTCCCTTTGTCCCAAACTGGATTTTTAATGATACAGAGACTGACTGTGGGGTATGTTCTACTGACAATGCTTCTTCGTGACACATTGTCCAGTGTATGTTTGGAAAGCCTCGTACACGTTCTGTTTCTATCTTCTTGCAAATCAGGGAAAGGAAAAATCTACAAAGAACTTGAAAGGTGCTAATTTAGTAAACACTTCAGAAGTTTCAGAAGTAAATTCCCTCTATTTCCTGCAGGATTTCCAATGAACACTTTAGCTTTGAAGAAAAACAAATCTTCCTGTCTTAGAATATTCAATTTATATGTTATCTACTGAGTGATCTTCTTCCTGGGAAGAAATCACTAGAGTGAATATTTTTCTCAGGTTCACCTCTCCCTTAATGAAGTTGATACCAAGGGAGTGAAATCAAAGTCCGAAAAACAGCCTCTGCAGAAAGAAAATGCTCAGCTTAAGATCCAAAAGAATCAGGTAACGTAATTTACTATCAAGTGTTATATAAATCAGAGAACTGAACATCATTACTTTTTTTTTTAAGTTTCTCTTCTTTCACTGTGGTAAAATACATGCATTAGAAAGATTCCCATCATAAACATTTAAGTCTACATTTTAGTATTGGTAAGTATATTCGCTATAGTGTACGTTCTTCTATAGTCATTCCACCTTTCTCAAATATGTCTTAAAGTCGGGAGATACTACTGCACGCAGCAAGGATTTGATGCAGGGAGTCTTGATGTCTAATAATGTAACCTGAAATAGGTGTTGCTTTGGAGGGGAGAAAACCACACTTGGTAGAATGAGTTTCCTCTGGGAAGGTAAAAAGTGGCTTCCTGTCTTAGTAATCTTGTCCTTTCTCCTCTACGCCCTCATGGCCAAACTCGTAGAATAGGTGTGCACACTCAAGGAAACTGTTTTATGCTTGACAGACAGCAAAAGGGAACTGGGGGCCACTGTGATGGACTTAGGAGTGTGAAAGGGGCAAGGGATGCAAAATGGGGCACGCTGAAGAAGAAAGTAGACGTTCGTGGTAGAATGTGTGGACAAAGACAGAAGCTCACAGAAGTAAGTAAGATTTTCAGGTGTTAATTGGTACAAACACCGTTGTAAGAACGATTGTGTCAGACAGTGGGGATAATTTTCTTTCGTTGAGCACATTTAACACCAACCATACTTTTACCGTAGTAATCAGTAAAGAATTGTGATCCTCCCTTCTGCCTTAATTTCTGTGATCTGCACCTTCCTTCACTTTGTGAAAACCTCAGGGTTCATTTTCATTGTCCTTTACATTTCAGCCCCATCATAGTGACATGACTGCCATATGTGTATATATTTTTGTTTACACTCTAGACATTAGGTAGGAAATATTGGGAGGAAAATTCAGGTGTACTGTGATGGTATCTTGCTGCAGATGATATGGGAGTTATGTCTGGTAGGAGATCAGGAGTGCCAGCATTACTGAAACCTGTGAACTCAGTATTCCTTCCTTTCCTTCTTTCCCTTCCCTTCCCTTCCCTTCCCTTCCCTTCCCTTCCCTTCCCTTCCCTTCCCTTCCCTTCCCCTCCCCGCATTCCTTTTCCAGAAGACAACATTATAAAGGTGGGCAATTCACATCATTTTCTTTTAACCAGTGTATTTTACATTCTTGTCAACTGGTGTCTTTGAGGCAGGTGGCAGGAGTTCCCTCGCGAACTGTAGAAATATCCAGGAGGTCATTGTACAGTGATAATGACACCATGTCCAAGAAAGATGTCTCTATGGCAGTGTCATGGCCTGAGCCTTGATTGAAAGTTCTGGGCTCTTGGGAGAAATCAGTCAAGTCAGAAACCCCTGCGTCATCCTTATGTGTTTAGTTGGGATGAGTTGGCCAGGCTTAGTTTTGTACATTGAAAAGAAAAACACTTTTGCTGTTCCAATAACAAAAGCCTGAGACTGGGAGGGCTCTTAGTGCATCTCAGCTGGGCTTTTTATATTTATGTGATGTATTGATGAGTACGAATAGAGAGCTGTGAAGAGGAGCTCAGAGTTGCCAAAGACTTGCAAGCATGCTGGAATTGGTGTTTGTTTAGTCCCTTGATGGTGGGTGTCATTGCTTCCCCCTGGTTGTATTTGTGGATCTGTGCATTTACGGGGAAGGGGAGAGGGGACATTTGAGTCCTGCCTTCAGATTTCAGGGAGGGAATAAAGGCAGAATTTTACATGGGTTACCAGGAAATATATGTTTCTTTCCCCTCATAGGAAGCTGGGACTGAAAGAATGGGAGCAGTGGAAGGGGAGAAGCAGCTGTCAGCCACAGAGGAGAAAGTGAAATTAGCTGCAGAAGAGCTTCGGAACTACAAGTGAGTTCAGCTCCTACCAGCAGCTCTCACGACAGCCATTTTATTACTTTGAAACTTTGTACAGTGTTTAGAGCCAAGTAGCACACACATACACACAAACATTCAGGAGACATTCATTTTTATAGAGACTTCAAGAGAGATGTGACATTTTCCAGATGATAAGTTAAAACTATTAATCTAAACAAGTTAATTAACTAAAGATTTCCTGATCCTTGATCCTCGCCAGACTATGTGGAAATGGTTCCTGAACATGTTTCTCGAGGTCCTGGAAATGATTACACACCTCAGGAAGCAGTTTGGTCAAGGACAAATCACATCGACAAGTATGAAGATCCCATTTTAGAGACGCACTTGTTGTAACCATGAGAAATATGATAAGGATACAAGGAAAAGAAGATTTGAGCTTTACAATGAAAGATCCTCACTGCAGAATTCAGTTCTTGTGATGGGAAACTGGGCCAATTAACATCACGCTCAACATGGTGCTTCATCTGATGAAAGCCATTGCACGCCCAGGAGAAGAATAGAAGAAACACAAGAACAGCTGCAGCAGTCAGAGCTCACCTTCAGACACCAGGTAGCCTGCACTCTGCCTAGTAGTTCCTAAGTGCTTCAGCACCTAACGCAGATGATCATAACGGGACACTGAATCTCTCCACATGGGTTTTATTGATGTGCTGACTGTTTCTGATTGCTCTTTGTGACAAGGCATTTCAGGACAACTGGGTAAGAATGTTTCCTCTCCTCCTCTTGTGCACACCCCGCCACAACTAAACGTAGATGTGTTTCTCTCTCGAGTTCGGGGCTCATGATCTGAAGAAGGCAGTGGCGGAGCAGAGCAGGGAGGTTGCCTACTTGAAATGCAGGTACAGGATTTTGGCATATTTCTTTTAAGGGCGCTGTGACGTTTTAAAAAAGGCTAAACCATTTGGTGTCCAATGGAGGCCTGGTTGTGGTAACTCTTAGTGAAATTGACTCATCTCGATCTTTAAGACTGGAAGTCATCCAAAGACAGAGGCTTCTAGAGGAATTCAGGAGGCACAAGCCAATGGCACGGGGACCTGACAAGGAGATCCCTCCATGGAGAGGTACGGAGCACATTTTGAAATGCGGTAGCTTAACTTCTGCAGCAACATCCACACAATTGGCTTCTCGTTCCAGTGAGTGTCACTGTTGGGTCTCATGCAAACAGTCCCAGGTGGTTATAGAGGGCACAGGTTGTCTCACAGTGGTGGCAGGACACTAGTTCCCCCAGATGCCCCAGCCAGCAGGGCTCTTTGGGTCTGTCCCTGTGTGTGGTAAAGCTCCCACCCCTCCACTGACTGTGGGTCCCCCTGCCACCTCCCGGTTACACTTAACTGGAGAGAGGGTGCTAGAAAGATCGTGGGTCAGCGCCCCTTCCACCTTGAGACAATGTTGAAGGCTGTTTCTTTTGTTTCACATAAATAACGTGAACAACAGCATGAATTGGAGGCTGTATGTCCTGATGAGCTTTCTTGAATTGGCTTTTGGATAAATGCTCAGAGAAAATATGCTTTGATGAAAGAAAGCAGACATTTCTTCCTCTGTTTACAGGTCCCTTTATTCTTTTTTTTTTTTTGTATTGTGAACTATAGTTCTCAGTAAAGTAAATCCTTGTGAAATTTCACTTCTGTAATGTTATTTTATTAGTGTAACTCTGAAACTTTGCAGCTCAATCCACATAGCGTTAACATTTCCCTTCCTCATTACTATAGTATTAGTCTCCTCAAGGTCGTTTCTTTTCATGAATACTTACATAATCCCTTGTCAGATACATAAGGCAGATGATATATACAGTACAGCACTTGAAAAATCCCACACATGCCTTGTAGAAAAGGACAGTGTGCTGTTCATGCTGACATTTGCAGACATTATCTTAACTAAGCCATTCATATTTTAATTTTTAATCTGTGATGAATTGTCGTTTCCCATGATGTGTATTAGGAAACCCTTCTTTTAGTGTTGATTTCCAATGAATTGAGCCCTGACCTGTCCACAGTTGGCTGATTAAAAAATATCCAAACAAAGCCTTCTGGTGCCTTCCTCAAGGCTCCCCTGAGTCCCAAGGGGTCACCTCTGTCATGTGGAAAGCCCTCTGTTTCTGGTAAGGGACCTGATTGTAGAAAGCAGTGCAAGATGTTGGAGGAAGGCACGGAGGTGTTTTGTTTTGTTTTGTTTTGTATGTTTTTATTTCCATGCAGTCTGTGCAAACCGGAAAAAACCTCCATCCCTTCTTTGGCCTCTATCAAATGCAGAACCTGGTGCAGCTTCTGTGAGAAACAAGAATTCAGTCCCTACTATGGACACAGCGAAGGTCAAGGGAAATGATACAACAATTTTCAGTTGTAACTCTCTCTCTGGAATCTTTTATCTCTTTATACAGCACTCTCTCCTGGTGTTGTCTCTAGGTTGTATGTTCTGACATATATCTATGGCGTTATTTACTGTACAAAGAGTAAAACTCTTTCTCAAGAGCCTACAGGCCTCTCTGTTCTTAGCTTGTTTGTCATCTTTGGTGGTGCCTCCAGAAGCCATAAGTGTTTGGAGACTGAGGACCACAGGGAAGCCACTGTGTGTTTGTGGAAATAACATGAGGAGGATGACATCTCACCTGACACTCAGGTCTCCTGGCCTGGCTCACTTCTTCCAGACCTCCTTTCATGGGAATATTCCTGAAAACTGAAACAGTTTAATTGTTGTTATTTTACTCCTTTTCTGTACAGAGTTAGTCATTAACCTGGTTAGAACATTGGTTGTGAAACTCACTAACTGAAAAACACGAAAAGTCCTACTTTCTGCAATATGCTTAGCAATTTTGAATGCTCTTAGTCAAAGGTTAATTTTTTCCAAATTTCATAATTCATCAGTTTTCCCATCTCTGGGAAACGTGCTTTTGCAGAGTCACTGCAGCTGTTCATGTAGTAAAAATATTATGAATTCCCAGGGAAGACATATTTGCAGTAGAACACTGCAATGCTTGCAGTGAGGAAACCCTGTATTAATCCAGATGTTGTGGTCTTTTCCCAACTACCAGCTACCTCGCAGTAGCACCAATCCAGGTGGGAGCTGAGGTAGATTTATGGTAGTCGTTTTTGGGGTGAGATTTATGATGTCTCGTATTCCTCTCAGTGTTTTCTTTATTTTTTTTTCTTTTCTTTCTTTCTTTTTTGTGCAATGGTTGTTTATTTATTTAGCAGGAGAGAAAGAGAGACAGAACACAAGCGAGAGAGGGGCAGAGAGAGAGAGGGAGACACAGAATCCAGAGCAGTTTCCAGGCTCTGAGCTGTCAGCCCAGAACCTGATGAGAGGCTCAAACTCATAACCCATGAGATCACGACCTGAGCTGAAGTCAGACACTTACCCGACTGTGCCACCCAGGTGCCCCTCATCCCACTGTTTTCTTAGTGACGGATGGGCAGGGCAGAGGTCAAACACATGAAACCCTTTCCTCCCTCACCACCAAGGCAGGGTTTGTTGTAAACATAGGGCTCTGTCCTGGACTTAAAGCCCATGCATTCTGCCCTTGAGCCACTGATGTCTGCAGGGCCCTCCTTCCTCCCAGGTTGTGGACACAACCGGCCCTCCAGAAACTTTGGGTTCATGGCTGGGCCACCAAGGGGTCAAGGTCTGGCTGTCCACATGCTTCCCAGGAGTGGTTGGAACAGCAATGCTGCAGTACAGGTCATCATGAGCAGCTTCTGTAAACAGGAGTCGCATACACTGTGATCAGGGCATGGGCTAAAAGATGACAGGAGAGAGGAGGACACAGGACATGTGGTGCCATGCTTCATGGACAGGGCTGCATAGAGCAGAAGGATGAGGGCCTGGGGAGAGGCAGAGAAAGAGACAGGCAGGGAGAGAGACAATGAGTCAGTGATGGGGGAATTGGGCATGTCTGAAGGAGTGAGAGGAAGAAACAGAGGGAGACAGTAGAGAGAAGCAGTGACAAAGAGGAGGCAAGGAAGAAAGGATGGAGCTGGTCACGGTGTGTGGAGAGGGCGATGGGCCATCCAGGAGGGGCTCTGTGATGATGCTCTTAGTGTTGGAGGCAGAATGTGTAGGAACCCTGGGCATGACAGTTCCCTGAGTGCAAAGCTCCAACCTCACTGCGGCAACCTCTGTACAGGCCATTGCCCTTGAGAAGATGGGTGCCCCTCATTTTGCCTGGCGTGTTGGGGTCCTGTCTCTGTATCAGTCATGGAGATAAATGGCTTGAGGCAGCGTGTGCAGCTTGGTAGCAGGTAAAGACCAGAGTGTGCCCCATGGCACCCTCGAATTATAGCTGTTAACCTGGGAAATGAGGGAGAATCCCTCACATCTATTAAGCAGAGGAACAGGGAGAGAGAGTCAGTGTCTCCTTTTAGTTGGGTTCTATCTCGGCTAGACCAATAAGGTCCTCTTCTGGAGGTTCCTCCTGATATCTGCTGGGTTTTTGGGACTTTCCCTTGTTGGGACACTTATTCTTTCTAATGTCCTTTCCCCTTGCAGTAGGATCATTGACCCCTTGCTAAGGAGGTTCTCGGCCTCCTCCCTTGCTGCTGGGCATATTTATGGTCTTATAAGCCCCCTGTTGTGATCTCCCTGAGACCCTCTGATATCAACATATGTGGACCTGCATCTGGAGAGAACCTGCACCTGGCCAAGGGCACAATCTGGCCACAGGGCCTTGTGGGGGAGGGTTGTCTTGCATGGAGGGGAGGAAAATGGGTGGCTGCAGTGGCAGTGCCTTGGCTGGGGAGGCTGCAGCAGTGGCAGCAGTGGCAGCAGCCAGCCCTCTGGGGGAGGAGTTTCAAGCTCAGGGGAGGGGAGGGGAGCCTAAATTGTCATGAAGAGGGGAACATTAGGGGAGCAGTCTGTCGCTTCTTTGGCTCCCTGGGTGAGTCTCCGGGTAAAGCAGCCTAAACCTTTGCCTGGCTCTCCTTGCTCCATCCCAACTCCACAATTCTCCCGTGAGGCGGAGTCACAAGGACAGAGGGACAGGGGCGCCCTTTCCAATGAGGAGACCAGCCAGATGCTTGCCTGGCCATTTCCTGAAGGAACCCAGGTGACGCTCAGCCCCAGAGGTCCCAGCCTTGTGACACATGATCAGAAGCCATTCTTATATCACCACAGACCCAGTGCCATTCATTATGGAATCTCAGACAGGCCCACTCAGTCTCCATGGGCCCCTAGGGACCCCAAGGGTACCTGTCTGTGGAGCCACAGAATCTTACTCAGCAGGCAAGTGAGACCGAATCGCACATTCACATTCACATACACACCAGATGTTATTATATTCCCTACCAGAGAATCCCTACCTGTGAGGCTTCTGAAGTCTTGGGGAGTAAACAGGTGCCCCTTCCACTCTTGTGAGTGGCCCTGACTAGATTGGCCCCAGCCTTACCGGTTCTGACCCTCGGGTCCAGTACCTCACCAGCCAAGTCTCCTCGTGTCCGGTGGGAATGGCGGTGAGGTGCTGGCCTGAATGGGACAGAGAAGGAGACTGCCGATATTTAGGCAGGTTGCTCACTCTACCTTAGGATCCCTCATTCCGGTACCGCCTCGCTGTTCTCCCAAACTGGTGGCAACAATGAGCCAGCATGGTTGGGTTTCCTGCTCAGGGAACCAAATTTGTTATGGAACCAGGTTGGAACACTGGTGGAAAAACCAAGTGGCACTCAGAGATCTTGGGGGATTGGAGATTTATTTAACACAAGCGGGCTCAGAGGAGACCGTATGTCTCCAAAGATCTCAACCCTGATTGAGAGCAGGAAGGGTAATTTTTAGTTATCAGCCTCCGTATTTGTGTGTGTGTGTGGGGGGGGGGGGTTAAATGTGCAGCAAACAAGGGAAGAAGAACCCGGAGGACGGGGTCTCTAAGCTAGAGACCAGAGTTTGTTTTAGTTCAATCAGCCACCTTTAGTGTACCTTCTCCACTTCTCCAACAGAACTAGTTATGTGCAACATGATAGTGCATTGCTATTCTTACATCTACTGCTGATCTCTGGATTGTGGATTGTAAGTGAGAAGTTTAAAACACCACCCCTTTCTCTTACATGAAAAGAGAAATCTCTGTCTTCACCTAGCCTTCCTGTGATTGTGAAGACATGGCAATTATTTCAAGGCACAATTATCTACCTATGAGTCTGATGGAACTTATTTCACACATCTTCATCCCTAAAGCACTTTTCATAGAAAATATTACCCATATAGAGGCAGGAAATTCATAACAGATGTGTAGCTCCCTCTAGGTATGCATTCTGACCTTGTCACATTTGTGTCATCAAACACATTATTGACAACGTGAAAAATAAGCTCTCAACATCAAGATGGTGACATTAGAGGATATGGTGTAAAAGGAATTTCATGTGTTCTCAATTAGAAATAAATTTTAATGGTGAAGGAGAAAGTTAAAGTATTGTCAAATTTTTTGACATATAGTAGACACACCGTGTTGTATTAGTTTCAGGCGTATATCATAGTGATTCCGTGTGTATACAACATGCTCTCCATATACCTAGACAAGCGTAGCTATGATGTGAAAGCATGCAATATTTTCTTACAGGGTTGACTATATTCTATAACCTGTACATTGTATCCCAATGACATATTCATTTCATAGCTGGAAGCCTGTATCTCTTTCTCAAGGGTGTCAATTTTTTATTCAACCCATGTATTTTCATAGTAAATACCACTGCCTGTCGTTCATTCAGCATGTGTCAATTTGCAGTCTGTCTTTCTGGGAATGCTGCTTAAAGCATTACAAATTACATCATTGTATCAATAAATTCGGTTTCATTCCTTATTCAGTAAAAAGGAGAAGGAAAACATTTCTTTGTGTCCCAGGCCCTGTCAATAAGACCCTTCCCAATCTGGAGGGCAGGCTTAACTGGACCAGCTACACCCTCAGTATCTCCAGCTGAGCGGCCATGGCTTTGAACATTGCAGGAATTCCCACAGCGGCCAGCAGAGGGCGCGCACACAGCACGCCCATGGAGGGGCCGGTCCTCTGCAGGCTCAGCGATGGCCAGAGAAGGCGCCCATTAGGCTTTTCTGATCCAGGGTGCCTCAGAGCTGGAAAGGCTTCCTTGCTCCTGAGGACCCAGTTCCTCTGAGTGTGGGCAAAGAGCCAGAGCTGGGTATCCAGCAGGCTCCGCCCCCAGGCCTGGGGGAGACTCTGGAGGCTTCCCAGCCACTTGGTGTCTCCTCAGTGGTGGGGCTGAGTACTGGGGAGGGGTGCTGGGCAGCTTCCAGGAAGCGCTGGATGGTCAGTGAGCAGCACAGTCCCTTGCATTCTCAGGGCTGTCCGTGGTTTTTTCTTCATTTCCCCTGCCGGTATGTGAACAAGATGTATTTCAGTCAAGGATGTGTGGATTCAGGGGGTCCCACGATGCCACGTCAGAGAGGCTGGGTTTTTTTTTTGTTGTTGTTGTTGTTGTTGTTGTTGTTCCAGATTCAAAATTGTTTTAAGGGAGAAATCCTGTCACAAATACGGAGGAACAGGAGTCACTTTCAGTTTGGAAGTAAAGACACCAAATGTTGACTCTCAGGACCTTCTAGAAGAATCAGCTGGGACCCACTCTCCAAGTCCTGCTGGAAGCAGAGCCAGAGGTAAAAACACAATGTGCCCTCCACATCATACATGCTTTTATAATTTTCAGTGGGTGTTTTTCCCCCAACAATGTTGTAGTCGCTGAAAACAACTGAAAACCTGACAGGTACTTTGTGTCAGGAACCTCCCGTTATTTGAATATTCAATATTATTCCTGCGTCAGAATTTGTTACAGTTATCCTTTCTTGTCTTCGTTGGAAGGAATCTCATCAATGATATCTTAAAAACATACTAGTTACCTTATGTCTTTTTCAGTTGAGATTTGGCATGTTTTTTAATTTCTCATGAACTCGTGAAAAACTGAAATACTTTTAAATTGATTGCAGTTTTTACTAAAAGCTGATTCACGCCATCCCTCTGAGACTGCTGCTGGTCAAAGAACTTACCAATGCCACTTCTCAGTGTGGGAAAGATTGTACTAAGCAAGCATTGTGAGCCAAGTTTAGAAGAAAAAGGCTGAGCATAGTGTGTCTCTATGAAAATTGATGCTTAGATCCCCTGTCTGATACATTTCCACTTTTTTTTATGTTTCTTTTTTGGCCCATTTTCTCATTCAGAGATTCGTAGACCTGCCTCAGTTTTACATTCACCACCCATTTTAGTCTGGTGGACTTTTTTTTGAGTACGTTGTTAGATTCTGTTTACCAAATCTTGGTTGAGGACATTTGCATCTGTGTGCTTGAACGATATGGACCCGTAGTTTTGTTTTTTCGTGGTGTCTTTATCTGGTTTTGGTATCAGGGTAATGCTGAATTAATTTGGATATTTTCTTTCCTGTTCTATTTTCTGGAATAGTTTGACAAGTATAGGCATCAACTTTTCTTCAGATGTTTGATAGAATGTGCTTGTGAAGTTGTCCGGTCCTGGACTGTTGTCTCTTAGGTGACATTTGATTACTGAATCTGTCTTCTTGCTAGTAAACCATCTGTTCAAATTTTCGATTTCATTCTGCTTCAGTTTTGGTAAGTTCCATGTTTCTAGGAATTGATCCATATAATCTGGTTTGTCCAGCTTGTTGGCATATAGTTTCTCATAATATTCTCTTACAATTGTTTGTATTTCTGTGGTGTTGGTTGTTCTCTGTCATTGTTATTTATAGGTGTCATTTCTGTTTTCTGATTAGTCTGGCTAGGGCTTATCAATTTCAATGTTCTTTTCATTGAAGCAGCTCCTAATTTCACTTACCTTGTTCTACTGTAGTTTTAACTTCTATATCACTTATTTCTCCTCTGCTTTTAATTATTTTCTTCATTCTGCTGTTTGGGGGTTTTGTTTGTTGTCCTTTGTCTGGCTTTTATAGTTATAAGGTTATGGAGTTTACTTCAGGGTTTTTTGTTTTTTGTTTTTTCCTGAGGCAGACCTGTATTGCTATAAGCTTCCCTGTTAGAACTAGTTTTCTTGCTTTACAGAAGTTTGGATTGTTGTGTTTTCATTTTCATTTGTTTCCATGTTATTTCGATTTCATCTTTGATTTCTTGGTTGACCCATTGATTGTTTAGGAGCATGCTGTTTAACTTCCATGTTTTTGTGCCTTTTGCAGATTTTTTTTTTCTTGTTGGAGACTTCTACTTTCATAGCATTGTGGTCTGAAAAGACACATGGTATGACGTCGATTGGTTTGATTTTGTTTTGGCTTGTTTTATGACCTAATATTTTATTGAGTGTGGGGAATTTTCCATGTGCATGTTAAAAGAATGAGTATTGTGCTGTTTTAGGATGGAATGTCCTAAATATATCGGTTAAGTCCATCTGGTCTACTCTATCATTCAAAGTCACTACTTCCTTGTTGATTTTCTGATGGAATGATCTCTCCATGGGTGTCATTGGAGTGTTAAAGTGCCCTACCATGATTGTATGACTATCAATACTTTACTTTAGGTTTTGACTGTTTTGTGTACTTGGATGCTCTCAGGTTGAGCATGTATATGTTTACAATTGTTCTATCTTTTTTTGGATTGTACCTTTTATTATTACAGTGTCCTTCGTTGTCTCTTGTTACAGTTTTCTTTTTAAATCTATTTTTTCTGATATAGGTATGGCTACTGCAGTTTTCTTTTGATACTTTAGTTCTATAGTTAGTCTCTTGTAGGTAGAAGATAGATGGGTCCTATATTTTATTCATTCTATCACCCAGTGCCTTTTATTATGAAGAGAGAGTGCACAGGCATGGGATGGCAGGGTGGGGGAATGGGGGAAGATAGAAGGAGAGCGAGAGAGAATGAGAGTGAGAATGTATCTTAAGCAAATCCCAAGCTCAGTGCAGAGCTCAGTTGGGACTCAATCCCAGGATCCTGGGATCATAGCCTGAGCCCAAATCAAGAGTCGAAATCTCAAGCGATGGAGCCATCCAGGTGCCCCTATCTGTCCCCCAGTGCCTTTGATTTGAGCATGTATTCTGTTTCCGTTCAAAGTGATTGATAGACATACAGTTGTCCTTTTATTACTTGATGTTGGTTGTTTCTGAATCTGTCTGATCCTTTCTTCTCTTTCTCTTTTCTATGGTTTGCTGGGTTTATTTAGTAGTGCAGTTGAAATTGCTTGTCTTTATACTCTGCATATGTATTAGTGGTGTTTGATTTGTGGTTATTATTAGGTTTGTACCTAACCACTTCTGCATATAGAAGTCTATATTAAGTTGATAGTTGTTGAAGCTTGAACCAGTTCTTTACTCCTCTCCTCCCCGTGTTGTAGATATGTAGTGTCATATTTCAAAACCTTTCATATCGTGGATACCTTGGCTGATGTTTTACAGATATATTCATTTTTATTGCTTTTGCGTTTTGCACTTTAATACTGTCACTTTAGGTGTTTCTTTTCCACTTAAAGAGTCTCCTTTAACATTTCTTGCAGGGGTGGTTTGTTGGTTGTGAACTCGCTTAGTATTTATTTGGCAACCTCTTGATCTGTCCTTCCATCTGAATGATAGTGTTGTGGATAGACTCTCTTTGGCTACAGATGTTTTCCATTCAGCAACTTTACCATACCTGCTGCTCACTTACGGTTTCAAACTTTCTTCTGAAAAACATCCAGTGATAAACTTATGGGGTTTTTCTTGTAGGTAACTGTCATCTTTTCTCTTCCTGCTGTTAAAATTTTTCTTGATCATGACATTTTGTGTTTTAATTACTACATGACTTGGTGTAGATCTGCTTCTGCTGAATATTTTGGGGGTTCTTTGTGCCTCCTGCTTCTGAATCTGTTTCCTTCCCCGATTGAAGGAAGTTTTCATCTATTGTGTCTTGAAATAAATTTTCTGGTTCTATTTCTCAGAATTCTCAGAATGAGAAATAGGACAGGAAAGACCTATTGAAGCTTCTCTGATGAGTCACTGGATTTGCATGCGTGGAGGATACATTTGGGACTGAAATGAACAACCTACCTTTAATTTCAAAGAACTAGAAAAGGACAACAATCTACGTGCAATGTTCTCAAAACGGAGAAAGGAATACATATGAGAGTGGAAACCAATGAAACTGAGACCATGAAATCAATAGAAAATATGAAGAAGACCAACAGTGGGTTTTCGGGAGAGTGAAACAAAATTGTCAAGACTATACATAGACTATGCTAAGACAGAGAGACGACCCAATTCAAAATATCTATAAATAAAAGAGAAGACATTACACCTGATACCGAAGAAATATAAAGGAGACAAAGAGGTGACTATGCGCAAACTAGATGCCAGCAAACCACTTACCTAGAAGAAATGGATAGGTTCTTAGAAACACACAACCTACCGAGACTGTATCAGGAAGATATAGAAGGTTTGCACAGACCCATTAAAGGAAGACTGCATCAATACAAGAAGATAACCAATGCAAGTAAATTGAGTTAGTAATGGAAATTCTCTCAGGGAAGAAAAGCCCAGGAACAGGTGCATTCACTGGTGAATTTGAACAACGGTTGTAGAAGAAACTAACAGCAGTCCTCTCACTGATTAAAAAGGGATAAACACCTCCAAACTCATTTCATGAGACTGGAATTACCCTGGTAGGAAGCCAGAAAAGGATACTACTTGAACAGAAAACTATAGGCCAGTATCCCCGTGATGAATAGAGATGAATAATTCCCAATAATATACAAGCAAACCAAATTCAGCATCACCTTAAAAGGATCATTGACCGTGATGAAGGGCTTTTTTCCCTGTAAAGGAAGGATGTTTCAGAAATGCAAATCAATAAATGTGACTCCTCACATACTTGAATGAAAAAAAAAATCAACCAGAAACCAGAATCTTAAGTAGAAATAGCAAAGGCAGGGTTACTAGAAGGGAGGTGGGCAGGGGGATGGGTTTAATGGGTGACGGGCTAAGGAGGGCGCTAGTAGTGAGGAACACTTGGTGTTGTATGTAAGTGATGGATGACTACATTCTATACCTGAAACTAACACTACACTGTATGTTAACCAACTGGAATCTAATTAAAAACTTGAACAAATAAATTCTAAAGAAATACATAAATAAATTTAACCTAAAATAAATAAATACATTTTAAAAATTAAAGAGAAAACTCATGTGACGATGTCAATAGACACAGAAAAAAAGTTCTGAGAAAATTTGGTATCCATTTGTGCTAAAAATCTCTTTAGAATTCTGTGTAGAAGGAACATATCTCAACATAAGAAAGGCCATGTATGTGAAGCCCACAGCTAACATCATACTCAATAGTGAGATTGTGAAAGATTTTCCTCTAAGATGAGGCACAAGACAAGGATGCCCTAGATATGTGAAGGGGATTGGTTGATGCAGGTTTCTGTTTATGGAATGAATAAATCGCAGGTAGAAGACATAGCATAGGGAAAATAGAGAATGGTATTGGAGTGGTGATGCATGGTGAGAGATGACAGCTACACCTGTGTTAGCGTAGCACCATGTATACACTTGTCCACTCACTATGTTGTTCATCTGAGACTAATGTAACACAGTGTGTCAGCTATTCCCAAATAACATGATTTTTTTAAAAAATAAGGTAAAGGAATGAAATGAAAAGTTTAATGTAAAAGAACCTGTTCATATCTAATCAAGAAATGCAATAAAGTTCCAAAATAGAAAGTCACATATCAAATTCTGTAGCATTCCTATACACTAACCAAATTATCTAAGAGGAAAAGAAAACAATCCCATTTACAATAGCAACAAAAACAATAAAATTTATAGGAATAAATTTAGCTAAGGAAGTGAAAGACCTCTCTACAGAAAACTGTAAAACCTGTGTGCAGAAATGGAAGAAATTCAATTTGTATGAAAGAAACAGGAGAACACACAAGTCAGTGAAAAGCCATCCCATGTCCATCTGTCAGTGGAATTAATATAGATACAATGCCCATACTACCCAAAGCCCTCTAGAGATTCAGTGCAATCTCTATCAAGACTCCGATGTAAGTTTTATGCAATTAGAAACACATATCTTCAAATGTATTTGGAACCACAAAAAGACCCCAAGTAGCCAATGCAAGAAAGAACAAAACAGGTGGCATCACACTTCTTGATTTCAAGCTGCATTCTAACACAAAG
This sequence comes from Felis catus, assembly GCF_018350175.1. Lineage (NCBI taxonomy): Eukaryota > Metazoa > Chordata > Mammalia > Carnivora > Felidae > Felis > Felis catus. The sequence goes on from NW_025408536.1 coordinate 194,236, forward strand.
AAATCAGTTATGTCATTGGCATAGGCACACACACACAAGACAATGGAATGGAAATTGAGAGCCCAAACTAAAGCCATGCATGCAGTCAACTAGTATTTGACAAGGGAGTCAAGAATACTCAGTGGAGAAGAGTAGTCTCTTGAATAACTGGAGCTGGGAAAATTGGATAGTCACATGTATAAGATTAAAGCTTAGCACCTTATGTTACATCACTCCAAGAATTAACTTGAAATGGATTAAAGATGTAAATGAATGATATGAGAACAAAATTCTTCCTCACCATTTCAGCTCTTATTATGCCAAGACGTAACTGTTGAAGTGGTGAAGGGCTGGTTAGAGAGTAGTCCTGGAAATAGAAGCCTGTGTGTGTGAAACAGACTTTCTTTAGTAGTCTGGAATTATCCCCCTGATCCTTTAAGAGTAGCCACTTCCTTCCCTACATTTTCAGGCACAGCTAGTACCATGCTTGCTGCCAGCAATGCACTGCTTTGTCTCCACAAACCCCTAGAAGCTCTAGGTTGGACCCATTGGGAAGGGTGGAGTTTTGTGGCAGTGATGCTGCCCTGTTGAAACCAGGTGGAGGGGAAGGAGAGAGGTGCCATTCCGGCTTCACTGGGGTTCAGGTATGTTAGTGTTGGTGTTGGACTTTTCACCTTTTACTCTAACACATCTCAAGAGTTTAATTTCTGTCCGGCATGTCAAAATGGCTTCCAGAACAGTTCCTCCTTTCTCAGAAGTGCCCTCCGTGTCATACCCCGTTGGGCTGCTCTTTATCACCATCCATGGTCTTTGGGCCACCACCAACTTCTCCAACCTGGTGGCCTCTGGGACCTCACCCACCACCTCCACCATCTGGAACGATGATTGAAACAGTATGAGTTGACTTATAAAACACGTTTTGTCTTTTTACTTGTTGAGTGTTTGGAGAAGATGCAGTGATGGCACCACAGGGCTTTCAGGTTAGCCTGAGTGAGGACAGTGTAATGTGCTTCAAATTTCTCAGGAAATGAATGAAATGGGCAGTCGTTTCCACCCAGTGAGCTGGGCAACACATGTCTCTGAGAAGGAAAGAGGCCTTATACATGCTGAGAGACATAGCACTCCCTAGGATGTAGCTTGTACAGAGACCATGTGCTGGACTCTCTGAGGGATGAAACACACCCCTAACTTTATTTCTAGCTAGTTGAGACCTGAACTGTTCACAGCTGCTTGATTAGTTATAAAAACTCCTGAACCAGGGCCATGTAGACCTTCCTCAAAGGACAGGATCAGATCTCCCTCTTGTCCTCAAGGGTCACCTGAGGCACCTGAAAAACCCTCTGCCCCTAGTACGGGACATGAGAATGTGAAAGAGTTGAATATAATGAAACATGTTGCGGATGGTTTGTTTTTCTTGCACACAGTCTATGCAAGTCAGAATCAACTTCCATCCCCCTCCATCTTTTATGAGACCTAGGACATGGTGCAACTCCCATGGGGAATATCAGTTGTGTCTCTATCATGGATGCAGAGAAAGACAAGGTATATTCCATTGCCTATTTCAGTTGCAAAGCTTTCTGGAAACTTTTGTCTGACCTTGTCTGGTTTTCTATGCCCTCTGGTATTTTTACTGTTTGATTTGCATCCTCACAAGCCTCCAGACTTCTCCAGTTTAAGATCATCATGTTAGCTAGTGCCTCTGGACGCCACAAGTGTGTGGAGGCGGAGGACCACGTGGCTATCACTTTGTGTTTGTGGAAATAACTTGAGGAAAATGACACTTCACTGCACCCTCAAGTCTTCTGGAGCATGGGACACCTTTCTCACCTTCTTTGCATGGGATTATCCTGATTATTTTCATTTTTTTCCCTATTTCAGAGTAGGCCATGAATTTGTTCAGAATGTCTGCTATGAGCCTCGTGCCTGGAAAAGATAACAACACTTTCCAATACTACATTGTGTGCTTTGTGCAGTGTTGAGGGTTCTTAGAAAAATTTCAGAACTCATTACTGGTCCTTCTGTGTTGGTCAACGTGCAATAGAGAATTTCTCCCAAGCTTTGCGCAGTGGCAGTATCATAGCCAATGAGGTTTATCCGAGGCGCGATTATTGCTAATTGAGAATTTCTCCAGTTGTCCCCTAGGTGGAAATACTCTGAATTTTCAGAAGCGGCATGTGTAATCGAAAATGTACGTGCAACTTCAGTCGTGAAGGGAGAGAATCAGTGATCACCTGCAGGGCCAGTAACTCACAGAGTTCTTCAGTTGTATTTATATGAGCAGGTTCTCTTGTGTCCCGGGAGCAGTTGCAACTGGTACTTTGTCTCATGATGCCTTATGGGAGTTTTACACCTGAAATTGAGACATGTTTCCGTTCGTTCTTTTATGTAGAGTTTCTACCTCCCTTTTACAATGGGATAAAATAGCTCTGCAACTCATATTGTACTTAAAAGCTGAATTACCTGTGAATTAAGATAAACACTCTTGAGACCAATGAATGTGCGCAGGTAACGTGTTTCTCTCAGAAAACACATTTCTAGGCCCCCTGCAGGACTGCAGGAATCCCCATCTCCTCAGAGGTCTCTGTGCCCTTGCACAGAAGATGTCTTTGTCAGTGAGGGAAGCAGAGTAAGGACATGAATGGGATGGCAATTTGAGCTTTGACCCTGGGGTGGCCCTGAATCTCTGTGTGGTGCTGGGCTTTTCTTTCATTCCTTCATGTTCTGTCTGTTCTCAATGTGTAAATAAAAAGTCTGCAGATCTGGTGGAAGAGGGGTGTCCTGAACACAGATGCCTGCCTCTCTGGAATACGTTCCTTTATTAGACTGGCATTACTGCCATCAATTTCAAGAATAGGATTCCTTGGCTTTCTGCATTCGTAAACATGTGCAGTGATGTGTGGAGACAGTAGTTTCTCCTTGTGCATCTGGTACCTTCAGGCTGTAGGTGGGACCTCATAGGAGGTCCTCGTGAGACCTTCAGGTTGTAAGTGGGATCTCGTGGGAGGGTAGAGTTTTCTGGCACTGATGCTGCATTCTACTAGAACCCGTGAATGAACAAGGGTCCAGGTGCTGACACCTGCTTCATTGTGTTTCAGCTCCTGTGGGCGTTCTACTTCTGTCTGCCATACCAACATACCTGTCGCTTCTGTTCCATGTGTCCTTATGGTTGCAAGAGGACCTCCTCTTTTACCAGGTCCACCCTGCATGCCCCTGCCCACAGATCCCCTTTATCACTGTTCATGGACTCTATAAGTCACCACCAGCTCATTGGTGCCCTCAGTGACCTCCACCTCGACTATTTGTAAGATGATCTGAACAGTATGAGTTGACATGTTCAGCATATTCATCTACTGTCTTGTTGAGTCTTTGAGAAGATGTAGAGATGGCCTCACAGGCTTTTCAATGCAAGGGTGCTGCTGACTGAGGACACTGTTAAGATTCCTCAAGCTTCTTAGGACATACATATGTTGGGCTGTGCCTAAGTGTGTGTATCTCTGTGAGACTAAATGCGACGAAAGGTTGTAGATTAGCTGTGTGGCTTCCTTGGCTTCAGCCTGAGTCACACTCTTAGCGGGGAATTCAGGGTTGACCAGGAAATGCCCCTGCTGGACTCCTGTCACCGCAACCCTGAACCTGCTTTCACCACCCTGCCTGAAGGTTTGCATCTCCGACACTTCCCTCACAATTTCCTGAGGCTTTGCGTGTGTCCCTCTTGTCTCAGACCTAATGCCAGCTCTCAGTGGGGAGAGCCTCAGCTCAGAGCATCAGCTTTGTGATCTGAGAAGCAGGGATAATGTTGATCTCTGAGGTCAGTGCGATGAAGAGGTGGTTAAGCACATGAGGAATTTGTAAAATATATGGGATGAGTGAGCACTCACCCTTTTCAGCGTGGAAACGAATGTATCTGCACACAGAAGATCATCAGCAGATGTTCATTCAATTTCATGAGACTAAGGGTATAATGCCTGAGGCTGAGAGATTGGCAATTCTAGTTTCAAAGGATACAACAAAGACCCCTGTGTGTTTTCTATTAAAATTCAGGTCCTACTTTACAAGGAAGGAAAAGATAAGTATGAGAATATGGATGTTTAGGGATCTGAAGATAATCCTCTTCCATTACAGGTAGACACACAAATGCACCCTGACAAATATGTGCTCATCCAAGGCCACAGATGTATTGAAGAAGAAAACACGCATATAGAAGAACAGAAGTTCCCTTTGCAATAACTCAATCACTTTGACATAGAGGGCCACCAGTTTGAAATTTGAAGAGCACACTGAACCATTACAAACCAGCTGTGGTTATTATATATTTAGAGATGGTGTCTAATCTACCCCTTGGTCTGAATGATTTCCCTGTCCACCCCGTCCCCTCCACATTGTCCTTCCTAATATCCCCTAATACACTTGTCATAGTTGTGTTTCTATGTCAGCGTCTGCCTCCAGGAAAATCGACACTCATTCCCCATCAAGTGTACACTTTGGCGTTCCTGTATATGCAGTTAACAAACAGGTAGAATGTATAGTATTGGTGTACGAAGACAGATCATTCTTTGGGGTTGTATTGCCTGGAAGGGACCAATAGTTCCATCTTAGGGGTTGGATACATCCTTTAGGGAGATCTGGTGGTGGTTGTTCATGTATAGATTGATGCTCATGAGCACATGGCACATGTGCTAGTTGATGTGGTTTGTGCTGATGAGCAGGGCAGGTATCTGTCTCCAGGAAAGGGTCTCTTCTGATGGTGAGGAATGGATTCAGGAGACCAGTAAGGAGGCCCTGCATTAATTCAGCTTTTGCGCCCTTGTGCACCTTACCAGCTGCTAGCAATAGCACCAATCCAGGTGGCCTCCAAGGGGGCAAATGGCACAATTTTTGTGGCGAGTCACATGGTGTCCCATAAAGCTCCCCCTGAAGCCATATTGAGGCATGGGGAGGGCAGAGGTCCATGGTCTGAGAAAGGTTCCTTCGACACCACCCGGGAGAGTTGGGTGTAAGCATACGGCTCCTTCTACATCAGCCAATCCAATCTACATCAGGGACCCTGAACCCTGTGAGCCCTTTTTTCCTTCCAGCTTAGGGAAGCAGCCAGCCCTCCAGCAGCTTTTGGGTCATGGCTGGGCCACCAACGGTAAATGTCTGGCTGTCCACATTCTGCCAGCATTGCTTTAGCAAATGTCAATATGAGCAGCTGCTGTATGGGGGATTCTCCTCCATTTTGATCAGGGCCTGGGGCAAAACATGACGAGAGAGAGAGAGAGAGAGAGAGAGAGAGAGAGAGAGAGACAGAGAGACAGAGACAGGAGTTCCCTGTGCTCCTGGACAGGGCTGCATGCACAGAGCAGATAGCCTGAAGCCTGGGGAGAGGTGGACAAAGAGGTAAGGAGAGAGAAACTGGATGAGTGATAGGGGAATTGGGCAAGACCTAGAGAGTGAAAGAAAGAAACACAGAGAGGTGTGGTTAGAGAGAAACAGAGACAAAGAGGAAGTACAAGGAGAAAAGTGGAGCCCTGGTCCAGGTATGTGAACGGGGTGAGATGAGCCAGGGGAGAGGGGATGTGTGAAGTGGCTCTGAGTGCTGGGGCCGAAAGGGCTGGTATCATGGGCATCATAGTTTCATGACTCTAAGACTCCAACATCCCTGGGGTCAAGCTCTGCAGAGGTCATTGCAATCGAAAAGATGGGCATCCGTCATTTCTACTGGAATTGTGGGGCTCAGCGTTATGTTCTGTCATGGAGACGGATGTCTTCAGGGAGAATGTGCTGCTCTTTGGCGGCTAAACTCCAGAGCCCGCCCTGTGAGGAGGTGTCCCGGGGTCATCTCTCTCACTGCCCCCAGGCCCTGTTGGATTTCCCCCCTCCCCCCCAACCAGCTGGCGTTCCTCATGTTCTGAACCCAGGCATGAGACATTGTGTTGCCCCCAGGTTCTGCAGTCTGGACCTGGCAGAGGTGGACTGTTGATATTGATTAAAAAAAATATTTGACAATAGGTCCATATTCTCCCTCTGGAACGAATGGTGTGCATCCAAATCGTGGGGTGCTATCCTCCTGTCCACAACCAATCTGAGGATTCCAGAAGGTAGGTGAACCTTTTAAAACACCATAGTCTTCTCTTACATCATTCAAAGACAATTTCTTTCCCGGCTTTCTTTTAATTTTGAAGAGATGGCAATTACTAATTGAAAGCATAATGGTCCTGTAGGAAATTGACCTACATGAGTGATGGGCATTATTTCATCCATCCGTATCCCTAAAGCACATTTCATTGGAAATATAAGCCATGGATACATGTCATAAATTCATAACAGATGTGTAGCTCCTGTAAGTTGCATTCTGACCTTGTCACATATGTGTCATCAGATATTATTAGTGACTTTTCAGATAAGCTCTAAACATCAAGATGGTCATGTTAGAGAATCTGGTATATATATTGACTTTCACAGATTCTAAATTAGGAATGATTTTTCATTTTTAATGTTCCTATTTTTTTCCTTTTATGAGAGAGCCCGAGCTGGGGATGGGGGAGAGAGTGGGAGATACTGAATCTGAGGCAGGCGCCAGACTCTGAGCTAGTCAGGACACAGCGTGACTTGGGGCACAAACTGATGGACTGCAAGATCATGACCTGAGTGGAAGTCGGACGCTTAACCGACTAGGCCACCCAAGCGCCCCAGGAATGATAGTTTACTGGCAAAGAAGGAGAAATTAAAGATAGTGTAAAGGATGTCTATTTTTAATTGAAATATTCTTCACACATTTGTTGTATTAGTTTTAGACATACATTGTAGTCCTTCCTTATGTCTATAAATTATGTTGTACTTAAGCACAAGTGTAGCTATCCTGTGAAAGTATGCAACAGTATTATTACAGGATTGACTCTCTTCCATTGGCTGTCCCTTGTATCCCTAGGACTCATTCATTCCATAGCTGGAAGCCAGTATCTCTCTCTCAAAGGTGTCCATTCTTTATCTAACCTAAACACTTAGGTGGTAAACACAATAACCTCTTGTTCATCATGTGTAATTTGGTGGTCTATTTTTCTGGGAACATTGCTTAAAGCATTACAAATGATGCCATTACCTTAATAAAGTTGGTTTCATTCTTCACTCACAAGAACGGAGAAGGAAAAGATTTCTTTGTGCCCTAGGCCCTGTCACTAAGACCCTTCCCAGTGTAGAGAACAGGCTTAGTTGCCCAGAGCACCTTCGGTCCCTCAGCTGAGCCACCAGGGTCTTCAACATTGCAGGAATTCCCATGGTGGCCAGCAGAGAGAGCTGGAGCACCACAGACCCGGAGGGGCGGGTTCCTCTGCATGGGCAGTGATGGCCAGCAGAGGGCGCACGATCGTCTTTTCTGACCCAGGGCACCTCAGAGCAGGAAGGACTTCTATTGATCCCAGAAACACAGGGCCTCTGCTGCTGCTGCCTCAGGACAGAGAGCAGAGGTGCATTTCCAGCGCGTTCTGCCGCCCACCCCAGGGGAGACCTGGGGAGCTTTGCAGCAACTTGGCATCTCCTTCGTCCCACAGAGTATCTGCCTTGTTGTACTGAGTGCTGAGGAGGGGGCACTGGGTGGCTTCCCTGAGCAAGCTGGTTGCTGAGCTGCACAGGCCCTTGCATTTTCTGGGCTGTTCCCGTGTTTCATTCCTCCCCTTCCTGGACAGTATTTGAACAAGACGTATTTTACTAAAGAACTCGTGGATTGCGGGGTCCCACGACATCACCTCATAGATGCAGTCGATGGTTTGTTCCAGATTCAGGCTTGTTTCCCGGAAGAAACCCTGACAGAAGTTCAGAAGAACGGGAGCTGCATTCTGTGAGGACGTGAATACATGAAATGCTCGTCTCATGACCTTCTAGAAGAATGAGCTGGGACCCACTTTCCGAGTCCTGCTGGAACCAGAGACCGAGGTAAGGGCTCAAACTGCCCCCACATCATACATGCTTTTTAAAAAATTTCATGGTTATTTTCCCACCCTAGTGAAGTGATTGAAAACTACAGAAAACCTAGTAGGTAGGTGTCATTAACCTTATGTTATCTTTTAATTTAAATTCCAGTGAGTGAAGACACAGTGTAGTATTAGTTTCAGGTGTCCAATATAGAGCAACCCTTCCACATGTCACCCGGAGCTCATCCCAGGTGCACTGCTTAATCCCCAGCAGCTGTTTCACCCATTCCCTCACCTCACTGTGGAAGCCCTCAGTTTGTTTCCTAGTTAAGAGTCTGTTTGTTTGTCACTGTGTACTTCACCGCCCCCCCCCTTTGTTTTGTCTTATTTCCATGTGTTAGTGAAATCATCTGGTATTTGTCTTTCTCTGACAGGCTTTTTTCACCCAGCATAACATTCTGTCGCTCCTCCACCTCGTCGCAAATGACAAGATTTCATGTTTTTACGGCCTAATAATATTACATTCCATATACTACATCTCAATTTATTCATCAGTTGATGGATGCTTGGGAAGTTTCTGTAATTTGGTTGTTGTAGAAAATGCTGCTGTAAACATCATGGTGCATGTATCCCTTTGAAGAATTATTTTTGTATTCTTTGTGTAAATACCTCTTAGTGAAATTGCTGGATCTTAAGGTAGTTCCATTTCCATTTTTTTTGATGAATCTCCATGATGTTTTCCAGTGTGGCTGCACCAGTTTGCATTCCTACCCACAGTGCAAGAGTGTTTCTCTTTCCTCACATCCTTGGCAACACCTGCTATTTCATCATTCATTGATTTTAGTCATTCTGAAAGATGTGATGTGTTATCTCATTGTACTTTTGAGTTGTGTTTTCCTGAAGATCAGTATTGTTGAGCATCTTTTCATATGTCTCTTGGCCATGTGTATGTCTGCCTTGGGAAAATGTCCATTCGTGTCTTCTGCCCAGTTTTAATCGGATTTCTCCTTTTTTGGGTGCTGTATGACTTTATTTGTTTTGGGCACTAAGCCTTAATCAGATGTCGTGTGCAAATAGTATTCTGTAGGTGTTTTAGTTTTGTTGATTATTTCCTTGGTGTTAGAAGCTTTTTATTTTTACGAAGTCCCATTATTTTTGCTTGTGTTTCCCTTAACTCAGGAGATATATCTGCAAAGATGTTTGTACAGCCAATGTCAAATAAGATACTGTCTGTGTTCATCATCCTCTGGGATTTTTATGGTTTCAGGTTTCACACATAGGTCTTTATCCATGTTGGATTTATTTTTGTGTATATTGTAAGAAGGTGGTCCATTGTTGGTCTTGTTTTGTTTTGCAGGTTGCTGTCTAGTTTTTTCCAAAACCATATGTTGAGGAGATTCTTTTTAAGTGTATGTATTTATTTTTGAGAGACAGAGAGAATGCAGAAGGGGGCAGAGAGAAATGGGGATTGAGAATCCCACACATGCTCTGCACTGCCCTGAGATCATGACCTGAGCTGAATCCCCAATCACATGCTTTGCAGCCTCCCATGTGTCCCAAGACTATCTTTTTTTTTTCTCCATTGGATATACTTTCCTGCTTTGTTGAGAATTAATTGACCATATAGGTTTGAGTTCATTTCTGGGTTTCCGTTCTATTGATCTCTGCGTCTGTGTGTTGTTGTTGTTGTTGTTGTTGTTGTTGTTGTTGTTGTTGTTTTTTGCCAGTACCATACTGTTCTGTTCAGTGCAGCTTTTTAATATAACCTGAAGTCTGGAATTGTGATGCCTCCAGCTTTAGTTTTCTTCTTCAATTTTGTTTTTGCTGTTTGGAGTCTTTGTCGTTCCATACAAATCTTGGAATTATATGTTGTAGTTCTGTAACAAATGTTTTTGTTAATGTGATAGGGATTTCATTACATATGTAGATTGTTTTGAGGAGTGTAGACATTTTAACAGTATTTTTGCTTCCCATCCATGAGGGTGAAATATATTTCCTTTTCTTTGCGTCCTCTTCCATTTCTTTCATCAGTGTTTCATAGCCTTTAGAGTACAGGTCTTTCACCTCTTTGGTTAGGTTCATTCTAGGTATCTTGGGGTATTTGGTGCACCTGTCAATAGGATTGATCCCTTACTTTCTCTTTCTGTTAATTCATTACTCGTCTATAGAAATGCAATAGATTTCTGTACATTGATTTCTGTATATTGTGATTTGTGGAATTCATATATAAATCCTAGCAATTTTCATTGGAGTATTTCATGGTTTTTATAGAGAGCATCATGTCAGTTCCAAACAGCGAAAGTTCTACTTCTTCCTTGCCAATTCGGATGCCTCATTTCTTTTTTTGTCTGATTGCTGTGGCTAGGACTTCTTGTACTATGTGGAATAATAGTGGTGACGGGTCATCCTTGTCTTGCCCCTGACCTTGGAGGAAACACTTTCAATTTTTCCCCATTGAGGATGAGCTGAGCTGTGGCTTTTTCCTAGGTGACCTTTATATGTGTAGGTAGGTTTAGTCCAAGTCTACTTTGCTGAGGGTTTTTATCATGAATGGATGTGACATTTTGTCAAATGGTTTTCCCGCATCTGAGGAAAGCATCATATTGTTCTTATCCTTTCTTCTATTACTGTGGTGCATCATGTTGATTGATCTGTGAATGTGGAGCCACCCTTGCAGCCCAAGAATATATCCCACTTGATTATGGTAAATGATTCTATTAATGTATTGTTGACTTTAATTTGAAGGTATTTTAATGAGAATTTCTGCATACATACTCTCAGGCTATTGGTCTGCAGTTTTATTTTAAATTTTTTAACATTTTTTTAAATGTTTATTTCCTTAGATAGAGTACATAAACGTGAGGGAGGGGCAGAGAGACAGAGAGAGAGAATCCTGGCCATGCTCCACACTGTCAATGCACTGTCCAATGTCGGACTGGAACCCACGCCCCACAAGATAATGTCCTCATCCAAAATTAAGAGCTGGACAATAAACCGACTGAGCCACACAGGCGCCCCGGCAGTTTTCGGTTTTAGTGGAGGCTTTATCTGGTTTTGGTACCAGGGTAATGATGGCCTCATAAGATGAATTTGTAAGTTTTTCTTCTTTTTTATCTTTTGTAATAATTCGAGGAGAATACATATTACCTCTTCCTTAAATGGATGGTAGAATTAATCAGTGAAGCCCTCTGCCCTGAACTCTTGTATTGGGGGGAGATTTTTTTTTTCTTATTGATTTGATTTCTTTCTGTTTTCAGATTTTAGGTATCTTCCTGTTTCAGTTTTGGTAGCTTTTGTGTTTCTAGGAATTTGTCCATTTTTCTCAGAGTGTCCAATTTGTTGCATATAGTTTTTCATAATATTATCTTCTAACTGTATTTTTGTAGTGTTGACTGTTGTTTCTCCTTTCTTATTTGTGATTTTATTTATTTGAGTCCTTTCTCTCTTCTTTGTGAAAACTCTGCCTAGGAAGTTTTCATGTTGATTACTGTTTTCAAGGAACCAGTCCCTGGTTTCATTGATTTGGTCTAGTGTCTTTTTGGTTTGTATATCCCTCATTTCTGCCTTAATCTCTATTATTTCCTTCATTCTGCTGTTCTTCTCATTCCTTTAGTTGTAAGTTAGGAGGGTTTGAGATTTTTCTTGCTCTTTAAGGTAGGCTTGTATTGCTATATACTTCCATCTTAAATTGCTTTTGCCGCATTCCAAAAGTTTTTACCAGTGTATTTTCATTTTCATTAGTTTCAGTGTATTTTCTTATTGATTTCCTGTTTGACCCATTCATTTCGTAACATGTTATTTAACCTCCCTTTATTTGTGGCCTTTCCCCCTTTGTGTGTGCTGTGTGTGTGTGTGTGTGTGTGTGTGTGTGTGTGTGTGTTTGTGTGTGTATGAGTGTGGTTAACTTCAAGTTTCCTAGCGTGTGGTCAGAAAAGATGCTTGGTCTGATCTCTGTCTTTAGGTACCTGTTGAGGCCTGACTTGTGACCTAGAATGTGATCATTTCTGGAGAATGCCCCATGTGCGCTTGAAAAGAATGTGTACTCTGCCATTTTAGTATGGAGCGTTCTGAATATATCTGTTAAACGCATCTGGTCCAGTGTGTCATTCAAAGCCATTGTTTCCTTGTTGATTTTCTGTTTACAGGTTCTGTCCATTGATGTGACAGATGTGTTAAAGTCCTCTATTATCATTTTATTATTATAAATTCTTTTATGGTTTTGTTAAATGTTTTTTATATTGGTGATTGCATATTGGGTGCATCAAAATTTACAATCATTGGATCTTTTTGTTTGGTTGTCCCCTTTAGTATGAGATAATGTCTATCTTCGTCTCTTGTCACAGCTTTATTTATTTTTTTAATGTAAGTCTTAGTTGACATATAGTGCATTCTCTGTTTCAGGAATAGAATCCAGTGATTCATCCCTTACATACCACACCCAGTACCCATGACAACAATTGCTCTCCTTAATACTCGTCCGCCGTCTAGCCCAGCGCCGACACATCTCCCTCTATCAACCCTCACTTTTTTTCGCTATGGCTAAGAGACTCATGTGGTTTGTTACCACTCTTCTCTTTTCCTGCCCCCTTCCCATGTTTTCATCTGTTTTGTTTCTTCAATTCCACATGAGTGAAATCATATATGTGTCTTTCACTGATTGACATATTTCACTTAGCATAATACATTCTAGGTCCATCCACATCGTGGCAAGTGGCAGGGTTTCATTCTTTATGAAGCTGAGTTTCATTTCATTGTATATACGTATGTATATTTGTATGTATATATGAGCATACACGTGAGTACATATGCACACACACACACACACACACACACACACACACACACAAGTTCTTTATACCTTCATCAGTTGATGGATACTTGGGCTTTCTCCATAGTATGGCTAATGTTGATAATGCTGCTATAGGGGCGCCTGGGTGGCGCAGTCGGTTGAGCGTCCGACTTCAGCCAGGTCACGATCTCGCGGTCTGTGAGTTCGAGCCCCGCGTCTGGCTCTGGGCTGATGGCTCGGAGCCTGGAGCCTGTTTCCGATTCTGTGTCTCCCTCTCTCTCTGCCCCTCCCCCGTTCATGCTCTGTCTCTCTCTGTCCCAAAAAATAAATAAATAAACGTTGATAATGCTGCTATAAATATTGGGTGTATGCATTTTACTACTAGGTATTGACCCAAAGGGTACCAAACTACACTCTCGGTTTTGAAGTTTATTTTGCCTAATATAAGTATTGCTACTGGCTTTCTTTTACATTATTGTCATGATAAACGTTTTTTCTTTCCCTCCTTTTAAATCTGCAGGTGACATATGTCCAAATAACGCTTTGTAGGCAGCATCTAGATAGACCTTGTTTTGTTTTTGTTTTTGTTTCTTTCTTTTTATTTTTCTGTCCATTCTGACACCCTATCCTTGTCTTTTGATTGGAGCATGTAGTCGATTTACATTCAGAGTAATTATTGATAGGTATATATTTAGTGACATTCTACTAGTTGTTTTCCATTGTTTCTTGATGTTTTCTCTGATCCTTTCTTGTCTGTAACACTTTTGGTCTTTCATTTCCACTCCAAGAGTCTGATTTAAATATTCTTTTCTTTTGACTGGTAGTCCATTTCTTTACTTATTTTTATATTTCTTCTTCGTTAAAATTTAAGCCCCAGTTAGTTACCTTATAGTGGAATACAGTTTCAGGATTAGAATTTAGTGATCCATCAATTACAAAATGTATCCAGTACTCATTCCAAGTGCCCCCCTGAGTGCCCATCACCTATTTAGCCCATACCCCTATTCAGAAACCTTCCTGGAGTCCTGAGCTTCTTCCCTCTATTTAACAGTTTCTTATCGTTTGACTCCCTCTCTGTATCTTATTTTTGCTTTCCTTTCACTATGTTCATCAGTGTATTAAATTCCACAGATGAGAGAAATCATATGATGTGTGTCTTTCTCTGACATATTATGGTTAGCATAATAAAGTCTGGTTCCATCCACCTTGTTGCAAATAGCAAGATTCCACTCTTTTTGATTGCCGAGTAATATTCCACTGTATGAATATACCACATCTTCGTTATCCATTCATCTCTCAATGGTCATTTGGGCTCTTTGCATAATTTAGCTATTGTTGATAATCCTGCTATAAACACTGGAGTGCATGTGCCTCTTCGAGTCAGCGTTAGTGTGTCCTTTGGATAAATGCCTATTAGTGCAATTGCTGGGTTGTAGTGTAGTTCTCTTATTGTTTCTTGTAACGAATCTCCATACTATTTTCCAGAATGGCTACACCACTTTGCATTCCCACCAGCATTGCAAAAGCGTTCCCTTTCTCTGCATTCTTGCCAACATCTGTCGTTTCCTGAGATGTTAATTTTAGCCATTCTGATAGGTGTGAGGGGATATCTCATCGTGGCTTTGATTTGTATTTCACTTATGACGAATGAGGTTGAGCATCTTTTCATGGTATGACCAATCTGGATGTGATCTTGTTAAAGTGTCTCTTCATGTCTTTTGCCCATTTCTTCACTGGGTTATTTGGTTTTTGGGTGTTGAGTGTGATATGTTCTTTATAGATTTTGGATAGTAACCCTTTATCTGATATGTCACCTGAAAATATCTTCTCCCATTCCATTCAGTTTCTTTTAGTTTTGTTGATTGTGTCCTCTGCTGTGCAGAAGCTTTTTATCTTGAGGTCTCAATAGTTCATTTTTGTTTTTATTGCCCTTGTTTCTGGAGACTTGACAAGAAAGATGGTGCTGCAGTCAGGATCAAAGAGGTCGGTTGCCTTTTTTCTCCTCTAGGATTTTGATGGTCTCCTGTCTTACACTTAGATCTTTCATCCATTTTGAGGTGTGTGTGTGTGAGAGAGAGAGAGTCAGAGAGAGAGAGAGAGAGAGAGAGAGAGAGAGAGACAGACAGACAGAGACCCAGAGGTTTAAGAACATAGTCCAGGTTCTTCTTCTCACTGTCCATTTTTCCCAGTACCATGTGCTGAAGAGACTCTTTTTTTTCCGTTGGATATTCTTTCCTGTTTTGTCAAAGATTACTCGGCCATAATTTTGAGGGTCCATTTCTGGATTCCCTATTCTGTTCCTTTGATATATGTGTCTATTTTTGTGCCCGTCCCATACTGTCTTGATGATTGCTGCTTTCTGATGCACCATAAAGTCCAGAATTGTAATGTCTCCAGGTTTGTTTGTTTTTTTTTTTCTTTTTCAACATTACTATGGCTCTTTGGGGTCTTTTCTGGTTCCATACATATTTTAGGATTGTTTGTTCTAGGTCTGGAAGAATGCTGATGTTATTTTGATAGGAATTACATTGAATTTGTCCATTGTTTTGGGTAGTATTGATATTTTAACAATATTTGTTCTTCCAATCCATGAGATGGGATGTTGTTCCATTTCTTTGTGTCTTCTTCAACTTCTTTCATAGATGTTGTATGGTTTGTTCTTTTATTTTTTTTAATGTTTATTTATTTTTAAGAGAGTGAGCGAGTGAGCAAGAGCCCGTGAGCAGGGGAAAGGCAGAGAGAGGGAGACACAGAATCTGAAGCAGGCTCCAAGCTCCAAGCTATCAGCACAGAGCCCGTCACAGGACTCAAACCCACAAATGCGGGATCATGTCCTGAACTGAGGTTGGCACTTAACCGACTGAGCCACCCAGGCACCCCTCTTTTGTTTTAATGTACTGATCTTTTACCTCTTTGGTTAGATTCATCCCTGGGTATTTTATGCATTTCTGTGCAGTTGTAAATGAGATCAATTCCTTAATTTTCTTTCTGTTGATTCATTATTGGGGTATAGAAATGCAATCAACTTCTGTATATTGAATTTATATTCTGAGACTTTCCTGAATTCCTGTATCAGTCCTAGAAGTTTTTTGGTGGAGTCGTTTGGATTTTCCACGGAGAGTATCATATCTGTGAGGAGGGAAATTTTGACCCCTCCTTGCCAACTTGGACACCTTGTAATTCTTTTTGTTGTCTGATTGCTGAGGCTAGGACTTTCAACAGAATGGTGAATAACAGTGTTGAGAATGGACATCCCTGTCGTGTTCCTGACCTTAGGGGGAAAGCTCTCAGTTTTCCCCATTGAAGATATTATTAGCTGTGGGACTTTCATATCTGGACATTCTCACATTGAGCCACGACCCTTCTATCCCTCCTTTCATGAGGTGTTTTTTTTTCCATCAAGAAAGGATGCTGCTGCATTTTGTCAAATGTTTATTCTGCATCTATTGAGAGGATCGTGTGGTTGTTATCCTTTCTTTTATCAACGTGATATATCACATCAGTTGATTTGCAGATATTGAATCGGTTGTGCATCCCAGGAATAAAATCCACTTCATTGTGCTGAATAATCTTTTAATGTATTGTTGAATCCAGTTTGCCACTTTTTGTTGAGATTTTTTGCATCCATGGCCATCAGGGAAATTTGTCTCTCGTTTTCCTTTATAGTGGGGTCTTTGTTCAGTTCGGACTCAAGGCCATGCTGGCCTCATAGAATGAGTTTGGAAGTGTTCCCTCCATTTTTCTTCCCATGACCTTATCTTGTTCTTTCATTTGGGATGCCTCCCTCTTGTCTTGGAATTTTGGTTGAGTATTTGCCATCTCTGTGTTACCAAAGCTCATTGTGTTACCTGCCTATGAGTTGAATGGTTTTATGAAGAGGAGGTCATCCAATGTCCAGGGCCTGGCACATCACGGAGTGTCTGTGGTGTGTGTCGCATGCACTGTTTTGTGTTCTGGCTGCACTATCCTTCAGGTCAGTTGTATGGGAAAGGTAGGCTCCTTGGCTAGAATGTGGTGAGTCTTACTGAGGTCGCATCTGGGATCCCTGGAAACTGCAGTGCAGTCAGAACTGGGTTCACTGCATGGTGCAGTGCGCGGGCACTGGGTTCACTGGAGGGGGCAGTGCCACGGGTACTGGCTTCACTGGAGGCTGCAGTGTCACGGGCAGTGGGTTCACTGGAGGCTGCACTGCTGCGGGCACTGTGTTCACTGCAGGCTGCATAGAAGCGGGAACTGGGTTCAATGCATGGTGCACTGCCGCGAGCACTGAGTCACTGGAGGGTGCAGTGTGGCAGGAACTGCCTTCACTGGAGGGTTTCAGTGCTGCGGGCAGTGAGTTCACTGGAGGCTGCAGTGCTGTGAGCATGGGTTCACTGCACGCTGCAGTGCCAGGGGAACTGGGTTCACTGGAGGCTGCAGTGCTTAGGGCACTTGGTACACTGTGGGTGAAGTGCCGCAGGCCCTGCGTTCACTGGAGGGTGCAGTGCAGCGGGCACTGCCGTCACAGAAAGCTGCAGTTCCGCATGCAGTGGGTTCACTGGAAGCTGCAGTGCTTCCAGCGAAAAGTTCACTGGAGGCTGAGTAACTCCACAAGTGGGTTCACTGGAGGCTGTAGTGCTTCGGTGTGTGGGTTCCCTGGAGGCTACAGTGCTCGGGCAGTGGGTTCACTGGAGGCTCCAGTGCCGAGGGCACTTATTCACTGGAGGATGCAGTGCCACGGGTACTGGTTTCACAAGAGGATGCAGTGCCACGGGCACTGGGTTCACTGATTTCTGTAGTGCCGCGGGCACTGGGTTCACTTGAGGCTGCAGTGCTGCGGGCACTGTGTTCACTGGAGGCTTCAGTACCTTGGCACACTGTTCACTGGAGGATGCAGTGCTGCGGGCACTGTGTTCACTGGAGGATGCAGTGCCACGGGCACTTGTTCACTGGAGGCTGATGTGCCTCGGTCAGTGGGTTCACTGGAGGCAGCAGTGCCTCGGTCAGTGGGTTCACTGGAGTATGCAGTCCCGTGGGCACGCGATTCACTTGAGGCTCCACTGCCGCGATCCTTGGGTTCACTTGAGGCTGCAGTGCCGCGGGCACTGGGTTCACTGCAGGCTGCAGTGCCTGGAGCAACGGTGCGCACCTTCAACCATGGGGCTTGTCTTCAGGCCCTGGGAGCACCTTCAGGCACAGTGAGCGGCTTCATGCACAGGGCGCGACATCAGGCATGGGGAGCCTCTATGCACTTCAGGCACAGTGTGAGCTGACAGGCACTGGGCTCGCCATCAGGCACAGGGCGCGCTCAGGCAAGGGGTGCGCCGTCAGGCATGGGCAAGCCTTCACGGAGTGCCTGTGCCCTTGAGGCAAGGGGAGCGCCTTCAGGCATGGTGCTTGCCTTCAGGCAATGGGAGCTTCTTCAGGCATGGGGCACGGCTTCAGGCACAGCGAGCTCCTGTGCCATTCAGGCCAGGGGAGCACATGTGCCTTTCAACAAGGGACGCCCCATCATGCACAGGGCACTCAAGGAGACACAGAGAATGCCCTCTGGCAGGGGTGCACCCTCAGAGAGTGCCTATGCCATTCAGGCAAAGGGAGTGCCTTCAGGCACGGGGAGTGCCTTCAGACATGCTGAGTGGCGTCAGAAACTGGAGGGTCTGTGCCGCGAGCACAGAGCCTAGAGGCTCTGTGCCGTGAGCACTGGGGTACTGGAGGCTGCAGTGCCGAGGTCATGGGGCACTGGAGGCTGCAGTGCCACTGCCACTGGATTCACTGGAGGATCCATTGCTGCGGGCACTGGGTTCACAGGAGGCTGCAGACCGCGGGCACTGGGTTCACTGGGGCTGCAGTGCCTCACGCATTGTGTTCACTGGATGCTGCAGTGCCACAGGCACTGGGTTCACTGGAGGGTGCAGTGTGGCGGGCACTGGCTTCACTGGTGGCTGAAGTGCCGCAGGCACGGGGTTGATTAGGTGCTGCAGTGCCACGGGCGCTGCGTTCACTGGAGGAGGCAGTGCCGCGGGCACTGGGTGCATTACAGGCTGCAGTGCCCCGTGCACTGGGTTCACTGCAGGATGCATTGCCGCGGGCACATTGTTCACTGGAGGCTGCAGCGCTGTGGGCACTGGGTTCACTGGAGGGTGAAGTGCCGCAGGCACTGCGTTCACTGGAGGGTGCAGTGCAGTGGGCGTTGCCTTCACTGGAAGCTGCAGGGCCGTGGGCACTGGGATCACTGCAGGCTACAGAGCACCGGTCAATGAGGTAAGTGGAAGCTGCAGTGCTGCGGGCACTGGGGTTACTGGAGGATGCAGTAAGAACCTTATGGGTTTTCCCTCTTAGGTAACTGTCAACTTTTGTTTTCTTGCTGTGAAAATTTTTCTTTATCACGACATTTTTGGTTTTAATTACTATACGACTTGGTGTGGATCTGCTTCTTTTGAATATACAGGGGGTCCTTTGTGCCTTCTGCTCTGGATCTGTTTCCTTCCCCGCATTAGAGAAGTTTTCATTTATTGTGTCTTCAAATAAATTTTCGGATTCTATTTCTCGGAGTTCTGAGAATGAGAAGTAGGACAGAAAAGACCTATTGAAGGTTCTCTGATGAGTCACTGGGTTTGCATGCCTGGAGGACAGATTTGAGACTCAAATGACCAACCTACCTTTAACTTCTAAGAAATAGAAGAAAACAACAATCTATGCCCAATGTTCTCAAAAGGGAGAAATTAATCCATATGAGAGGGGAAACCAATGAAACAGACCATGAAATCAATAGAAAATATGAAGAAGATCAACAGCGGGTTCTTAGAAGAGTGAAACAAAGTTGTTAGGACTATACATAGACTATGCTAAGACATAAAGAGGACCAAATTCAAAAGAATTATAAATAAAAGAGAAAATATTATGCCTTATACCAAAGAAACATAAAGCAGACAAAGTGGTGACTATGGCCAAATTAGATGACAGAAAACTACCTACCTAGAAGAAATGGATAGGTTCTTAGAAACACACAACCTACCAAGATTGTATCAGGAAGATATACAAGGTTTGCACAGACCCATTAAAGGAAAACTGTATCAATACAAGAAGATAACCAATGTAAGTAAATTGAATCAGTAATCGAAGTTCTTCCAAGGAAGAAAACCCCAGGACCAGGTGGATTCATTGGTGAATTTAACCAAACGTTTGTAGAAGAACTAACAGCAGTCCTCTCACTGATTCAAAAGGAATGAACACCACCAAACTCATTTCATGACACTGGAATTACCCTAGTAGGAAGCCAGAAAGGATACTACCTGAACAGAAATCTATAGGCCAGTATCCCTGTGATGAATATAGATGAATAATTCCCAATAATGTACAGGCAAACCAAATTCAGGATCACATGAAAAGGATCATTGACCGTGACGAAGGGTTTATTCCCTGTAAAGGCAGGATGTTTCAGAAATGCAAAGCAATAAATGTGACCCCTCACATAATTGAATGAAATAAAAATCAACCAGAAACCAGACTCTTAACTATAAATAACAAATGGAGGGTTACTATAAGTGAGGTGGGCAGGGGCATGGGTTAAATGGGTGATAGGCTATGGACGGCGCTAGCAGTGAGGGTCACTGGCTGTTGTATGTAAGTGATGGATGATTGCATTCTATACCTGAAATTAACATACACTGTATGTTAACCAATTGGAATTTAAATAAAAACTTGAAAAAATAAATAAGAAATGCATACATAAATTTAAACTAAACTAAATAAATACATTTTATTTTATTTTATTTTTAATATATGAAGATTATTGTCAAATTGGTTTCCGTACAACACCCAATGCTCATCCCATAATGTGCCCTCCTCAATACCCATCACTTACCCTCCCCTAATTCCCACCCCCCATCAACCCTCAGTTCTCAGTTTTTAAGAGTCTCTTATGCTTTGGCTCTCTCCCTCTCTAACTTCTTTTTTTTTCCTTCCCCTCCCCCATGGGTTTCTGTTAAGATTCTCCGGATCTACATAAGTGTGAAACCATATGGTATCTGTCTTTCTCTGTATGGCTTATTTCACTTAGCATCACACTCTCCAGTTCCATCCCTGTTGCTACAAAGGGCCATATTTCATTCTTTCTCATTGCCACGTAGTACTCCATTGTGTATATAAACCACAATTTCTTTATCCATTCGAAAGTTGATAGACATTTAGGTTCTTTCCATAATTTGGCTATTGTTGAGAGTGCTGCTATAAACATTGGGGTACAAGTGCCCCTATGCATCAGTACTCCTGTATCCCTTGGGTCAATTCCTAACAGTGCTATTGCTGGGTCATAGGGTAGGTCTATTTTTAATTTTTTGAGGACCTCCACACTGTTTTCCAGAGTGGCTGCACCAATTTGTATTCCCACCAAGAGTGCAAGGGGGTTCCCGTTTCTCCACATCCTCGCCAGCATCTATAGTCTCCTGATTTGTTCATTTTGGCCACTCTGACTGGCGTGAGGTGATATCTGAATGTGGTTTTGATTTCTATTTCCCTGATGAGTAGCGACGTTGAGCATCTTTTCATGTGCCTGTTGGCCACCCGGATGTCTTCTTTAGAGAAGTGTCTATTCATGTTTTCTGCCCATTTCTTCACTGGATTACTTGTTTTTTGGGTGTGGACTTTGGTGAGCTCTTTATGGATTTTGGATACTAGCCCTTTGTTCGATATGTCATTTGCAAATATCTTTTCCTGTTCCGTTGGTTGCCTTTTAGTTTTGTTGGTTGTTTCCTTTGCTGTGCAGGAGATTTTTATCTTCATAAGGTCCCAGTAGTTCGTTTTTGCTTTTAATTCCCTTGCCTTTGGGGATGTGTCAAGTAAGAAATTGCTACGGCTGAGGTCAGAGAGGTCTTTTCCTGCTTTCTCCTCTAGGGTTTGGATGGTTTCCTGTCTCACATTCAGATCCTTTATCCATTTTGAGCTTATTTTTGTCAATGGTGTGAGAAAGTGGTCTCGTTTCAATCTTCTGCATGTTGCTGTCCAGTTCTCCCAGCAACATTTGTTAAAGAGACTGTCTTTTTTCCATTGGATAATCTTTCCTGCTTTGTCAAAGAGTAGTTGGCCATACGTTTACAATAGCATCAAAAACAATAAAATTTGTTGGAATAAATTTAGCCAAGGAAGTGAAAGATCTCTACAGAAAACTGTAAACCTGTGTGCAGAAATGGAAGAAATTCAATTTGCATGGAAGAAACAGAACACACAAGTCAGTGAAAAGCCACCCCATGTCCATCTGAAGGAGGAATTAATACAGATACAATGTCCATACTACTCAAAGCCTTCTAGAGATTCAGTGCTATCTCTATCAAAACTCCGATGCAATTTTTATGCAATTAGAAACACATTTCATCAAATGTATTTGGAACCACAAAAAGAGCCAAAGTAGCCAATGCAAGAAAGGACAAAATAGGAGGCATCACACTTCTTGATTTCAAGCTTCATTCTAACACAAAGAAGTCTGTTATGTCACAGGCGTAAGCACACACATAAGACAATGGAACGGAAATTGAGAGCCAAATCTGAACCCATGCATGCACGGTCAACTAGTATTTGACAAGGGAGTCAAAAATACACAGTGGAGAAGAATAGTCTCTTGAATAACTGGTGCTGGGAAAATTGGATATTCACATGTATAAGAATAAAGGTTAGTACCATATGTTACACCACTCCCTAAAGAGGGAAAGGAAGAAACATGGAGAGATGTGGTTAGAGAGAAACACTGAAAAGAGGAAGTACAAAGAGGAAGGTCGACACCTGCTCCAGGTATGTGGATGGCGTTAGATGCATCAGGGGAGAGGGGATGTATGAGGTGGCTCTGAGTGCTGGGGAAGAAAGAGCTTGTATCATGGGCACCAGAGTTCCATGACCCCAAAACTCCAACATCCCTGGGTCCAAGCTCTGCAGAAGCCGTTGGAATTGAACAGATGGGTATCCCTCATTTCTTCTGGAATTGTGAGGCTCAGCCTCATGTTCTGTCATGGAGAGGGATGTCTTGAGGGAGATTGTGCCGCTCTTTGGCAGGTATACGCCAAGTCTGCCCTGTGGGGAGGTGTCCTGGGCCATCTCTCTCACTGCCCCAGGCCCTGTTGGATTTCCCCTCTCCCCCACCAGCTGGCCTTCCTCAAGTTCTGAACCCAGGCATCAGGCATCATGTTGTCCCCAGGTCCTGAAGTCTGTACTAGGTAGAGGTGGACTGCTGATATTGATTTAAAAAATGACAATAAGGTCCATATCCTCCCTCTGGGACTAGCGGTGTGCATCCCAATCGTGGGTTGCTATCCTCCTGTCCACAACTAATCTGAGGATTCCAGAAGGTAGGTGAACACTGTAAAACACTCTAGTCTTCTCTTACATCAAATTCAAAGACATTTTCTTGTCCCAGCTTTCTTTTAATGCTGAAGAGATGGCAATTAGTAATCGAAGGCATCATGGTCCTACAGGATATTTACCTATATGACTGGTGGACATTATTTCATCCATCCGTGTCCCTAAAGCACGTTTCATTGGAAATATTAGCCAAGGATACATACTGTAAATTCACAAATGATTCATAGCTTCCTATAAGTTTCATTCTGACCTTGTCACATATGTGTCATCAAAGATATTATTAGTGACTTTTCAGATAAGCTCTCCACATCAAGATGGTGATGTTAGAGAATCTGGTATAAATGGAATTTCACAGGTTCCAAATTAGGAATGATTTTTCATTTTTAATGTTTCTTTTTTCTTTTTTTGAGAGAGCCCGAGCTGGGGAGGGGGGAGAGAGTGGGAGATACCGAATCTGAGGCAGGCTCGAGACTATGAGCTCTCAGGACAGAGCCTGACACGGGGCTCAAACTCATGGACTGCAAGATCACGACTTGCATCAAAGTCAAACGCTTAACCGACTAAGCCACCCAAGCGCCCCAGGAATGATAGTTTATTGGCAAAGAAGGAGAAATTAAAAATAGTGTAAAGGATGTCTATTTTTAATTGAAATATTCTTCACACATTTGTTGTATGAGTTTTAGGCATACATTGTAGTCATTCCATATGTCTATATATTATATTGTACTTAAGCACAAGTGTAGCTATCCTGTGAAAGCATGCAACAGTATTATTACAGGATTGACTCCATTCCATTGGCTGTCCCTTGTATCCCTAGGACTCATCCATTCCATAGCTGACGCCGGTATCTCTCTCAAAGGTGTTCATTCTTTATCTAACCTAAGTATTTTGGTGGTAAACACAATTACCACTTGCTCAGCAAGTGTAAATTGGTGGTCTATTTTTCTGTGAACATTGCTTAAAACATTACAAATGATGTCATTACGTTAATAAAGTCGGTTTCATTCTTCACTCACAAGAAAGGAGAAGGAAAAGATTTCTTTGTGTCCCAGGCCCTGTCATTAAAACCTTTCCCACTGTGGAGAACAGGTTTAGTTGTCCAGGCAACTTCAGTGTCTCAGCTGAGCAACCAGGGCCTTCCACGTTGCAAAAATGCCCATGATGGCCAACAGAGAGAGCTCGAGCACCACAGACCCGGAGAGGCGGGTTCCTCTGCCCAGGCAGTGATGGCCAGCAGAGGGTGCACCATGGGCTTTTCTGACCCAGGGCACCTGAGAGCAGGAAGGGCTTTGATTGCTCCCAGAGTACTCAGGGCCTCTGCAGCTGCCTCAGTACAGAGAGCAGAGCTGCATTTCCAGCAGGTTGTGCCGCCCGCCCCAGGGGAGATCTTGGGAGCTTTGTAGCAACTTGGCATCTCCTGAGTCGCCAGAGAGAATTTGTCTTATTGTACTGAGTGCTGAGGAGTGGGCGCTGGGTGGCTTCCCTGGGCAAGCTGGTTGCTGAGCTGCACAGGCCCTTGCGTTTTCTGGGCTGTTCCCGTGTTTCATTCCTCCCCTTCCCGGACAGTATTTGAACAAGATGTATTTTACTAAAGGTCTCATGGATTGCGGAGTCCCACGACATCACCTCATTGATGCAGTCGATGGTTTGTTGTTCCAGATTCAGGCTAGTTTCCGGGAAGAAACCCTGACAGAAATTCAGAAGAACGGGAGCTGCATTCCGTTAGGACATGAATACATGAAATGCTCGTCTTGGGAACTCCTAGAAAAATGAGCTGGGACCCACTTTCCCAGTCCTGCTAGAATCAGTGACCGAGGTAAGGGCACAAACTGTCCCCCACATCATACATGCCTTTTAAAAAGTTTCATGGTTATTTTTCCAACCTAATTAAGTGATTGCAAACTACAGAAAACCTGGTAGGTACCTGTCATTAACGTACGTTATCTTGAATTTAAATTGCAGTGAGTAAAGATACAGTGTAGTATTAGTTTCAGGTGTAAAATATAGAGCAACCCCTCCACACGTCATCCGGTGCTCATCCCAGGTGCACTTCTTAATCCCCAGCAGCTCTTTCACCCATTCCCCACCTTGCTCTGGAAGCCCTCAGTTTGTTTCCTAGTTAAAAGTCTGTTTGTTACTGTCTCCTCCCCGCCCCCCCCCCCCGCTTTGTTTTGTTGTATATCCATGTGTTAGTGAAATCATCTGGTATTTGTCTTTGTCTGAAAGGCTTATTTCACCCAGGATAACATTCTCTCGCTCCATCCAGCTCATGGCAAATGACAAGATTTCATGTTTTTACGGCCTAATAATATTACATTCCATATACCACATCTCAATTTATTCATCAGTTGATGGATGCTTGGGTAGTTTCTGTAATTTGGCTGTTGTAGAAAATGCTGCTGGAAACATCATGGTGCATGTATCCCTTTGAAGATTTTGTATTCTTTGTGGAAATGCCTTGTAGTGAAATTGTTGGATCGTAAGTTACTTCCATTTCCACTTTTTTTTTTTTTTTAGAAATCTCCATAATGTTTTCCAGACTGGCTCCACCAGTTTGCCCTCTTACCCACAGGGCAAGAGGGTTATTCTTTCCCCACATCCTTGGCAACACGTGCTGTGTCATCCTTCATTGATTTTCGTCATTGTGACAGATGTGATGTGTTATCTCATTGTACTTTTGAATTGTATTTCCCTGAAGATCAGTATTGTTATTTTTTCATGTGTCTCTTGGCCAGGTATATGTCTTCCTTCAGGAAATGTCCATTTTTGTCTTCTGCCCAGTTTTAATCAGATTTTTCATTTTTTGGGTGCTGTATACCTGTATATATTTTGGGCACTAACCCTTTATCTGATGTCGTTTGCAAATATCATTCTGTAGGTGTTTTAGTTTTGTTGATTATTTCCTTGGTGATGGAAGGTTTTAATTTTTATGAAGTCTCATTATTTTTGCTTGTGTTTCCCTTACCCGTAGAGAGATATCTGCAAAGACGTTTGTACAGGCAATGTTAAATAAGATACTACCTGTGTTATCCTCTGGGATTTTATGGTTTCAGGTTTCACATATAGGTCTTTATCCGTGTTGGATTTATTTTTGTGTATGTTGTAAGAAAGTGGTCCATTGTAGTTTTTGTTTTGTTTTGCAGGATGCTGTCCAGTTTTTCCAAAACCATTTGTTGAGGAGCCTTTTTTTAAGTTTATTTACTTACTTTTGAGAGAGAGAGAGAGAGAGAGAGAGAGAGAGAGAGAGAGAGAGAGCATGCAGAAGAGGGGCAGAGAGAATTGGAGACAGAGAATCCCACGCATGGTCTGCACTGCCCTGAGATCATAACCTGAGCTGAATTCACAATCACACACTTTGTTGACTGAGCCACCCCTGTGTCCCAAGACTATCTTTTTTTCCATTGGATGTTCTTTCCTGCTTTGTTGAGAATTAATTGACCATATAGGTGTGAGTTCATTTCTGCGTTTCTCTTCTATTGATCTATGCCTCTGTGTGTTGTTGTTGTTGTGGTGGTGGTGGTGGTGGTGGTGGTTGTTTTGCCACTTCCATACTGTTTTGATCAGTATAGCTTTGTAATATAACCTAAAGTCTGGAATTGTGATGTCTCCAGCTTTGCTTTTCTTCTACAAGTTTGTTTTGGCTGTTTGGGGACTTTTGTTATTCCATACAAATTTTGAGATCATTTGTTCTTGTTCTGTCACAAATGTTTTTATTAGTGTGATAGGGATTTCATTGTATGTGTAGATTGTTTTGAGGAGTGTAGACATTTTAACAGTATTTTGTGCTTCCCATCCATGAACATGAAATGTATTCCATTTCTTTGTGTCCTCTTCCATTTCTTTCATCAGTGTTTCATAGACTTTAGAATACACGTCTTTCAACTCTTTGGTTAGGTTTATTCCTGGTTTCTTGTGGTATATGTGAGCCTGTCAATGGGATTGATCCCTTACTTTCTCTCTGTGTTAATTCATGATTTGTGTTAGAAATGCAGTACATCTATGTAGCTTGATTTCTGTAGATTGTGACTTGTCGAATTCATATATCAATTCTAGCAGTTTTTAAGGGAATATTTCATGCTGTTTAGAGAACACATCATGTCAGTTCCAAATAGCGAAAGTGCTACTTCTTCCTTGCCGATTTGGATGCCTCTTATTTCTTTGTGTTGTCTGAGTGCTGTGGTTAGGGTTTCCCGTGCTATGTGGAATAACAGTGGTGAGACGGGTCATCCTTGTTTTGTCCCTGACCTTGGAGGAAAAATTTTCAATTTTTCCCCATTGAGGATGAGATGAGCTGTGGGTTTTTCCTAGATGACCTTTATTATGTGCAGCTAGGTTGACTCTCAGTGTACTTTGCTGAGGGGTTTTATCATGAATGGATGTGACATTTTGTCAAATAGTTTTCCTGCATCTGTTGAAAGCATCGTATTGTTCTTATCCTTTCTTCTATTACTGTGGTGCATCATGTTGATTGATCTGTGAATGTGGAACCACCCTTGTAGCCCGGGAATATATCCCAGTTGATTATGGTAAATGATTCTATTAATGTATTGTTGACTTTAATTTGAAGGTACTTTAATAAGAATTTCTGCATACATAGTCATCAGGCTATTGGGCTGCAGTTTTATTTAAAATTTTTTTAACACTTTTTAAATGTTTATTTCTTTCCTTTGAGTACATAAAAGTGAGGGAGGGGCTCAGAGATAGGGAGAGAGAGAATCCTGGCCATGCTCCACACTGTCATGGCAGGGTCCAACATGGGACTCAAACCCACGCACTGCAAGATAATGTCCTAATCCGAAATTAAGAGTTGGACAGTAAACAGCCCGAGCCACACAGGCGCCCCGCCAGTTTTCGGTTTTAGTGGAGGCTTTATCTGGTTTTGGCATCATGGTAATGATGGCCTCATAAGATGAATTTATAAGTTTTCCTTCTTTTTTATTTTTCATAATAATTCGAGGAGAATACATATTACCTCTTTCTTAAATGGATGGTAGAATTCATCAGTTAAACCATCTGGCCCAGAACTTTTGTGTTGGGGGGAGATTTTTGTTATTACTGATTTGATTTCTTTCTCTTTTCAGAATATATGTATCTTCCTGTTTCAGAGTTGGTAGTTTGTGTGTTTATAGGAATTTGTCCATTTTTCTCAGAGTGTCCAATTTGTTGCATATAGTTGTTCATAATATTAACTTCTAACTGTATTTTTGTGGTGTGGACTGTTATTTCCCCTTTCTTATTTGTGATTTTATTTATTGGATTCCTGTCTCTCTTCTTACTCAAAAGTCTGCCTAGATGTTTTCATGTTGATTTCTGTTTTCAAAGAACCAGCCCCTGGTTTCACTGATTTTTTCTAGTGTCTTTTTGGTTTGAATATCCCTTATTTCTGTCTGAATCTCTATTCCTTCCTTCTGCTGTTCTTCTTCTGATATGTGACCTAGAATATGATCAACTGTGGAGAATGTCCCATGTGCGCTTGAAAAGAATATGTACTCTGCCATTTTAGTATGGAGTGTTCTAAATATATCTGTTAAACCCGTCTGGTCCAGTGTGTCATTCAAAGCCATTGTTTCCTTGTTGATTTTCTGTTTACAGCTTCTGACCATTGATGTGAGCGATGTGTTAAAGTCTTCTACTATCGTTATATTATAAAAAATGAGTTCCTTTATGGTTGTTGTTAAATATTTTATATACTTGGTGATCGCATGTTGGGTGCATCAAAATTTACAATCATTGGATCTTCTTGTTTCATTGTCCCCTTTAGTATGAGATAGCGTCCATCTTCATCTCTTGTTATAGCTTTATTTATTTATTTACTTCCTTCCTTCCTTATTTATTTATTTATATTAATTTAAGACATAGTTGACATATAGTGCATTCTCGGATTTGGGAGTAGAATTTGGTGATTCATCCCTTACATACAATACCCAGTGCCCATCACAACAAGTGCTCTCCTTGATACTCATCCCACATCTAGCCCAGCACTGACCCATTTCCCTCCATCAACCTTCGGTTTTTTTCTCTAACATTAAGAGACTCAAGTGGTTTGTTACCACTCTTCTCGTTTCCTGCCCCCTTCCCATGTTTTCATCTGTTTTGTTTCTTCAATTCCACATGAGTGAAATCCTATATTTGTGTTTCTCTGATTGACATATCTCACTTAGCATAATACATTCTAGCTCCATCCACATCATTGGAAATGGCAAGATTTCATTCTTCTTGAAGTTGAGTTATATTTCTTTGTATACACATATGTTTGTATATATGAACGTACACATATGTACATATGTATATAGGCATATACATACTTACACACACACACACACACCACAACTTCTTTATACCTTCATCAGTTGATGGATACTTGGGCTTTCTCTATAGTTTGGCTACTCTTGATAATGCTGCTATAAATACTGGGTTCATGAAATGTCACTATTAGGTATTTACCCAAAGTGTACCAAAATAGAGTCTGGGTTTTAAAGGTTATTTTGCCTGATATAAGTATTGCTACTGGCTTTCTTTTAACATTATTGGCATAATAAATATTTCTTCATTCCCTCACTTCAAATCTGCAGGAGACTTAAGTCCAAATAAGGCTTTGTAGGCAGCATCTAGATAGACATTGTTTTTTGTTTGCTTGTTTGTTTGTTTGTTTTGTCCATTCTGACGCCCTATCCAATGTCTTTTGATTGAAGCATTTAGTCCATTTATATTCCGAGTGATTATTGATAGGTATATATTTAGTGCCATTCTACTAGTTGTTATGCCATTGTTTCTTGATGTTTTCTCTGATCCTTTCTTGTCTGTAACACTTTTAGTCCTAGATTTCCACTCAAAGAGCCTGATTTAAATATTCTTTTCTTTTGACTGGTAGTACATTTCTTTACTTCTTTTTAATATTTCTTTTTTTTAATTCAATCCCAAGTTAGTTACTTTATAGTGGAATACAGTTTCAGCAGTAGAATTTAGTGATCCATCAAGTACAAAATATATCCAATACTCATCCCAAGTGCGCCCGTAATGCCCATACCCATTTAGCCCATACCCCTATTCAGGAACCCTCCTGGAACCCTGAGTTTCTTCTCTGTATTTAAGAGTCTCTTATCGTTTGACTCCCTCTCTGTTTGTATCTTATTTTTGCTTTCCTTTCACTACGTCCATCAGTTGTATTAAATTCCACAGATGAGAGATATCATATGATGTTTGTCTTTCTCTGACATATTTTGCTTAGCATAATCAAGTCCGGTTCCATCCATGTTGTTTCAAATAGCAAGATTTCATTCTTTTTGACCGCCGAGTAATATTCCATTGTATGAATATACCACATCTTCTTTATCCATTCATCTGTCAATGGTCCTTTGCGCTCTTTGAATAACTTATCTATTGTTGATAATGTTGCTATAAACATTGCAGTGCATGTGCCACTTGGACTCAGCGTTAGTGTATCCTTTGGATAAATACGTAGTAGTGCAATTGCTGGGGCCTAGTGTAGTTCTATTTTTAGTTTTTCTGACAAATCTCCATACTATTTCCAGAGTGTCTACACCACTTTGCATGCCCACCAGCATTTCAAAAGCGTTCCCTTTCTCTGCATCCTTGCCAACATCTGTCTTTTTCAGAGATGTTAATTTTAGCCATTCTGATAGGTGTGTGGGGATATCTCATTGTGGTTTCGATTTGTATTTCAGTGATGACAAGTGAGATTGAGCATCTTTTCATGTGTGACCAATCTGGATGTCATCTTTGTTAAAGTGTCTCTTCACGTCTTTTGCCCATTTCTTCACTGGATTATTTGGTTTTTGGGTGTTGAGTGTGATAATTGTTTATAGATTTTGGATACTAAGCCTTTATCTGATATGTCACCTGCAAATATCTTCTCCTATTTCATTCAGTGGCCTTTCAGTTTTGCTGATTATGTCCTCTTCTGTGCAGATGCTTTTTTATCTCGAGGTCCCAATAGTTCATTTTGGTTTTTATTGCCCTTGCTTTGGAGACATGACAAGCAAGAAGTTGTTGTGGCCAGGATCAAGGAGGTAGATTTCCTGTTTTCTCCTCTAGGATTTTGATGGTCCCTTTCTTACATTTATATCTTTGATCCATTTTGAGGTGTGTGTGTGTGTGTGTGTGTGTGTGTGTGTGTGTGTGTGTTTGTGGTTTAAGAACATAGTCCATGTCCAATCTTCTCATTGTTCAGTTTTCCCAGTACCATTTGCTGAAGAGACTTTTGTTTTTCCATTGGATATTATTTCCAGTGTTATCAAAGATTACTCGGCCATATGTTTGAGCGTCCATTTATGGGTTCCCTATTCCATTCCATTGATGTCTGTGTCCGTTTATGTGCCCGTACCATACTGTCTTGATGATTGCGATTTTCTAATACACCATAAAGTCCAGATTTTAATGTCTCCAGCTTTGTTTTCTTTTTCAACATGACTTTGGCGATTTGGGGTCTTTTCTGGCTCCCTACAAATTTTCGGGTTGTTCTAGTTCTGTGAGGAATGCTGTTGTTATTTTGATAGGGATTGCATTGAATGTGTCCATTGCTTTGGGGAGTATTTACATTTTAATAATATTTGTTCTTCTCATCCATGAGCATGGAATGTTTTTCCGTTTCTTTGTGTTTCTTCCATTTCTTTCATAGATGTTGTATGGTTTGTTCCTTTATGTTTTTAATCTTTGTTTATTTTTGAGAGAGAGAGAGAGAGAGAGAGAGAGAGAGAGAGAGAGAGAGAGAGAGAGCACATGAGCAGGGGAGGGGTAGAAAGAGAGAGAGAGGGAGGCACAGACTCTGAAACAGGCTCCAGGCTCCGAGCTGTCAGCACAGTGCCCATCACGGGACTCAGACCCACAAATGTGGGATCATGTCCTAAACCGAAGTCGGCACTTAACCAACTGAGCCACCCAGGCGCCCCTCTGTTGTTTTAAGTGTACTGATCTTTTACCTCTTTGGTTATGTTTACCCCTGGGTGTTTGATGGTTTTCAGTGCAGTTGTAAAGTACATCAATCCTTGATTTCTCTCTGCTGACTCATTATTGGTGTATAGAAATGCAGTCAACTTCTGTATATTGATTTTATATCCTGAGACTTTCCTGAATTCCAGTATCAGTCCTAACAGTTTTTCCATGGAGTCTTTGGGATTTCCTTGGAAAGCATCATGTCTGCGAAGAGGGAAAGTTTGACCCTCCTTGCCAATTTGGACGCCTTGTATTTCTTTTTGTTGTCTGCTTGCTGAGGTTAGGACTTCCAACAGTTTGTGCAATAACAGTGGTGAGAGTGGACATCCCGGTCGTGTTCCTGACCTTAGGGGGAAAGCTCTCAGTTTTTCCTCATTGAAGATTATATTAGTTGTGGGACTTTCATATCTGGACATACTGATATTCAGACAATATCTTTCTATCCTTTCTTTCATGTGTGCTTTTTTTTCCATCAAGAAAGGATGCTGCATTGTGTCAAATGCTCTTTCTGCATCTATTGAGAGGATCATATGGTTGTTACGCGGGCACTGGCTTCACTGGACGGTGCAGTGCAGCAGGCACTGCCTTCAATGGAGGGTGCAGTGTCGCGGTCCGTGGGTTCACTGGAGGCTGCAGTGCTGCGGGCGATTGGTTTACTTGAGGCTGCATAGAAGCGGGAATGGGGTTCAATGCATGGTGCAGTGCTGCGGGCACTTTGTTCCCTGGAGGGTGTAGTGCCGTGGGCACTGGGTTCACTGGAGTGTAGAGACCCTCAGGCACTGGGTTCACGGGAGGGTGCATTGTCGCAGGCACTTTGTTCACTGGATGCTGAAGTGCCATGGGCACTGGGATCCTTGGAACCTAAAGTGCAGTCAGAACGAGGTTCACTGCAGGATGCTGTGCTGTGGGCACTGGGTTCCCTGCAGACTGCAGTGAATGGATCACTGGAATAACTGGAGGCTGCAGTGCAGTGGGCACGTGTTTCACTGGAGGCTGCAAGGCCCCGGGCTCTGGCTTTACTGGCGGCTACAGTGCTGAGGACCCCAGGTTCACTGGAGAGTGCAGTACGGCGGGCACTGGCTTCCATGGAGGCTGCAGAGCCGGGTACACTGGGTTCCTAGTAGGCTGCAGAGCCACGGGCACTGTGTTCACTGGAGGGTGCATTGCCACAGGCACTTTGTTCACTGGAGTCTGACGTGCCATGGGCCCTGGGATCCTTCTACCTGCAGTGCAGTCTGAAGTATGTTCACGGCAGGGTGCCGGGATGTGGGCACTGGGTTCACTGCAGACTGCAATGCACGGATCACTGGGATAACTGGATGCTGCAGTGCTGCGGGCACGCGTTTCACTTGAGGCTGCAATGCCGCGGGCACTGGCTTTACTGGCGGCTGCACTGCCGCGGACCCAAGGTTCAATGGAGAGTGCATTAAGGTGGGCACTGGTTTCAATGGAGGCTGCAGAGCCGCCGGCCCTTTGTTCACTGGATGGGGTAGTGTTCTGGACACTGGGTTCACTGGAGGGTGCATTGTCACGGGCACCGGGTACAGTGTAGGGTGCAGTGCCACGGACACTGTGTTCACTGGAGGGGGCAGTGTCGCAGGGAGTGGGTCACTGGAGGCTGCTGTGCCAGGGGCAGTGGGTTCACAGCAGGCTCCACTGCCACTGGTACTGATTTCACTGGATGGTGCAGTGCCGCGGGAATTGGGTTCACAGCAGGCTGCAGTACCCTGGGCAGTGTGTTCAATGCAGGATGCAGTGACGCGTGCACTGGGTTCAATGCAGGGTGCCGTGCCTCGCGCACTGGGTTCTCTGGAGGCTGCAGTGCCGCGGGCAGTGGGTTCACAGCAGGCTCCAGTACCATGGGTCCTGGGTTCACGGCATGGTACAGTGGTGCAGGAACTGGGTTCACCACATGCTACAGTACGTTGGCCACTGGGTTCAATGCAGGATGCAGTGACGCGAGCAATGGGTTCACTGCAGGCTGCAGTACCCTGGGCAATGTGTTCAATGCAGGATTCAGTGACACGTGCACTGGGTTCAATGGAGGATGCAGTGCCGCAGGCACTGGGTTCAATGGAGGCTGACGTGCCGCGGGCAGTGGATTCACAATAGGGTCCAGTACAACGGATACTTGGTTCACTGGATGGTGCAGTGCTGCGAAACTGGGCTCAGTGGAAGGGGCAGTGTCTCAGGCAGTTGGTCACTGGAGGTTGCAATGCCACAGGCGGTGGGTTCACTGGATGGGGCCGTGCCGCCAGATCTGGGTTCACAGGAGGCTGCAGTGCTGCGGGCAGTGTGTTCACTGGAGGCTGCATAAAAGCTGGAACCGGTTTCACTGCATGCTGCAGGCCCGGGGCACTGGGTTCACAGGAGGCTACAGGGCGGTAGGCAGTGCCTTCACTGGCGGGTGCAGTGCTGCGGGACGTGGGTTCACTGGAGTCTCCAGTGCTGCGGGATCTGGCTTCACTGGAGGCTGCAGTGCTGCAGGCACTGTGGTCAGTGCATGCTGCATAGAAGCGGGAGCTATGTTCACTGCATGGTGTAGTTATGCGGGCACTGGTTTCACTGGAGGCTGAAGTGCCGCCGTCAGTGGGTTCACTGGAGGCTGCAGTGCTGCTGGCGATTGGTTTACTTGAGGCTGCATGAAAGCGGAAATTGGTTTCACTGCATGGTGCACTGATGCGGGCACTTTGTTCACCGGATGGTGTAGTGCTGTGGGCACTGGGTTCACTGGAGGGTAGAGACGGGCAGGTCCTGGGTTCACTGCAGGCTGCAGTGCCACGGGCAATGGGTTCACTGGAGGGTGCATTGCCGCATTCACTTTGTTCACTGGAGGCTGAAGTGCCATGGGCACTGGGATCCTTTGAACCGGCAGTGCAGTCAGAACGAGGTTCACTGCGGGGTGCAGTGCTGTGGACACTGGATCCATTGCAGACTGCACTGCACGGATCACTGGGAACCTGGAGGTGGCATTGTTCTGGGCACGTGTTTCACGTGAGGCTCCAAAGCCGCAGGTACTGGCTTTACTGGCGGCTGCAGTGCCGCAGACCCAAGATTCAATTGAGAGTACAGTACGGCGGGCAGTGACTTCAATGGAGGCTGCAGAGCAGCGGGCACTGGGTTCATAGCAGGCTGCAGTGTGGTAGACAATTGTTCACGGGATGGTGTAGTGCTGTGGGCACTGGCTTCACTGGAGTGTGCAGTGCCGGGGGCACAGGCTTCACTGGAAGGTGCAGTGCCAGGAACACTGGCTTCCCTGGAGGGTTGAGACCCACAGGCCCCGGTTTCACTGCAGGCTGCAATGTCGTCTTCACTCGGTTCACTGGAGGGTGCATTCCCGCGGGCACTTTGTTCACTGGAGGCTGCAGTGACATGGGTACAGGGACCCCTGGAACCTGCAGTACAGTCGGAACTGGGTTCACTGCAGGGTGCAGTGCTGTGGGCACTGGGTCACTGCAGACTGCAGTGAACGGATCATGGGATAACTGGAGGCTGCCGTGCTGTGGGCACGTGTTTCACTGGAGGCTGCAATGCCCCGGGCTCTGGCTTTACTGGTGGGTGCAGTGCCGTGGACCCTAGGTTCACTGGAGAGTGCAGCACGGCGGGCACTGGCTTCCATGGAGGCTGCAGATCCGCCGGCCCTTTATACAGTGGATGGTGTAGAGTTCTAGACACTGCGTTTACTGGAGGGTGCATTGCCACGGGCACCGGGTACTCTGTAGGGTGCGGTGACATGGACACTGTGTTCACTTGAGGGGGCATTGTCGCAGGCTGTGGGTCACTGGAGGCTGCAGTGCCAGGGTCAGTGGGTTCACAGCAGGCTCCACTTCCACGGGTACTGAGTTCACTGGATGGTGCAGTGCCGCGGGAACTGGGTTCACTGCAGGCTGCAGTACCCTGGGCAGTGGGTTCAATGCAGGATGCAGTGATGTGTGCACTGGGTTCCCTGGAGGCTGCAGTGCCGTGGGCTGTGGGTTCACAGCAGGCTCCAGTACAATGGGTCCTGGGTCAACGGCATGGTACAGTGGTGCGGGAACTGGGTTCACCACAGGCTGCAGTACGCTGTGCACTGGGTTCAATGCAGGATGCAGCGATGCGAGCAATGGGTTCACTGCAGGCTGCAGTACCCTGGGCAGTGTGTTCAATGCAGGATGCAGTGACACGCACACTGGGTTCAATAGATGATGCAGTGCCGTGGGCACTGGGTTCACTGGAGGCTGAAGTGCCGCGGGCAGTGGGTTCACAGTAGGCTCCAGTACAAGGAGTACTGGGTTCAGTGGATGGTGCAGTGCTGAGAAACTGGGTTCAGTGGAAGGGGCAGTGTCTCAGGCAGTTGTTCACCGGAGGTTGCATTGCCACAGGCAGTGGGTTCACTAGCTGGGGCAGTGCCGCCAGATCTGGGTTCACAGGAGGCTGCAGTGCTGCGGGCAGTGTGTTCACTGGAGGCTGCAAAAAGCTGGAACTGGTTTCACTGCAAGCTGCAGTGCCCGGGTGTTGGGTTCACAGGAGACTACAGTGCGGTAGGCAGTGCCTTCACTGGCGGGTGCAGTGCTGCGGGACGTGGGTTCCCTGGAGTCTCCAGTGCTGCGGGATCTGGCTTCACTGGAGGCTGCAGTGCTGCAGGCACTGTGTTCACTGCATGCTGCATAGAAGCGGGAACTATGTTCACTGCATGGTGCAGTTACGCGGGCACTGGCTTCACTGGACGGTGCAGTGCAGCAGGCACTGCCTTCAATGGAGGGTGCAGTGTCGCGGTCCGTGGGTTCACTGGAGGCTGCAGTGCTGCGGGCGATTGGTTTACTTGAGGCTGCATAGAAGCGGGAATGGGGTTCAATGCATGGTGCAGTGCTGCGGGCACTTTGTTCCCTGGAGGGTGTAGTGCCGTGGGCACTGGGTTCACTGGAGTGTAGAGACCCTCAGGCACTGGGTTCACGGGAGGGTGCATTGTCGCAGGCACTTTGTTCACTGGATGCTGAAGTGCCATGGGCACTGGGATCCTTGGAACCTAAAGTGCAGTCAGAACGAGGTTCACTGCAGGATGCTGTGCTGTGGGCACTGGGTTCCCTGCAGACTGCAGTGAATGGATCACTGGAATAACTGGAGGCTGCAGTGCAGTGGGCACGTGTTTCACTGGAGGCTGCAAGGCCCCGGGCTCTGGCTTTACTGGCGGCTACAGTGCTGAGGACCCCAGGTTCACTGGAGAGTGCAGTACGGCGGGCACTGGCTTCCATGGAGGCTGCAGAGCCGGGTACACTGGGTTCCTAGTAGGCTGCAGAGCCACGGGCACTGTGTTCACTGGAGGGTGCATTGCCACAGGCACTTTGTTCACTGGAGTCTGACGTGCCATGGGCCCTGGGATCCTTCTACCTGCAGTGCAGTCTGAAGTATGTTCACGGCAGGGTGCCGGGATGTGGGCACTGGGTTCACTGCAGACTGCAATGCACGGATCACTGGGATAACTGGATGCTGCAGTGCTGCGGGCACGCGTTTCACTTGAGGCTGCAATGCCGCGGGCACTGGCTTTACTGGCGGCTGCACTGCCGCGGACCCAAGGTTCAATGGAGAGTGCATTAAGGTGGGCACTGGTTTCAATGGAGGCTGCAGAGCCGCCGGCCCTTTGTTCACTGGATGGGGTAGTGTTCTGGACACTGGGTTCACTGGAGGGTGCATTGTCACGGGCACCGGGTACAGTGTAGGGTGCAGTGCCACGGACACTGTGTTCACTGGAGGGGGCAGTGTCGCAGGGAGTGGGTCACTGGAGGCTGCTGTGCCAGGGGCAGTGGGTTCACAGCAGGCTCCACTGCCACTGGTACTGATTTCACTGGATGGTGCAGTGCCGCGGGAATTGGGTTCACAGCAGGCTGCAGTACCCTGGGCAGTGTGTTCAATGCAGGATGCAGTGACGCGTGCACTGGGTTCAATGCAGGGTGCCGTGCCTCGCGCACTGGGTTCTCTGGAGGCTGCAGTGCCGCGGGCAGTGGGTTCACAGCAGGCTCCAGTACCATGGGTCCTGGGTTCACGGCATGGTACAGTGGTGCAGGAACTGGGTTCACCACATGCTACAGTACGTTGGCCACTGGGTTCAATGCAGGATGCAGTGACGCGAGCAATGGGTTCACTGCAGGCTGCAGTACCCTGGGCAATGTGTTCAATGCAGGATTCAGTGACACGTGCACTGGGTTCAATGGAGGATGCAGTGCCGCAGGCACTGGGTTCAATGGAGGCTGACGTGCCGCGGGCAGTGGATTCACAATAGGGTCCAGTACAACGGATACTTGGTTCACTGGATGGTGCAGTGCTGCGAAACTGGGCTCAGTGGAAGGGGCAGTGTCTCAGGCAGTTGGTCACTGGAGGTTGCAATGCCACAGGCGGTGGGTTCACTGGATGGGGCCGTGCCGCCAGATCTGGGTTCACAGGAGGCTGCAGTGCTGCGGGCAGTGTGTTCACTGGAGGCTGCATAAAAGCTGGAACCGGTTTCACTGCATGCTGCAGGCCCGGGGCACTGGGTTCACAGGAGGCTACAGGGCGGTAGGCAGTGCCTTCACTGGCGGGTGCAGTGCTGCGGGACGTGGGTTCACTGGAGTCTCCAGTGCTGCGGGATCTGGCTTCACTGGAGGCTGCAGTGCTGCAGGCACTGTGGTCAGTGCATGCTGCATAGAAGCGGGAGCTATGTTCACTGCATGGTGTAGTTATGCGGGCACTGGTTTCACTGGAGGCTGAAGTGCCGCCGTCAGTGGGTTCACTGGAGGCTGCAGTGCTGCTGGCGATTGGTTTACTTGAGGCTGCATGAAAGCGGAAATTGGTTTCACTGCATGGTGCACTGATGCGGGCACTTTGTTCACCGGATGGTGTAGTGCTGTGGGCACTGGGTTCACTGGAGGGTAGAGACGGGCAGGTCCTGGGTTCACTGCAGGCTGCAGTGCCACGGGCAATGGGTTCACTGGAGGGTGCATTGCCGCATTCACTTTGTTCACTGGAGGCTGAAGTGCCATGGGCACTGGGATCCTTTGAACCGGCAGTGCAGTCAGAACGAGGTTCACTGCGGGGTGCAGTGCTGTGGACACTGGATCCATTGCAGACTGCACTGCACGGATCACTGGGAACCTGGAGGTGGCATTGTTCTGGGCACGTGTTTCACGTGAGGCTCCAAAGCCGCAGGTACTGGCTTTACTGGCGGCTGCAGTGCCGCAGACCCAAGATTCAATTGAGAGTACAGTACGGCGGGCAGTGACTTCAATGGAGGCTGCAGAGCAGCGGGCACTGGGTTCATAGCAGGCTGCAGTGTGGTAGACAATTGTTCACGGGATGGTGTAGTGCTGTGGGCACTGGCTTCACTGGAGTGTGCAGTGCCGGGGGCACAGGCTTCACTGGAAGGTGCAGTGCCAGGAACACTGGCTTCCCTGGAGGGTTGAGACCCACAGGCCCCGGTTTCACTGCAGGCTGCAATGTCGTCTTCACTCGGTTCACTGGAGGGTGCATTCCCGCGGGCACTTTGTTCACTGGAGGCTGCAGTGACATGGGTACAGGGACCCCTGGAACCTGCAGTACAGTCGGAACTGGGTTCACTGCAGGGTGCAGTGCTGTGGGCACTGGGTCACTGCAGACTGCAGTGAACGGATCATGGGATAACTGGAGGCTGCCGTGCTGTGGGCACGTGTTTCACTGGAGGCTGCAATGCCCCGGGCTCTGGCTTTACTGGTGGGTGCAGTGCCGTGGACCCTAGGTTCACTGGAGAGTGCAGCACGGCGGGCACTGGCTTCCATGGAGGCTGCAGATCCGCCGGCCCTTTATACAGTGGATGGTGTAGAGTTCTAGACACTGCGTTTACTGGAGGGTGCATTGCCACGGGCACCGGGTACTCTGTAGGGTGCGGTGACATGGACACTGTGTTCACTTGAGGGGGCATTGTCGCAGGCTGTGGGTCACTGGAGGCTGCAGTGCCAGGGTCAGTGGGTTCACAGCAGGCTCCACTTCCACGGGTACTGAGTTCACTGGATGGTGCAGTGCCGCGGGAACTGGGTTCACTGCAGGCTGCAGTACCCTGGGCAGTGGGTTCAATGCAGGATGCAGTGATGTGTGCACTGGGTTCCCTGGAGGCTGCAGTGCCGTGGGCTGTGGGTTCACAGCAGGCTCCAGTACAATGGGTCCTGGGTCAACGGCATGGTACAGTGGTGCGGGAACTGGGTTCACCACAGGCTGCAGTACGCTGTGCACTGGGTTCAATGCAGGATGCAGCGATGCGAGCAATGGGTTCACTGCAGGCTGCAGTACCCTGGGCAGTGTGTTCAATGCAGGATGCAGTGACACGCACACTGGGTTCAATAGATGATGCAGTGCCGTGGGCACTGGGTTCACTGGAGGCTGAAGTGCCGCGGGCAGTGGGTTCACAGTAGGCTCCAGTACAAGGAGTACTGGGTTCAGTGGATGGTGCAGTGCTGAGAAACTGGGTTCAGTGGAAGGGGCAGTGTCTCAGGCAGTTGTTCACCGGAGGTTGCATTGCCACAGGCAGTGGGTTCACTAGCTGGGGCAGTGCCGCCAGATCTGGGTTCACAGGAGGCTGCAGTGCTGCGGGCAGTGTGTTCACTGGAGGCTGCAAAAAGCTGGAACTGGTTTCACTGCAAGCTGCAGTGCCCGGGTGTTGGGTTCACAGGAGACTACAGTGCGGTAGGCAGTGCCTTCACTGGCGGGTGCAGTGCTGCGGGACGTGGGTTCCCTGGAGTCTCCAGTGCTGCGGGATCTGGCTTCACTGGAGGCTGCAGTGCTGCAGGCACTGTGTTCACTGCATGCTGCATAGAAGCGGGAACTATGTTCACTGCATGGTGCAGTTACGCGGGCACTGGCTTCACTGGACGGTGCAGTGCAGCAGGCACTGCCTTCAATGGAGGGTGCAGTGTCGCGGTCCGTGGGTTCACTGGAGGCTGCAGTGCTGCGGGCGATTGGTTTACTTGAGGCTGCATAGAAGCGGGAATGGGGTTCAATGCATGGTGCAGTGCTGCGGGCACTTTGTTCCCTGGAGGGTGTAGTGCCGTGGGCACTGGGTTCACTGGAGTGTAGAGACCCTCAGGCACTGGGTTCACGGGAGGGTGCATTGTCGCAGGCACTTTGTTCACTGGATGCTGAAGTGCCATGGGCACTGGGATCCTTGGAACCTAAAGTGCAGTCAGAACGAGGTTCACTGCAGGATGCTGTGCTGTGGGCACTGGGTTCCCTGCAGACTGCAGTGAATGGATCACTGGAATAACTGGAGGCTGCAGTGCAGTGGGCACGTGTTTCACTGGAGGCTGCAAGGCCCCGGGCTCTGGCTTTACTGGCGGCTACAGTGCTGAGGACCCCAGGTTCACTGGAGAGTGCAGTACGGCGGGCACTGGCTTCCATGGAGGCTGCAGAGCCGGGTACACTGGGTTCCTAGTAGGCTGCAGAGCCACGGGCACTGTGTTCACTGGAGGGTGCATTGCCACAGGCACTTTGTTCACTGGAGTCTGACGTGCCATGGGCCCTGGGATCCTTCTACCTGCAGTGCAGTCTGAAGTATGTTCACGGCAGGGTGCCGGGATGTGGGCACTGGGTTCACTGCAGACTGCAATGCACGGATCACTGGGATAACTGGATGCTGCAGTGCTGCGGGCACGCGTTTCACTTGAGGCTGCAATGCCGCGGGCACTGGCTTTACTGGCGGCTGCACTGCCGCGGACCCAAGGTTCAATGGAGAGTGCATTAAGGTGGGCACTGGTTTCAATGGAGGCTGCAGAGCCGCCGGCCCTTTGTTCACTGGATGGGGTAGTGTTCTGGACACTGGGTTCACTGGAGGGTGCATTGTCACGGGCACCGGGTACAGTGTAGGGTGCAGTGCCACGGACACTGTGTTCACTGGAGGGGGCAGTGTCGCAGGGAGTGGGTCACTGGAGGCTGCTGTGCCAGGGGCAGTGGGTTCACAGCAGGCTCCACTGCCACTGGTACTGATTTCACTGGATGGTGCAGTGCCGCGGGAATTGGGTTCACAGCAGGCTGCAGTACCCTGGGCAGTGTGTTCAATGCAGGATGCAGTGACGCGTGCACTGGGTTCAATGCAGGGTGCCGTGCCTCGCGCACTGGGTTCTCTGGAGGCTGCAGTGCCGCGGGCAGTGGGTTCACAGCAGGCTCCAGTACCATGGGTCCTGGGTTCACGGCATGGTACAGTGGTGCAGGAACTGGGTTCACCACATGCTACAGTACGTTGGCCACTGGGTTCAATGCAGGATGCAGTGACGCGAGCAATGGGTTCACTGCAGGCTGCAGTACCCTGGGCAATGTGTTCAATGCAGGATTCAGTGACACGTGCACTGGGTTCAATGGAGGATGCAGTGCCGCAGGCACTGGGTTCAATGGAGGCTGACGTGCCGCGGGCAGTGGATTCACAATAGGGTCCAGTACAACGGATACTTGGTTCACTGGATGGTGCAGTGCTGCGAAACTGGGCTCAGTGGAAGGGGCAGTGTCTCAGGCAGTTGGTCACTGGAGGTTGCAATGCCACAGGCGGTGGGTTCACTGGATGGGGCCGTGCCGCCAGATCTGGGTTCACAGGAGGCTGCAGTGCTGCGGGCAGTGTGTTCACTGGAGGCTGCATAAAAGCTGGAACCGGTTTCACTGCATGCTGCAGGCCCGGGGCACTGGGTTCACAGGAGGCTACAGGGCGGTAGGCAGTGCCTTCACTGGCGGGTGCAGTGCTGCGGGACGTGGGTTCACTGGAGTCTCCAGTGCTGCGGGATCTGGCTTCACTGGAGGCTGCAGTGCTGCAGGCACTGTGGTCAGTGCATGCTGCATAGAAGCGGGAGCTATGTTCACTGCATGGTGTAGTTATGCGGGCACTGGTTTCACTGGAGGCTGAAGTGCCGCCGTCAGTGGGTTCACTGGAGGCTGCAGTGCTGCTGGCGATTGGTTTACTTGAGGCTGCATGAAAGCGGAAATTGGTTTCACTGCATGGTGCACTGATGCGGGCACTTTGTTCACCGGATGGTGTAGTGCTGTGGGCACTGGGTTCACTGGAGGGTAGAGAC
Source organism: Felis catus (assembly GCF_018350175.1). NCBI lineage: Eukaryota > Metazoa > Chordata > Mammalia > Carnivora > Felidae > Felis > Felis catus. The sequence continues at coordinate 237,207 of NW_025408536.1, forward strand.
GGGCAGGTCCTGGGTTCACTGCAGGCTGCAGTGCCACGGGCAATGGGTTCACTGGAGGGTGCATTGCCGCATTCACTTTGTTCACTGGAGGCTGAAGTGCCATGGGCACTGGGATCCTTTGAACCGGCAGTGCAGTCAGAACGAGGTTCACTGCGGGGTGCAGTGCTGTGGACACTGGATCCATTGCAGACTGCACTGCACGGATCACTGGGAACCTGGAGGTGGCATTGTTCTGGGCACGTGTTTCACGTGAGGCTCCAAAGCCGCAGGTACTGGCTTTACTGGCGGCTGCAGTGCCGCAGACCCAAGATTCAATTGAGAGTACAGTACGGCGGGCAGTGACTTCAATGGAGGCTGCAGAGCAGCGGGCACTGGGTTCATAGCAGGCTGCAGTGTGGTAGACAATTGTTCACGGGATGGTGTAGTGCTGTGGGCACTGGCTTCACTGGAGTGTGCAGTGCCGGGGGCACAGGCTTCACTGGAAGGTGCAGTGCCAGGAACACTGGCTTCCCTGGAGGGTTGAGACCCACAGGCCCCGGTTTCACTGCAGGCTGCAATGTCGTCTTCACTCGGTTCACTGGAGGGTGCATTCCCGCGGGCACTTTGTTCACTGGAGGCTGCAGTGACATGGGTACAGGGACCCCTGGAACCTGCAGTACAGTCGGAACTGGGTTCACTGCAGGGTGCAGTGCTGTGGGCACTGGGTCACTGCAGACTGCAGTGAACGGATCATGGGATAACTGGAGGCTGCCGTGCTGTGGGCACGTGTTTCACTGGAGGCTGCAATGCCCCGGGCTCTGGCTTTACTGGTGGGTGCAGTGCCGTGGACCCTAGGTTCACTGGAGAGTGCAGCACGGCGGGCACTGGCTTCCATGGAGGCTGCAGATCCGCCGGCCCTTTATACAGTGGATGGTGTAGAGTTCTAGACACTGCGTTTACTGGAGGGTGCATTGCCACGGGCACCGGGTACTCTGTAGGGTGCGGTGACATGGACACTGTGTTCACTTGAGGGGGCATTGTCGCAGGCTGTGGGTCACTGGAGGCTGCAGTGCCAGGGTCAGTGGGTTCACAGCAGGCTCCACTTCCACGGGTACTGAGTTCACTGGATGGTGCAGTGCCGCGGGAACTGGGTTCACTGCAGGCTGCAGTACCCTGGGCAGTGGGTTCAATGCAGGATGCAGTGATGTGTGCACTGGGTTCCCTGGAGGCTGCAGTGCCGTGGGCTGTGGGTTCACAGCAGGCTCCAGTACAATGGGTCCTGGGTCAACGGCATGGTACAGTGGTGCGGGAACTGGGTTCACCACAGGCTGCAGTACGCTGTGCACTGGGTTCAATGCAGGATGCAGCGATGCGAGCAATGGGTTCACTGCAGGCTGCAGTACCCTGGGCAGTGTGTTCAATGCAGGATGCAGTGACACGCACACTGGGTTCAATAGATGATGCAGTGCCGTGGGCACTGGGTTCACTGGAGGCTGAAGTGCCGCGGGCAGTGGGTTCACAGTAGGCTCCAGTACAAGGAGTACTGGGTTCAGTGGATGGTGCAGTGCTGAGAAACTGGGTTCAGTGGAAGGGGCAGTGTCTCAGGCAGTTGTTCACCGGAGGTTGCATTGCCACAGGCAGTGGGTTCACTAGCTGGGGCAGTGCCGCCAGATCTGGGTTCACAGGAGGCTGCAGTGCTGCGGGCAGTGTGTTCACTGGAGGCTGCAAAAAGCTGGAACTGGTTTCACTGCAAGCTGCAGTGCCCGGGTGTTGGGTTCACAGGAGACTACAGTGCGGTAGGCAGTGCCTTCACTGGCGGGTGCAGTGCTGCGGGACGTGGGTTCCCTGGAGTCTCCAGTGCTGCGGGATCTGGCTTCACTGGAGGCTGCAGTGCTGCAGGCACTGTGTTCACTGCATGCTGCATAGAAGCGGGAACTATGTTCACTGCATGGTGCAGTTACGCGGGCACTGGCTTCACTGGACGGTGCAGTGCAGCAGGCACTGCCTTCAATGGAGGGTGCAGTGTCGCGGTCCGTGGGTTCACTGGAGGCTGCAGTGCTGCGGGCGATTGGTTTACTTGAGGCTGCATAGAAGCGGGAATGGGGTTCAATGCATGGTGCAGTGCTGCGGGCACTTTGTTCCCTGGAGGGTGTAGTGCCGTGGGCACTGGGTTCACTGGAGTGTAGAGACCCTCAGGCACTGGGTTCACGGGAGGGTGCATTGTCGCAGGCACTTTGTTCACTGGATGCTGAAGTGCCATGGGCACTGGGATCCTTGGAACCTAAAGTGCAGTCAGAACGAGGTTCACTGCAGGATGCTGTGCTGTGGGCACTGGGTTCCCTGCAGACTGCAGTGAATGGATCACTGGAATAACTGGAGGCTGCAGTGCAGTGGGCACGTGTTTCACTGGAGGCTGCAAGGCCCCGGGCTCTGGCTTTACTGGCGGCTACAGTGCTGAGGACCCCAGGTTCACTGGAGAGTGCAGTACGGCGGGCACTGGCTTCCATGGAGGCTGCAGAGCCGGGTACACTGGGTTCCTAGTAGGCTGCAGAGCCACGGGCACTGTGTTCACTGGAGGGTGCATTGCCACAGGCACTTTGTTCACTGGAGTCTGACGTGCCATGGGCCCTGGGATCCTTCTACCTGCAGTGCAGTCTGAAGTATGTTCACGGCAGGGTGCCGGGATGTGGGCACTGGGTTCACTGCAGACTGCAATGCACGGATCACTGGGATAACTGGATGCTGCAGTGCTGCGGGCACGCGTTTCACTTGAGGCTGCAATGCCGCGGGCACTGGCTTTACTGGCGGCTGCACTGCCGCGGACCCAAGGTTCAATGGAGAGTGCATTAAGGTGGGCACTGGTTTCAATGGAGGCTGCAGAGCCGCCGGCCCTTTGTTCACTGGATGGGGTAGTGTTCTGGACACTGGGTTCACTGGAGGGTGCATTGTCACGGGCACCGGGTACAGTGTAGGGTGCAGTGCCACGGACACTGTGTTCACTGGAGGGGGCAGTGTCGCAGGGAGTGGGTCACTGGAGGCTGCTGTGCCAGGGGCAGTGGGTTCACAGCAGGCTCCACTGCCACTGGTACTGATTTCACTGGATGGTGCAGTGCCGCGGGAATTGGGTTCACAGCAGGCTGCAGTACCCTGGGCAGTGTGTTCAATGCAGGATGCAGTGACGCGTGCACTGGGTTCAATGCAGGGTGCCGTGCCTCGCGCACTGGGTTCTCTGGAGGCTGCAGTGCCGCGGGCAGTGGGTTCACAGCAGGCTCCAGTACCATGGGTCCTGGGTTCACGGCATGGTACAGTGGTGCAGGAACTGGGTTCACCACATGCTACAGTACGTTGGCCACTGGGTTCAATGCAGGATGCAGTGACGCGAGCAATGGGTTCACTGCAGGCTGCAGTACCCTGGGCAATGTGTTCAATGCAGGATTCAGTGACACGTGCACTGGGTTCAATGGAGGATGCAGTGCCGCAGGCACTGGGTTCAATGGAGGCTGACGTGCCGCGGGCAGTGGATTCACAATAGGGTCCAGTACAACGGATACTTGGTTCACTGGATGGTGCAGTGCTGCGAAACTGGGCTCAGTGGAAGGGGCAGTGTCTCAGGCAGTTGGTCACTGGAGGTTGCAATGCCACAGGCGGTGGGTTCACTGGATGGGGCCGTGCCGCCAGATCTGGGTTCACAGGAGGCTGCAGTGCTGCGGGCAGTGTGTTCACTGGAGGCTGCATAAAAGCTGGAACCGGTTTCACTGCATGCTGCAGGCCCGGGGCACTGGGTTCACAGGAGGCTACAGGGCGGTAGGCAGTGCCTTCACTGGCGGGTGCAGTGCTGCGGGACGTGGGTTCACTGGAGTCTCCAGTGCTGCGGGATCTGGCTTCACTGGAGGCTGCAGTGCTGCAGGCACTGTGGTCAGTGCATGCTGCATAGAAGCGGGAGCTATGTTCACTGCATGGTGTAGTTATGCGGGCACTGGTTTCACTGGAGGCTGAAGTGCCGCCGTCAGTGGGTTCACTGGAGGCTGCAGTGCTGCTGGCGATTGGTTTACTTGAGGCTGCATGAAAGCGGAAATTGGTTTCACTGCATGGTGCACTGATGCGGGCACTTTGTTCACCGGATGGTGTAGTGCTGTGGGCACTGGGTTCACTGGAGGGTAGAGACGGGCAGGTCCTGGGTTCACTGCAGGCTGCAGTGCCACGGGCAATGGGTTCACTGGAGGGTGCATTGCCGCATTCACTTTGTTCACTGGAGGCTGAAGTGCCATGGGCACTGGGATCCTTTGAACCGGCAGTGCAGTCAGAACGAGGTTCACTGCGGGGTGCAGTGCTGTGGACACTGGATCCATTGCAGACTGCACTGCACGGATCACTGGGAACCTGGAGGTGGCATTGTTCTGGGCACGTGTTTCACGTGAGGCTCCAAAGCCGCAGGTACTGGCTTTACTGGCGGCTGCAGTGCCGCAGACCCAAGATTCAATTGAGAGTACAGTACGGCGGGCAGTGACTTCAATGGAGGCTGCAGAGCAGCGGGCACTGGGTTCATAGCAGGCTGCAGTGTGGTAGACAATTGTTCACGGGATGGTGTAGTGCTGTGGGCACTGGCTTCACTGGAGTGTGCAGTGCCGGGGGCACAGGCTTCACTGGAAGGTGCAGTGCCAGGAACACTGGCTTCCCTGGAGGGTTGAGACCCACAGGCCCCGGTTTCACTGCAGGCTGCAATGTCGTCTTCACTCGGTTCACTGGAGGGTGCATTCCCGCGGGCACTTTGTTCACTGGAGGCTGCAGTGACATGGGTACAGGGACCCCTGGAACCTGCAGTACAGTCGGAACTGGGTTCACTGCAGGGTGCAGTGCTGTGGGCACTGGGTCACTGCAGACTGCAGTGAACGGATCATGGGATAACTGGAGGCTGCCGTGCTGTGGGCACGTGTTTCACTGGAGGCTGCAATGCCCCGGGCTCTGGCTTTACTGGTGGGTGCAGTGCCGTGGACCCTAGGTTCACTGGAGAGTGCAGCACGGCGGGCACTGGCTTCCATGGAGGCTGCAGATCCGCCGGCCCTTTATACAGTGGATGGTGTAGAGTTCTAGACACTGCGTTTACTGGAGGGTGCATTGCCACGGGCACCGGGTACTCTGTAGGGTGCGGTGACATGGACACTGTGTTCACTTGAGGGGGCATTGTCGCAGGCTGTGGGTCACTGGAGGCTGCAGTGCCAGGGTCAGTGGGTTCACAGCAGGCTCCACTTCCACGGGTACTGAGTTCACTGGATGGTGCAGTGCCGCGGGAACTGGGTTCACTGCAGGCTGCAGTACCCTGGGCAGTGGGTTCAATGCAGGATGCAGTGATGTGTGCACTGGGTTCCCTGGAGGCTGCAGTGCCGTGGGCTGTGGGTTCACAGCAGGCTCCAGTACAATGGGTCCTGGGTCAACGGCATGGTACAGTGGTGCGGGAACTGGGTTCACCACAGGCTGCAGTACGCTGTGCACTGGGTTCAATGCAGGATGCAGCGATGCGAGCAATGGGTTCACTGCAGGCTGCAGTACCCTGGGCAGTGTGTTCAATGCAGGATGCAGTGACACGCACACTGGGTTCAATAGATGATGCAGTGCCGTGGGCACTGGGTTCACTGGAGGCTGAAGTGCCGCGGGCAGTGGGTTCACAGTAGGCTCCAGTACAAGGAGTACTGGGTTCAGTGGATGGTGCAGTGCTGAGAAACTGGGTTCAGTGGAAGGGGCAGTGTCTCAGGCAGTTGTTCACCGGAGGTTGCATTGCCACAGGCAGTGGGTTCACTAGCTGGGGCAGTGCCGCCAGATCTGGGTTCACAGGAGGCTGCAGTGCTGCGGGCAGTGTGTTCACTGGAGGCTGCAAAAAGCTGGAACTGGTTTCACTGCAAGCTGCAGTGCCCGGGTGTTGGGTTCACAGGAGACTACAGTGCGGTAGGCAGTGCCTTCACTGGCGGGTGCAGTGCTGCGGGACGTGGGTTCCCTGGAGTCTCCAGTGCTGCGGGATCTGGCTTCACTGGAGGCTGCAGTGCTGCAGGCACTGTGTTCACTGCATGCTGCATAGAAGCGGGAACTATGTTCACTGCATGGTGCAGTTACGCGGGCACTGGCTTCACTGGACGGTGCAGTGCAGCAGGCACTGCCTTCAATGGAGGGTGCAGTGTCGCGGTCCGTGGGTTCACTGGAGGCTGCAGTGCTGCGGGCGATTGGTTTACTTGAGGCTGCATAGAAGCGGGAATGGGGTTCAATGCATGGTGCAGTGCTGCGGGCACTTTGTTCCCTGGAGGGTGTAGTGCCGTGGGCACTGGGTTCACTGGAGTGTAGAGACCCTCAGGCACTGGGTTCACGGGAGGGTGCATTGTCGCAGGCACTTTGTTCACTGGATGCTGAAGTGCCATGGGCACTGGGATCCTTGGAACCTAAAGTGCAGTCAGAACGAGGTTCACTGCAGGATGCTGTGCTGTGGGCACTGGGTTCCCTGCAGACTGCAGTGAATGGATCACTGGAATAACTGGAGGCTGCAGTGCAGTGGGCACGTGTTTCACTGGAGGCTGCAAGGCCCCGGGCTCTGGCTTTACTGGCGGCTACAGTGCTGAGGACCCCAGGTTCACTGGAGAGTGCAGTACGGCGGGCACTGGCTTCCATGGAGGCTGCAGAGCCGGGTACACTGGGTTCCTAGTAGGCTGCAGAGCCACGGGCACTGTGTTCACTGGAGGGTGCATTGCCACAGGCACTTTGTTCACTGGAGTCTGACGTGCCATGGGCCCTGGGATCCTTCTACCTGCAGTGCAGTCTGAAGTATGTTCACGGCAGGGTGCCGGGATGTGGGCACTGGGTTCACTGCAGACTGCAATGCACGGATCACTGGGATAACTGGATGCTGCAGTGCTGCGGGCACGCGTTTCACTTGAGGCTGCAATGCCGCGGGCACTGGCTTTACTGGCGGCTGCACTGCCGCGGACCCAAGGTTCAATGGAGAGTGCATTAAGGTGGGCACTGGTTTCAATGGAGGCTGCAGAGCCGCCGGCCCTTTGTTCACTGGATGGGGTAGTGTTCTGGACACTGGGTTCACTGGAGGGTGCATTGTCACGGGCACCGGGTACAGTGTAGGGTGCAGTGCCACGGACACTGTGTTCACTGGAGGGGGCAGTGTCGCAGGGAGTGGGTCACTGGAGGCTGCTGTGCCAGGGGCAGTGGGTTCACAGCAGGCTCCACTGCCACTGGTACTGATTTCACTGGATGGTGCAGTGCCGCGGGAATTGGGTTCACAGCAGGCTGCAGTACCCTGGGCAGTGTGTTCAATGCAGGATGCAGTGACGCGTGCACTGGGTTCAATGCAGGGTGCCGTGCCTCGCGCACTGGGTTCTCTGGAGGCTGCAGTGCCGCGGGCAGTGGGTTCACAGCAGGCTCCAGTACCATGGGTCCTGGGTTCACGGCATGGTACAGTGGTGCAGGAACTGGGTTCACCACATGCTACAGTACGTTGGCCACTGGGTTCAATGCAGGATGCAGTGACGCGAGCAATGGGTTCACTGCAGGCTGCAGTACCCTGGGCAATGTGTTCAATGCAGGATTCAGTGACACGTGCACTGGGTTCAATGGAGGATGCAGTGCCGCAGGCACTGGGTTCAATGGAGGCTGACGTGCCGCGGGCAGTGGATTCACAATAGGGTCCAGTACAACGGAGTACTTGGTTCACTGGATGGTGCAGTGCTGCGAAACTGGGCTCAGTGGAAGGGGCAGTGTCTCAGGCAGTTGGTCACTGGAGGTTGCAATGCCACAGGCGGTGGGTTCACTGGATGGGGCCGTGCCGCCAGATCTGGGTTCACAGGAGGCTGCAGTGCTGCGGGCAGTGTGTTCACTGGAGGCTGCATAAAAGCTGGAACCGGTTTCACTGCATGCTGCAGGCCCGGGGCACTGGGTTCACAGGAGGCTACAGGGCGGTAGGCAGTGCCTTCACTGGCGGGTGCAGTGCTGCGGGACGTGGGTTCACTGGAGTCTCCAGTGCTGCGGGATCTGGCTTCACTGGAGGCTGCAGTGCTGCAGGCACTGTGGTCAGTGCATGCTGCATAGAAGCGGGAGCTATGTTCACTGCATGGTGTAGTTATGCGGGCACTGGTTTCACTGGAGGCTGAAGTGCCGCCGTCAGTGGGTTCACTGGAGGCTGCAGTGCTGCTGGCGATTGGTTTACTTGAGGCTGCATGAAAGCGGAAATTGGTTTCACTGCATGGTGCACTGATGCGGGCACTTTGTTCACCGGATGGTGTAGTGCTGTGGGCACTGGGTTCACTGGAGGGTAGAGACGGGCAGGTCCTGGGTTCACTGCAGGCTGCAGTGCCACGGGCAATGGGTTCACTGGAGGGTGCATTGCCGCATTCACTTTGTTCACTGGAGGCTGAAGTGCCATGGGCACTGGGATCCTTTGAACCGGCAGTGCAGTCAGAACGAGGTTCACTGCGGGGTGCAGTGCTGTGGACACTGGATCCATTGCAGACTGCACTGCACGGATCACTGGGAACCTGGAGGTGGCATTGTTCTGGGCACGTGTTTCACGTGAGGCTCCAAAGCCGCAGGTACTGGCTTTACTGGCGGCTGCAGTGCCGCAGACCCAAGATTCAATTGAGAGTACAGTACGGCGGGCAGTGACTTCAATGGAGGCTGCAGAGCAGCGGGCACTGGGTTCATAGCAGGCTGCAGTGTGGTAGACAATTGTTCACGGGATGGTGTAGTGCTGTGGGCACTGGCTTCACTGGAGTGTGCAGTGCCGGGGGCACAGGCTTCACTGGAAGGTGCAGTGCCAGGAACACTGGCTTCCCTGGAGGGTTGAGACCCACAGGCCCCGGTTTCACTGCAGGCTGCAATGTCGTCTTCACTCGGTTCACTGGAGGGTGCATTCCCGCGGGCACTTTGTTCACTGGAGGCTGCAGTGACATGGGTACAGGGACCCCTGGAACCTGCAGTACAGTCGGAACTGGGTTCACTGCAGGGTGCAGTGCTGTGGGCACTGGGTCACTGCAGACTGCAGTGAACGGATCATGGGATAACTGGAGGCTGCCGTGCTGTGGGCACGTGTTTCACTGGAGGCTGCAATGCCCCGGGCTCTGGCTTTACTGGTGGGTGCAGTGCCGTGGACCCTAGGTTCACTGGAGAGTGCAGCACGGCGGGCACTGGCTTCCATGGAGGCTGCAGATCCGCCGGCCCTTTATACAGTGGATGGTGTAGAGTTCTAGACACTGCGTTTACTGGAGGGTGCATTGCCACGGGCACCGGGTACTCTGTAGGGTGCGGTGACATGGACACTGTGTTCACTTGAGGGGGCATTGTCGCAGGCTGTGGGTCACTGGAGGCTGCAGTGCCAGGGTCAGTGGGTTCACAGCAGGCTCCACTTCCACGGGTACTGAGTTCACTGGATGGTGCAGTGCCGCGGGAACTGGGTTCACTGCAGGCTGCAGTACCCTGGGCAGTGGGTTCAATGCAGGATGCAGTGATGTGTGCACTGGGTTCCCTGGAGGCTGCAGTGCCGTGGGCTGTGGGTTCACAGCAGGCTCCAGTACAATGGGTCCTGGGTCAACGGCATGGTACAGTGGTGCGGGAACTGGGTTCACCACAGGCTGCAGTACGCTGTGCACTGGGTTCAATGCAGGATGCAGCGATGCGAGCAATGGGTTCACTGCAGGCTGCAGTACCCTGGGCAGTGTGTTCAATGCAGGATGCAGTGACACGCACACTGGGTTCAATAGATGATGCAGTGCCGTGGGCACTGGGTTCACTGGAGGCTGAAGTGCCGCGGGCAGTGGGTTCACAGTAGGCTCCAGTACAAGGAGTACTGGGTTCAGTGGATGGTGCAGTGCTGAGAAACTGGGTTCAGTGGAAGGGGCAGTGTCTCAGGCAGTTGTTCACCGGAGGTTGCATTGCCACAGGCAGTGGGTTCACTAGCTGGGGCAGTGCCGCCAGATCTGGGTTCACAGGAGGCTGCAGTGCTGCGGGCAGTGTGTTCACTGGAGGCTGCATAAAAGCTGGAACTGGTTTCACTGCAAGCTGCAGTGCCCGGGTGTTGGGTTCACAGGAGACTACAGTGCGGTAGGCAGTGCCTTCACTGGCGGGTGCAGTGCTGCGGGACGTGGGTTCCCTGGAGTCTCCAGTGCTGCGGGATCTGGCTTCACTGGAGGCTGCAGTGCTGCAGGCACTGTGTTCACTGCATGCTGCATAGAAGCGGGAACTATGTTCACTGCATGGTGCAGTTACGCGGGCACTGGCTTCACTGGACGGTGCAGTGCAGCAGGCACTGCCTTCAATGGAGGGTGCAGTGTCGCGGTCCGTGGGTTCACTGGAGGCTGCAGTGCTGCGGGCGATTGGTTTACTTGAGGCTGCATAGAAGCGGGAATGGGGTTCAATGCATGGTGCAGTGCTGCGGGCACTTTGTTCCCTGGAGGGTGTAGTGCCGTGGGCACTGGGTTCACTGGAGTGTAGAGACGGGCAGGTCCTGGGTTCACTGCAGGCTGCAGTGCCACGGGCACTGGGTTCACGGGAGGGTGCATTGTCGCAGGCACTTTGTTCACTGGATGCTGAAGTGCCATGGGCACTGGGATCCTTGGAACCTAAAGTGCAGTCAGAACGAGGTTCACTGCAGGATGCTGTGCTGTGGGCACTGGGTTCCCTGCAGACTGCAGTGAATGGATCACTGGAATAACTGGAGGCTGCAGTGCAGTGGGCACGTGTTTCACTGGAGGCTGCAAGGCCCCGGGCTCTGGCTTTACTGGCGGCTACAGTGCTGAGGACCCCAGGTTCACTGGAGAGTGCAGTACGGCGGGCACTGGCTTCCATGGAGGCTGCAGAGCAGCGGGTACACTGGGTTCCTAGTAGGCTGCAGTGTGGTAGACAATTGTTCACGGGATGGTGTAGTGCTGTGGGCACTGGCTTCACTGGAGTGTGCAGTGCCGGGGGCACAGGCTTCACTGGAAGGTGCAGTGCCAGGAACACTGGCTTCCCTGGAGGGTTGAGACCCACAGGCCCCGGTTTCACTGCAGGCTGCAATGTCGTCTTCACTCGGTTCACTGGAGGGTGCATTGCCACAGGCACTTTGTTCACTGGAGTCTGACGTGCCATGGGCCCTGGGATCCTTCTGGAACCTGCAGTGCAGTCTGAAGTATGTTCACGGCAGGGTGCCGGGATGTGGGCACTGGGTTCACTGCAGACTGCAATGCACGGATCACTGGGATAACTGGATGCTGCAGTGCTGCGGGCACGCGTTTCACTTGAGGCTGCAATGCCGCGGGCACTGGCTTTACTGGCGGCTGCACTGCCGCGGACCCAAGGTTCAATGGAGAGTGCATTAAGGTGGGCACTGGTTTCAATGGAGGCTGCAGAGCCGCCGGCCCTTTGTTCACTGGATGGGGTAGTGTTCTGGACACTGGGTTCACTGGAGGGTGCATTGTCACGGGCACCGGGTACAGTGTAGGGTGCAGTGCCACGGACACTGTGTTCACTGGAGGGGGCAGTGTCGCAGGGAGTGGGTCACTGGAGGCTGCTGTGCCAGGGGCAGTGGGTTCACAGCAGGCTCCACTGCCACTGGTACTGATTTCACTGGATGGTGCAGTGCCGCGGGAATTGGGTTCACAGCAGGCTGCAGTACCCTGGGCAGTGTGTTCAATGCAGGATGCAGTGACGCGTGCACTGGGTTCAATGCAGGGTGCCGTGCCTCGCGCACTGGGTTCTCTGGAGGCTGCAGTGCCGCGGGCAGTGGGTTCACAGCAGGCTCCAGTACCATGGGTCCTGGGTTCACGGCATGGTACAGTGGTGCAGGAACTGGGTTCACCACATGCTACAGTACGTTGGCCACTGGGTTCAATGCAGGATGCAGTGACGCGAGCAATGGGTTCACTGCAGGCTGCAGTACCCTGGGCAATGTGTTCAATGCAGGATTCAGTGACACGTGCACTGGGTTCAATGGAGGATGCAGTGCCGCAGGCACTGGGTTCAATGGAGGCTGACGTGCCGCGGGCAGTGGATTCACAATAGGGTCCAGTACAACGGATACTTGGTTCACTGGATGGTGCAGTGCTGCGAAACTGGGCTCAGTGGAAGGGGCAGTGTCTCAGGCAGTTGGTCACTGGAGGTTGCAATGCCACAGGCGGTGGGTTCACTGGATGGGGCAGTGCCGCCAGATCTGGGTTCACAGGAGGCTGCAGTGCTGCGGGCAGTGTGTTCACTGGAGGCTGCATAAAAGCTGGAACCGGTTTCACTGCATGCTGCAGGCCCGGGGCACTGGGTTCACAGGAGGCTACAGGGCGGTAGGCAGTGCCTTCACTGGCGGGTGCAGTGCTGCGGGACGTGGGTTCACTGGAGTCTCCAGTGCTGCGGGATCTGGCTTCACTGGAGGCTGCAGTGCTGCAGGCACTGTGGTCAGTGCATGCTGCATAGAAGCGGGAGCTATGTTCACTGCATGGTGTAGTTATGCGGGCACTGGTTTCACTGGAGGCTGAAGTGCCGCCGTCAGTGGGTTCACTGGAGGCTGCAGTGCTGCTGGCGATTGGTTTACTTGAGGCTGCATGAAAGCGGAAATTGGTTTCACTGCATGGTGCACTGATGCGGGCACTTTGTTCACCGGATGGTGTAGTGCTGTGGGCACTGGGTTCACTGGAGGGTAGAGACGGGCAGGTCCTGGGTTCACTGCAGGCTGCAGTGCCACGGGCAATGGGTTCACTGGAGGGTGCATTGCCGCATTCACTTTGTTCACTGGAGGCTGAAGTGCCATGGGCACTGGGATCCTTTGAACCGGCAGTGTAGTCAGAACGAGGTTCACTGCGGGGTGCAGTGCTGTGGACACTGGATCCATTGCAGACTGCACTGCACGGATCACTGGGAACCTGGAGGTGGCATTGTTCTGGGCACGTGTTTCACGTGAGGCTCCAAAGCCGCAGGTACTGGCTTTACTGGCGGCTGCAGTGCCGCAGACCCAAGATTCAATTGAGAGTACAGTACGGCGGGCAGTGACTTCAATGGAGGCTGCAGAGCAGCGGGCACTGGGTTCATAGCAGGCTGCAGTGTGGTAGACAATTGTTCACGGGATGGTGTAGTGCTGTGGGCACTGGCTTCACTGGAGTGTGCAGTGCCGGGGGCACAGGCTTCACTGGAAGGTGCAGTGCCAGGAACACTGGCTTCCCTGGAGGGTTGAGACCCACAGGCCCCGGTTTCACTGCAGGCTGCAATGTCGTCTTCACTCGGTTCACTGGAGGGTGCATTCCCGCGGGCACTTTGTTCACTGGAGGCTGCAGTGACATGGGTACAGGGACCCCTGGAACCTGCAGTACAGTCGGAACTGGGTTCACTGCAGGGTGCAGTGCTGTGGGCACTGGGTCACTGCAGACTGCAGTGAACGGATCATGGGATAACTGGAGGCTGCCGTGCTGTGGGCACGTGTTTCACTGGAGGCTGCAATGCCCCGGGCTCTGGCTTTACTGGTGGGTGCAGTGCCGTGGACCCTAGGTTCACTGGAGAGTGCAGCACGGCGGGCACTGGCTTCCATGGAGGCTGCAGATCCGCCGGCCCTTTATACAGTGGATGGTGTAGAGTTCTAGACACTGCGTTTACTGGAGGGTGCATTGCCACGGGCACCGGGTACTCTGTAGGGTGCGGTGACATGGACACTGTGTTCACTTGAGGGGGCATTGTCGCAGGCTGTGGGTCACTGGAGGCTGCAGTGCCAGGGTCAGTGGGTTCACAGCAGGCTCCACTTCCACGGGTACTGAGTTCACTGGATGGTGCAGTGCCGCGGGAACTGGGTTCACTGCAGGCTGCAGTACCCTGGGCAGTGGGTTCAATGCAGGATGCAGTGATGTGTGCACTGGGTTCCCTGGAGGCTGCAGTGCCGTGGGCTGTGGGTTCACAGCAGGCTCCAGTACAATGGGTCCTGGGTCAACGGCATGGTACAGTGGTGCGGGAACTGGGTTCACCACAGGCTGCAGTACGCTGTGCACTGGGTTCAATGCAGGATGCAGCGATGCGAGCAATGGGTTCACTGCAGGCTGCAGTACCCTGGGCAGTGTGTTCAATGCAGGATGCAGTGACACGCACACTGGGTTCAATAGATGATGCAGTGCCGTGGGCACTGGGTTCACTGGAGGCTGAAGTGCCGCGGGCAGTGGGTTCACAGTAGGCTCCAGTACAAGGAGTACTGGGTTCAGTGGATGGTGCAGTGCTGAGAAACTGGGTTCAGTGGAAGGGGCAGTGTCTCAGGCAGTTGTTCACCGGAGGTTGCATTGCCACAGGCAGTGGGTTCACTAGATGGGGCAGTGCCGCCAGATCTGGGTTCACAGGAGGCTGCAGTGCTGCGGGCAGTGTGTTCACTGGAGGCTGCATAAAAGCTGGAACTGGTTTCACTGCATGCTGCAGGCCCGGGGCACTGGGGTCACAGGAGGCTACAGGGCGGTAGGCAGTGCCTTCACTGGCGGGTGCAGTGCTGCGGGACGTGGGTTCACTGGAGTCTCCAGTGCTGCGGGATCTGGCTTCACTGGAGGCTGCAGTGCTGCAGGCACTGTGGTCAGTGCATGCTGCATAGAAGCGGGAGCTATGTTCACTGCATGGTGTAGTTATGCGGGCACTGGTTTCACTGGAGGCTGAAGTGCCGCCGTCAGTGGGTTCACTGGAGGCTGCAGTGCTGCTGGCGATTGGTTTACTTGAGGCTGCATGAAAGCGGAAATTGGTTTCACTGCATGGTGCACTGATGCGGGCACTTTGTTCACCGGATGGTGTAGTGCTGTGGGCACTGGGTTCACTGGAGGGTAGAGACGGGCAGGTCCTGGGTTCACTGCAGGCTGCAGTGCCACGGGCAATGGGTTCACTGGAGGGTGCATTGCCGCATTCACTTTGTTCACTGGAGGCTGAAGTGCCATGGGCACTGGGATCCTTTGAACCGGCAGTGTAGTCAGAACGAGGTTCACTGCGGGGTGCAGTGCTGTGGACACTGGATCCATTGCAGACTGCACTGCACGGATCACTGGGAACCTGGAGGTGGCATTGTTCTGGGCACGTGTTTCACGTGAGGCTCCAAAGCCGCAGGTACTGGCTTTACTGGCGGCTGCAGTGCCGCAGACCCAAGATTCAATTGAGAGTACAGTACGGCGGGCAGTGACTTCAATGGAGGCTGCAGAGCAGCGGGCACTGGGTTCATAGCAGGCTGCAGTGTGGTAGACAATTGTTCACGGGATGGTGTAGTGCTGTGGGCACTGGCTTCACTGGAGTGTGCAGTGCCGGGGGCACAGGCTTCACTGGAAGGTGCAGTGCCAGGAACACTGGCTTCCCTGGAGGGTTGAGACCCACAGGCCCCGGTTTCACTGCAGGCTGCAATGTCGTCTTCACTCGGTTCACTGGAGGGTGCATTCCCGCGGGCACTTTGTTCACTGGAGGCTGCAGTGACATGGGTACAGGGACCCCTGGAACCTGCAGTACAGTCGGAACTGGGTTCACTGCAGGGTGCAGTGCTGTGGGCACTGGGTCACTGCAGACTGCAGTGAACGGATCATGGGATAACTGGAGGCTGCCGTGCTGTGGGCACGTGTTTCACCGGAGGCTGCAATGCCCCGGGCTCTGGCTTTACTGGTGGGTGCAGTGCCGTGGACCCTAGGTTCACTGGAGAGTGCAGCACGGCGGGCACTGGCTTCCATGGAGGCTGCAGATCCGCCGGCCCTTTATACAGTGGATGGTGTAGAGTTCTAGACACTGCGTTTACTGGAGGGTGCATTGCCACGGGCACCGGGTACTCTGTAGGGTGCGGTGACATGGACACTGTGTTCACTTGAGGGGGCATTGTCGCAGGCTGTGGGTCACTGGAGGCTGCAGTGCCAGGGTCAGTGGGTTCACAGCAGGCTCCACTTCCACGGGTACTGAGTTCACTGGATGGTGCAGTGCCGCGGGAACTGGGTTCACTGCAGGCTGCAGTACCCTGGGCAGTGGGTTCAATGCAGGATGCAGTGATGTGTGCACTGGGTTCCCTGGAGGCTGCAGTGCCGTGGGCTGTGGGTTCACAGCAGGCTCCAGTACAATGGGTCCTGGGTCAACGGCATGGTACAGTGGTGCGGGAACTGGGTTCACCACAGGCTGCAGTACGCTGTGCACTGGGTTCAATGCAGGATGCAGCGATGCGAGCAATGGGTTCACTGCAGGCTGCAGTACCCTGGGCAGTGTGTTCAATGCAGGATGCAGTGACACGCACACTGGGTTCAATAGATGATGCAGTGCCGTGGGCACTGGGTTCACTGGAGGCTGAAGTGCCGCGGGCAGTGGGTTCACAGTAGGCTCCAGTACAAGGAGTACTGGGTTCAGTGGATGGTGCAGTGCTGAGAAACTGGGTTCAGTGGAAGGGGCAGTGTCTCAGGCAGTTGTTCACCGGAGGTTGCATTGCCACAGGCAGTGGGTTCACTAGATGGGGCAGTGCCGCCAGATCTGGGTTCACAGGAGGCTGCAGTGCTGCGGGCAGTGTGTTCACTGGAGGCTGCATAAAAGCTGGAACTGGTTTCACTGCATGCTGCAGGCCCGGGGCACTGGGGTCACAGGAGGCTACAGGGCGGTAGGCAGTGCCTTCACTGGCGGGTGCAGAGCTGCGGGACGTGGGTTCACTGGAGTCTCCAGTGCTGCGGGATCTGGCTTCACTGGAGGCTGCAGTGCTGCAGGCACTGTGGTCAGTGCATGCTGCATAGAAGCGGGAGCTATGTTCACTGCATGGTGTAGTTATGCGGGCACTGGTTTCACTGGAGGCTGAAGTGCCGCCGTCAGTGGGTTCACTGGAGGCTGCAGTGCTGCTGGCGATTGGTTTACTTGAGGCTGCATGAAAGCGGAAATTGGTTTCACTGCATGGTGCACTGATGCGGGCACTTTGTTCACCGGATGGTGTAGTGCTGTGGGCACTGGGTTCACTGGAGGGTAGAGACGGGCAGGTCCTGGGTTCACTGCAGGCTGCAGTGCCACGGGCAATGGGTTCACTGGAGGGTGCATTGCCGCATTCACTTTGTTCACTGGAGGCTGAAGTGCCATGGGCACTGGGATCCTTTGAACCGGCAGTGTAGTCAGAACGAGGTTCACTGCGGGGTGCAGTGCTGTGGACACTGGATCCATTGCAGACTGCACTGCACGGATCACTGGGAACCTGGAGGTGGCATTGTTCTGGGCACGTGTTTCACGTGAGGCTCCAAAGCCGCAGGTACTGGCTTTACTGGCGGCTGCAGTGCCGCAGACCCAAGATTCAATTGAGAGTACAGTACGGCGGGCAGTGACTTCAATGGAGGCTGCAGAGCAGCGGGCACTGGGTTCATAGCAGGCTGCAGTGTGGTAGACAATTGTTCACGGGATGGTGTAGTGCTGTGGGCACTGGCTTCACTGGAGTGTGCAGTGCCGGGGGCACAGGCTTCACTGGAAGGTGCAGTGCCAGGAACACTGGCTTCCCTGGAGGGTTGAGACCCACAGGCCCCGGTTTCACTGCAGGCTGCAATGTCGTCTTCACTCGGTTCACTGGAGGGTGCATTCCCGCGGGCACTTTGTTCACTGGAGGCTGCAGTGACATGGGTACAGGGACCCCTGGAACCTGCAGTACAGTCGGAACTGGGTTCACTGCAGGGTGCAGTGCTGTGGGCACTGGGTCACTGCAGACTGCAGTGAACGGATCATGGGATAACTGGAGGCTGCCGTGCTGTGGGCACGTGTTTCACCGGAGGCTGCAATGCCCCGGGCTCTGGCTTTACTGGTGGGTGCAGTGCCGTGGACCCTAGGTTCACTGGAGAGTGCAGCACGGCGGGCACTGGCTTCCATGGAGGCTGCAGATCCGCCGGCCCTTTATACAGTGGATGGTGTAGAGTTCTAGACACTGCGTTTACTGGAGGGTGCATTGCCACGGGCACCGGGTACTCTGTAGGGTGCGGTGACATGGACACTGTGTTCACTTGAGGGGGCATTGTCGCAGGCTGTGGGTCACTGGAGCCTGCAGTGCCAGGGTCAGTGGGTTCACAGCAGGCTCCACTTCCACGGGTACTGAGTTCACTGGATGGTGCAGTGCCGCGGGAACTGGGTTCACTGCAGGCTGCAGTACCCTGGGCAGTGGGTTCAATGCAGGATGCAGTGATGTGTGCACTGGGTTCCCTGGAGGCTGCAGTGCCGTGGGCTGTGGGTTCACAGCAGGCTCCAGTACAATGGGTCCTGGGTCAACGGCATGGTACAGTGGTGCGGGAACTGGGTTCACCACAGGCTGCAGTACGCTGTGCACTGGGTTCAATGCAGGATGCAGCGATGCGAGCAATGGGTTCACTGCAGGCTGCAGTACCCTGGGCAGTGTGTTCAATGCAGGATGCAGTGACACGCACACTGGGTTCAATAGATGATGCAGTGCCGTGGGCACTGGGTTCACTGGAGGCTGAAGTGCCGCGGGCAGTGGGTTCACAGTAGGCTCCAGTACAAGGAGTACTGGGTTCAGTGGATGGTGCAGTGCTGAGAAACTGGGTTCAGTGGAAGGGGCAGTGTCTCAGGCAGTTGTTCACCGGAGGTTGCATTGCCACAGGCAGTGGGTTCACTAGATGGGGCAGTGCCGCCAGATCTGGGTTCACAGGAGGCTGCAGTGCTGCGGGCAGTGTGTTCACTGGAGGCTGCATAAAAGCTGGAACTGGTTTCACTGCATGCTGCAGGCCCGGGGCACTGGGGTCACAGGAGGCTACAGGGCGGTAGGCAGTGCCTTCACTGGCGGGTGCAGAGCTGCGGGACGTGGGTTCACTGGAGTCTCCAGTGCTGCGGGATCTGGCTTCACTGGAGGCTGCAGTGCTGCAGGCACTGTGGTCAGTGCATGCTGCATAGAAGCGGGAGCTATGTTCACTGCATGGTGTAGTTATGCGGGCACTGGTTTCACTGGAGGCTGAAGTGCCGCCGTCAGTGGGTTCACTGGAGGCTGCAGTGCTGCTGGCGATTGGTTTACTTGAGGCTGCATGAAAGCGGAAATTGGTTTCACTGCATGGTGCACTGATGCGGGCACTTTGTTCACCGGATGGTGTAGTGCTGTGGGCACTGGGTTCACTGGAGGGTAGAGACGGGCAGGTCCTGGGTTCACTGCAGGCTGCAGTGCCACGGGCAATGGGTTCACTGGAGGGTGCATTGCCGCATTCACTTTGTTCACTGGAGGCTGAAGTGCCATGGGCACTGGGATCCTTTGAACCGGCAGTGTAGTCAGAACGAGGTTCACTGCGGGGTGCAGTGCTGTGGACACTGGATCCATTGCAGACTGCACTGCACGGATCACTGGGAACCTGGAGGTGGCATTGTTCTGGGCACGTGTTTCACGTGAGGCTCCAAAGCCGCAGGTACTGGCTTTACTGGCGGCTGCAGTGCCGCAGACCCAAGATTCAATTGAGAGTACAGTACGGCGGGCAGTGACTTCAATGGAGGCTGCAGAGCAGCGGGCACTGGGTTCATAGCAGGCTGCAGTGTGGTAGACAATTGTTCACGGGATGGTGTAGTGCTGTGGGCACTGGCTTCACTGGAGTGTGCAGTGCCGGGGGCACAGGCTTCACTGGAAGGTGCAGTGCCAGGAACACTGGCTTCCCTGGAGGGTTGAGACCCACAGGCCCCGGTTTCACTGCAGGCTGCAATGTCGTCTTCACTCGGTTCACTGGAGGGTGCATTCCCGCGGGCACTTTGTTCACTGGAGGCTGCAGTGACATGGGTACAGGGACCCCTGGAACCTGCAGTACAGTCGGAACTGGGTTCACTGCAGGGTGCAGTGCTGTGGGCACTGGGTCACTGCAGACTGCAGTGAACGGATCATGGGATAACTGGAGGCTGCCGTGCTGTGGGCACGTGTTTCACCGGAGGCTGCAATGCCCCGGGCTCTGGCTTTACTGGTGGGTGCAGTGCCGTGGACCCTAGGTTCACTGGAGAGTGCAGCACGGCGGGCACTGGCTTCCATGGAGGCTGCAGATCCGCCGGCCCTTTATACAGTGGATGGTGTAGAGTTCTAGACACTGCGTTTACTGGAGGGTGCATTGCCACGGGCACCGGGTACTCTGTAGGGTGCGGTGACATGGACACTGTGTTCACTTGAGGGGGCATTGTCGCAGGCTGTGGGTCACTGGAGCCTGCAGTGCCAGGGTCAGTGGGTTCACAGCAGGCTCCACTTCCACGGGTACTGAGTTCACTGGATGGTGCAGTGCCGCGGGAACTGGGTTCACTGCAGGCTGCAGTACCCTGGGCAGTGGGTTCAATGCAGGATGCAGTGATGTGTGCACTGGGTTCCCTGGAGGCTGCAGTGCCGTGGGCTGTGGGTTCACAGCAGGCTCCAGTACAATGGGTCCTGGGTCAACGGCATGGTACAGTGGTGCGGGAACTGGGTTCACCACAGGCTGCAGTACGCTGTGCACTGGGTTCAATGCAGGATGCAGCGATGCGAGCAATGGGTTCACTGCAGGCTGCAGTACCCTGGGCAGTGTGTTCAATGCAGGATGCAGTGACACGCACACTGGGTTCAATAGATGATGCAGTGCCGTGGGCACTGGGTTCACTGGAGGCTGAAGTGCCGCGGGCAGTGGGTTCACAGTAGGCTCCAGTACAAGGAGTACTGGGTTCAGTGGATGGTGCAGTGCTGAGAAACTGGGTTCAGTGGAAGGGGCAGTGTCTCAGGCAGTTGTTCACCGGAGGTTGCATTGCCACAGGCAGTGGGTTCACTAGATGGGGCAGTGCCGCCAGATCTGGGTTCACAGGAGGCTGCAGTGCTGCGGGCAGTGTGTTCACTGGAGGCTGCATAAAAGCTGGAACTGGTTTCACTGCATGCTGCAGGCCCGGGGCACTGGGGTCACAGGAGGCTACAGGGCGGTAGGCAGTGCCTTCACTGGCGGGTGCAGAGCTGCGGGACGTGGGTTCACTGGAGTCTCCAGTGCTGCGGGATCTGGCTTCACTGGAGGCTGCAGTGCTGCAGGCACTGTGGTCAGTGCATGCTGCATAGAAGCGGGAGCTATGTTCACTGCATGGTGTAGTTATGCGGGCACTGGTTTCACTGGAGGCTGAAGTGCCGCCGTCAGTGGGTTCACTGGAGGCTGCAGTGCTGCTGGCGATTGGTTTACTTGAGGCTGCATGAAAGCGGAAATTGGTTTCACTGCATGGTGCACTGATGCGGGCACTTTGTTCACCGGATGGTGTAGTGCTGTGGGCACTGGGTTCACTGGAGGGTAGAGACGGGCAGGTCCTGGGTTCACTGCAGGCTGCAGTGCCACGGGCAATGGGTTCACTGGAGGGTGCATTGCCGCATTCACTTTGTTCCCTGGAGGCTGAAGTGCCATGGGCACTGGGATCCTTTGAACCGGCAGTGTAGTCAGAACGAGGTTCACTGCGGGGTGCAGTGCTGTGGACACTGGATCCATTGCAGACTGCACTGCACGGATCACTGGGAACCTGGAGGTGGCATTGTTCTGGGCACGTGTTTCACGTGAGGCTCCAAAGCCGCAGGTACTGGCTTTACTGGCGGCTGCAGTGCCGCAGACCCAAGATTCAATTGAGAGTACAGTACGGCGGGCAGTGACTTCAATGGAGGCTGCAGAGCAGCGGGCACTGGGTTCATAGCAGGCTGCAGTGTGGTAGACAATTGTTCACGGGATGGTGTAGTGCTGTGGGCACTGGCTTCACTGGAGTGTGCAGTGCCGGGGGCACAGGCTTCACTGGAAGGTGCAGTGCCAGGAACACTGGCTTCCCTGGAGGGTTGAGACCCACAGGCCCCGGTTTCACTGCAGGCTGCAATGTCGTCTTCACTCGGTTCACTGGAGGGTGCATTCCCGCGGGCACTTTGTTCACTGGAGGCTGCAGTGACATGGGTACAGGGACCCCTGGAACCTGCAGTACAGTCGGAACTGGGTTCACTGCAGGGTGCAGTGCTGTGGGCACTGGGTCACTGCAGACTGCAGTGAACGGATCATGGGATAACTGGAGGCTGCCGTGCTGTGGGCACGTGTTTCACCGGAGGCTGCAATGCCCCGGGCTCTGGCTTTACTGGTGGGTGCAGTGCCGTGGACCCTAGGTTCACTGGAGAGTGCAGCACGGCGGGCACTGGCTTCCATGGAGGCTGCAGATCCGCCGGCCCTTTATACAGTGGATGGTGTAGAGTTCTAGACACTGCGTTTACTGGAGGGTGCATTGCCACGGGCACCGGGTACTCTGTAGGGTGCGGTGACATGGACACTGTGTTCACTTGAGGGGGCATTGTCGCAGGCTGTGGGTCACTGGAGCCTGCAGTGCCAGGGTCAGTGGGTTCACAGCAGGCTCCACTTCCACGGGTACTGAGTTCACTGGATGGTGCAGTGCCGCGGGAACTGGGTTCACTGCAGGCTGCAGTACCCTGGGCAGTGGGTTCAATGCAGGATGCAGTGATGTGTGCACTGGGTTCCCTGGAGGCTGCAGTGCCGTGGGCTGTGGGTTCACAGCAGGCTCCAGTACAATGGGTCCTGGGTCAACGGCATGGTACAGTGGTGCGGGAACTGGGTTCACCACAGGCTGCAGTACGCTGTGCACTGGGTTCAATGCAGGATGCAGCGATGCGAGCAATGGGTTCACTGCAGGCTGCAGTACCCTGGGCAGTGTGTTCAATGCAGGATGCAGTGACACGCACACTGGGTTCAATAGATGATGCAGTGCCGTGGGCACTGGGTTCACTGGAGGCTGAAGTGCCGCGGGCAGTGGGTTCACAGTAGGCTCCAGTACAAGGAGTACTGGGTTCAGTGGATGGTGCAGTGCTGAGAAACTGGGTTCAGTGGAAGGGGCAGTGTCTCAGGCAGTTGTTCACCGGAGGTTGCATTGCCACAGGCAGTGGGTTCACTAGATGGGGCAGTGCCGCCAGATCTGGGTTCACAGGAGGCTGCAGTGCTGCGGGCAGTGTGTTCACTGGAGGCTGCATAAAAGCTGGAACTGGTTTCACTGCATGCTGCAGGCCCGGGGCACTGGGGTCACAGGAGGCTACAGGGCGGTAGGCAGTGCCTTCACTGGCGGGTGCAGAGCTGCGGGACGTGGGTTCACTGGAGTCTCCAGTGCTGCGGGATCTGGCTTCACTGGAGGCTGCAGTGCTGCAGGCACTGTGGTCAGTGCATGCTGCATAGAAGCGGGAGCTATGTTCACTGCATGGTGTAGTTATGCGGGCACTGGTTTCACTGGAGGCTGAAGTGCCGCCGTCAGTGGGTTCACTGGAGGCTGCAGTGCTGCTGGCGATTGGTTTACTTGAGGCTGCATGAAAGCGGAAATTGGTTTCACTGCATGGTGCACTGATGCGGGCACTTTGTTCACCGGATGGTGTAGTGCTGTGGGCACTGGGTTCACTGGAGGGTAGAGACGGGCAGGTCCTGGGTTCACTGCAGGCTGCAGTGCCACGGGCAATGGGTTCACTGGAGGGTGCATTGCCGCATTCACTTTGTTCCCTGGAGGCTGAAGTGCCATGGGCACTGGGATCCTTTGAACCGGCAGTGTAGTCAGAACGAGGTTCACTGCGGGGTGCAGTGCTGTGGACACTGGATCCATTGCAGACTGCACTGCACGGATCACTGGGAACCTGGAGGTGGCATTGTTCTGGGCACGTGTTTCACGTGAGGCTCCAAAGCCGCAGGTACTGGCTTTACTGGCGGCTGCAGTGCCGCAGACCCAAGATTCAATTGAGAGTACAGTACGGCGGGCAGTGACTTCAATGGAGGCTGCAGAGCAGCGGGCACTGGGTTCATAGCAGGCTGCAGTGTGGTAGACAATTGTTCACGGGATGGTGTAGTGCTGTGGGCACTGGCTTCACTGGAGTGTGCAGTGCCGGGGGCACAGGCTTCACTGGAAGGTGCAGTGCCAGGAACACTGGCTTCCCTGGAGGGTTGAGACCCACAGGCCCCGGTTTCACTGCAGGCTGCAATGTCGTCTTCACTCGGTTCACTGGAGGGTGCATTCCCGCGGGCACTTTGTTCACTGGAGGCTGCAGTGACATGGGTACAGGGACCCCTGGAACCTGCAGTACAGTCGGAACTGGGTTCACTGCAGGGTGCAGTGCTGTGGGCACTGGGTCACTGCAGACTGCAGTGAACGGATCATGGGATAACTGGAGGCTGCCGTGCTGTGGGCACGTGTTTCACCGGAGGCTGCAATGCCCCGGGCTCTGGCTTTACTGGTGGGTGCAGTGCCGTGGACCCTAGGTTCACTGGAGAGTGCAGCACGGCGGGCACTGGCTTCCATGGAGGCTGCAGATCCGCCGGCCCTTTATACAGTGGATGGTGTAGAGTTCTAGACACTGCGTTTACTGGAGGGTGCATTGCCACGGGCACCGGGTACTCTGTAGGGTGCGGTGACATGGACACTGTGTTCACTTGAGGGGGCATTGTCGCAGGCTGTGGGTCACTGGAGCCTGCAGTGCCAGGGTCAGTGGGTTCACAGCAGGCTCCACTTCCACGGGTACTGAGTTCACTGGATGGTGCAGTGCCGCGGGAACTGGGTTCACTGCAGGCTGCAGTACCCTGGGCAGTGGGTTCAATGCAGGATGCAGTGATGTGTGCACTGGGTTCCCTGGAGGCTGCAGTGCCGTGGGCTGTGGGTTCACAGCAGGCTCCAGTACAATGGGTCCTGGGTCAACGGCATGGTACAGTGGTGCGGGAACTGGGTTCACCACAGGCTGCAGTACGCTGTGCACTGGGTTCAATGCAGGATGCAGCGATGCGAGCAATGGGTTCACTGCAGGCTGCAGTACCCTGGGCAGTGTGTTCAATGCAGGATGCAGTGACACGCACACTGGGTTCAATAGATGATGCAGTGCCGTGGGCACTGGGTTCACTGGAGGCTGAAGTGCCGCGGGCAGTGGGTTCACAGTAGGCTCCAGTACAAGG
Organism: Felis catus; assembly: GCF_018350175.1. NCBI lineage: Eukaryota > Metazoa > Chordata > Mammalia > Carnivora > Felidae > Felis > Felis catus. Next base: position 262,046 of record NW_025408536.1, read on the forward strand.
AGTACTGGGTTCAGTGGATGGTGCAGTGCTGAGAAACTGGGTTCAGTGGAAGGGGCAGTGTCTCAGGCAGTTGTTCACCGGAGGTTGCATTGCCACAGGCAGTGGGTTCACTAGATGGGGCAGTGCCGCCAGATCTGGGTTCACAGGAGGCTGCAGTGCTGCGGGCAGTGTGTTCACTGGAGGCTGCATAAAAGCTGGAACTGGTTTCACTGCATGCTGCAGGCCCGGGGCACTGGGGTCACAGGAGGCTACAGGGCGGTAGGCAGTGCCTTCACTGGCGGGTGCAGAGCTGCGGGACGTGGGTTCACTGGAGTCTCCAGTGCTGCGGGATCTGGCTTCACTGGAGGCTGCAGTGCTGCAGGCACTGTGGTCAGTGCATGCTGCATAGAAGCGGGAGCTATGTTCACTGCATGGTGTAGTTATGCGGGCACTGGTTTCACTGGAGGCTGAAGTGCCGCCGTCAGTGGGTTCACTGGAGGCTGCAGTGCTGCTGGCGATTGGTTTACTTGAGGCTGCATGAAAGCGGAAATTGGTTTCACTGCATGGTGCACTGATGCGGGCACTTTGTTCACCGGATGGTGTAGTGCTGTGGGCACTGGGTTCACTGGAGGGTAGAGACGGGCAGGTCCTGGGTTCACTGCAGGCTGCAGTGCCACGGGCAATGGGTTCACTGGAGGGTGCATTGCCGCATTCACTTTGTTCCCTGGAGGCTGAAGTGCCATGGGCACTGGGATCCTTTGAACCGGCAGTGTAGTCAGAACGAGGTTCACTGCGGGGTGCAGTGCTGTGGACACTGGATCCATTGCAGACTGCACTGCACGGATCACTGGGAACCTGGAGGTGGCATTGTTCTGGGCACGTGTTTCACGTGAGGCTCCAAAGCCGCAGGTACTGGCTTTACTGGCGGCTGCAGTGCCGCAGACCCAAGATTCAATTGAGAGTACAGTACGGCGGGCAGTGACTTCAATGGAGGCTGCAGAGCAGCGGGCACTGGGTTCATAGCAGGCTGCAGTGTGGTAGACAATTGTTCACGGGATGGTGTAGTGCTGTGGGCACTGGCTTCACTGGAGTGTGCAGTGCCGGGGGCACAGGCTTCACTGGAAGGTGCAGTGCCAGGAACACTGGCTTCCCTGGAGGGTTGAGACCCACAGGCCCCGGTTTCACTGCAGGCTGCAATGTCGTCTTCACTCGGTTCACTGGAGGGTGCATTCCCGCGGGCACTTTGTTCACTGGAGGCTGCAGTGACATGGGTACAGGGACCCCTGGAACCTGCAGTACAGTCGGAACTGGGTTCACTGCAGGGTGCAGTGCTGTGGGCACTGGGTCACTGCAGACTGCAGTGAACGGATCATGGGATAACTGGAGGCTGCCGTGCTGTGGGCACGTGTTTCACCGGAGGCTGCAATGCCCCGGGCTCTGGCTTTACTGGTGGGTGCAGTGCCGTGGACCCTAGGTTCACTGGAGAGTGCAGCACGGCGGGCACTGGCTTCCATGGAGGCTGCAGATCCGCCGGCCCTTTATACAGTGGATGGTGTAGAGTTCTAGACACTGCGTTTACTGGAGGGTGCATTGCCACGGGCACCGGGTACTCTGTAGGGTGCGGTGACATGGACACTGTGTTCACTTGAGGGGGCATTGTCGCAGGCTGTGGGTCACTGGAGCCTGCAGTGCCAGGGTCAGTGGGTTCACAGCAGGCTCCACTTCCACGGGTACTGAGTTCACTGGATGGTGCAGTGCCGCGGGAACTGGGTTCACTGCAGGCTGCAGTACCCTGGGCAGTGGGTTCAATGCAGGATGCAGTGATGTGTGCACTGGGTTCCCTGGAGGCTGCAGTGCCGTGGGCTGTGGGTTCACAGCAGGCTCCAGTACAATGGGTCCTGGGTCAACGGCATGGTACAGTGGTGCGGGAACTGGGTTCACCACAGGCTGCAGTACGCTGTGCACTGGGTTCAATGCAGGATGCAGCGATGCGAGCAATGGGTTCACTGCAGGCTGCAGTACCCTGGGCAGTGTGTTCAATGCAGGATGCAGTGACACGCACACTGGGTTCAATAGATGATGCAGTGCCGTGGGCACTGGGTTCACTGGAGGCTGAAGTGCCGCGGGCAGTGGGTTCACAGTAGGCTCCAGTACAAGGAGTACTGGGTTCAGTGGATGGTGCAGTGCTGAGAAACTGGGTTCAGTGGAAGGGGCAGTGTCTCAGGCAGTTGTTCACCGGAGGTTGCATTGCCACAGGCAGTGGGTTCACTAGATGGGGCAGTGCCGCCAGATCTGGGTTCACAGGAGGCTGCAGTGCTGCGGGCAGTGTGTTCACTGGAGGCTGCATAAAAGCTGGAACTGGTTTCACTGCATGCTGCAGGCCCGGGGCACTGGGGTCACAGGAGGCTACAGGGCGGTAGGCAGTGCCTTCACTGGCGGGTGCAGAGCTGCGGGACGTGGGTTCACTGGAGTCTCCAGTGCTGCGGGATCTGGCTTCACTGGAGGCTGCAGTGCTGCAGGCACTGTGGTCAGTGCATGCTGCATAGAAGCGGGAGCTATGTTCACTGCATGGTGTAGTTATGCGGGCACTGGTTTCACTGGAGGCTGAAGTGCCGCCGTCAGTGGGTTCACTGGAGGCTGCAGTGCTGCTGGCGATTGGTTTACTTGAGGCTGCATGAAAGCGGAAATTGGTTTCACTGCATGGTGCACTGATGCGGGCACTTTGTTCACCGGATGGTGTAGTGCTGTGGGCACTGGGTTCACTGGAGGGTAGAGACGGGCAGGTCCTGGGTTCACTGCAGGCTGCAGTGCCACGGGCAATGGGTTCACTGGAGGGTGCATTGCCGCATTCACTTTGTTCCCTGGAGGCTGAAGTGCCATGGGCACTGGGATCCTTTGAACCGGCAGTGTAGTCAGAACGAGGTTCACTGCGGGGTGCAGTGCTGTGGACACTGGATCCATTGCAGACTGCACTGCACGGATCACTGGGAACCTGGAGGTGGCATTGTTCTGGGCACGTGTTTCACGTGAGGCTCCAAAGCCGCAGGTACTGGCTTTACTGGCGGCTGCAGTGCCGCAGACCCAAGATTCAATTGAGAGTACAGTACGGCGGGCAGTGACTTCAATGGAGGCTGCAGAGCAGCGGGCACTGGGTTCATAGCAGGCTGCAGTGTGGTAGACAATTGTTCACGGGATGGTGTAGTGCTGTGGGCACTGGCTTCACTGGAGTGTGCAGTGCCGGGGGCACAGGCTTCACTGGAAGGTGCAGTGCCAGGAACACTGGCTTCCCTGGAGGGTTGAGACCCACAGGCCCCGGTTTCACTGCAGGCTGCAATGTCGTCTTCACTCGGTTCACTGGAGGGTGCATTCCCGCGGGCACTTTGTTCACTGGAGGCTGCAGTGACATGGGTACAGGGACCCCTGGAACCTGCAGTACAGTCGGAACTGGGTTCACTGCAGGGTGCAGTGCTGTGGGCACTGGGTCACTGCAGACTGCAGTGAACGGATCATGGGATAACTGGAGGCTGCCGTGCTGTGGGCACGTGTTTCACCGGAGGCTGCAATGCCCCGGGCTCTGGCTTTACTGGTGGGTGCAGTGCCGTGGACCCTAGGTTCACTGGAGAGTGCAGCACGGCGGGCACTGGCTTCCATGGAGGCTGCAGATCCGCCGGCCCTTTATACAGTGGATGGTGTAGAGTTCTAGACACTGCGTTTACTGGAGGGTGCATTGCCACGGGCACCGGGTACTCTGTAGGGTGCGGTGACATGGACACTGTGTTCACTTGAGGGGGCATTGTCGCAGGCTGTGGGTCACTGGAGCCTGCAGTGCCAGGGTCAGTGGGTTCACAGCAGGCTCCACTTCCACGGGTACTGAGTTCACTGGATGGTGCAGTGCCGCGGGAACTGGGTTCACTGCAGGCTGCAGTACCCTGGGCAGTGGGTTCAATGCAGGATGCAGTGATGTGTGCACTGGGTTCCCTGGAGGCTGCAGTGCCGTGGGCTGTGGGTTCACAGCAGGCTCCAGTACAATGGGTCCTGGGTCAACGGCATGGTACAGTGGTGCGGGAACTGGGTTCACCACAGGCTGCAGTACGCTGTGCACTGGGTTCAATGCAGGATGCAGCGATGCGAGCAATGGGTTCACTGCAGGCTGCAGTACCCTGGGCAGTGTGTTCAATGCAGGATGCAGTGACACGCACACTGGGTTCAATAGATGATGCAGTGCCGTGGGCACTGGGTTCACTGGAGGCTGAAGTGCCGCGGGCAGTGGGTTCACAGTAGGCTCCAGTACAAGGAGTACTGGGTTCAGTGGATGGTGCAGTGCTGAGAAACTGGGTTCAGTGGAAGGGGCAGTGTCTCAGGCAGTTGTTCACCGGAGGTTGCATTGCCACAGGCAGTGGGTTCACTAGATGGGGCAGTGCCGCCAGATCTGGGTTCACAGGAGGCTGCAGTGCTGCGGGCAGTGTGTTCACTGGAGGCTGCATAAAAGCTGGAACTGGTTTCACTGCATGCTGCAGGCCCGGGGCACTGGGGTCACAGGAGGCTACAGGGCGGTAGGCAGTGCCTTCACTGGCGGGTGCAGAGCTGCGGGACGTGGGTTCACTGGAGTCTCCAGTGCTGCGGGATCTGGCTTCACTGGAGGCTGCAGTGCTGCAGGCACTGTGGTCAGTGCATGCTGCATAGAAGCGGGAGCTATGTTCACTGCATGGTGTAGTTATGCGGGCACTGGTTTCACTGGAGGCTGAAGTGCCGCCGTCAGTGGGTTCACTGGAGGCTGCAGTGCTGCTGGCGATTGGTTTACTTGAGGCTGCATGAAAGCGGAAATTGGTTTCACTGCATGGTGCACTGATGCGGGCACTTTGTTCACCGGATGGTGTAGTGCTGTGGGCACTGGGTTCACTGGAGGGTAGAGACGGGCAGGTCCTGGGTTCACTGCAGGCTGCAGTGCCACGGGCAATGGGTTCACTGGAGGGTGCATTGCCGCATTCACTTTGTTCCCTGGAGGCTGAAGTGCCATGGGCACTGGGATCCTTTGAACCGGCAGTGTAGTCAGAACGAGGTTCACTGCGGGGTGCAGTGCTGTGGACACTGGATCCATTGCAGACTGCACTGCACGGATCACTGGGAACCTGGAGGTGGCATTGTTCTGGGCACGTGTTTCACGTGAGGCTCCAAAGCCGCAGGTACTGGCTTTACTGGCGGCTGCAGTGCCGCAGACCCAAGATTCAATTGAGAGTACAGTACGGCGGGCAGTGACTTCAATGGAGGCTGCAGAGCAGCGGGCACTGGGTTCATAGCAGGCTGCAGTGTGGTAGACAATTGTTCACGGGATGGTGTAGTGCTGTGGGCACTGGCTTCACTGGAGTGTGCAGTGCCGGGGGCACAGGCTTCACTGGAAGGTGCAGTGCCAGGAACACTGGCTTCCCTGGAGGGTTGAGACCCACAGGCCCCGGTTTCACTGCAGGCTGCAATGTCGTCTTCACTCGGTTCACTGGAGGGTGCATTCCCGCGGGCACTTTGTTCACTGGAGGCTGCAGTGACATGGGTACAGGGACCCCTGGAACCTGCAGTACAGTCGGAACTGGGTTCACTGCAGGGTGCAGTGCTGTGGGCACTGGGTCACTGCAGACTGCAGTGAACGGATCATGGGATAACTGGAGGCTGCCGTGCTGTGGGCACGTGTTTCACCGGAGGCTGCAATGCCCCGGGCTCTGGCTTTACTGGTGGGTGCAGTGCCGTGGACCCTAGGTTCACTGGAGAGTGCAGCACGGCGGGCACTGGCTTCCATGGAGGCTGCAGATCCGCCGGCCCTTTATACAGTGGATGGTGTAGAGTTCTAGACACTGCGTTTACTGGAGGGTGCATTGCCACGGGCACCGGGTACTCTGTAGGGTGCGGTGACATGGACACTGTGTTCACTTGAGGGGGCATTGTCGCAGGCTGTGGGTCACTGGAGCCTGCAGTGCCAGGGTCAGTGGGTTCACAGCAGGCTCCACTTCCACGGGTACTGAGTTCACTGGATGGTGCAGTGCCGCGGGAACTGGGTTCACTGCAGGCTGCAGTACCCTGGGCAGTGGGTTCAATGCAGGATGCAGTGATGTGTGCACTGGGTTCCCTGGAGGCTGCAGTGCCGTGGGCTGTGGGTTCACAGCAGGCTCCAGTACAATGGGTCCTGGGTCAACGGCATGGTACAGTGGTGCGGGAACTGGGTTCACCACAGGCTGCAGTACGCTGTGCACTGGGTTCAATGCAGGATGCAGCGATGCGAGCAATGGGTTCACTGCAGGCTGCAGTACCCTGGGCAGTGTGTTCAATGCAGGATGCAGTGACACGCACACTGGGTTCAATAGATGATGCAGTGCCGTGGGCACTGGGTTCACTGGAGGCTGAAGTGCCGCGGGCAGTGGGTTCACAGTAGGCTCCAGTACAAGGAGTACTGGGTTCAGTGGATGGTGCAGTGCTGAGAAACTGGGTTCAGTGGAAGGGGCAGTGTCTCAGGCAGTTGTTCACCGGAGGTTGCATTGCCACAGGCAGTGGGTTCACTAGATGGGGCAGTGCCGCCAGATCTGGGTTCACAGGAGGCTGCAGTGCTGCGGGCAGTGTGTTCACTGGAGGCTGCATAAAAGCTGGAACTGGTTTCACTGCATGCTGCAGGCCCGGGGCACTGGGGTCACAGGAGGCTACAGGGCGGTAGGCAGTGCCTTCACTGGCGGGTGCAGAGCTGCGGGACGTGGGTTCACTGGAGTCTCCAGTGCTGCGGGATCTGGCTTCACTGGAGGCTGCAGTGCTGCAGGCACTGTGGTCAGTGCATGCTGCATAGAAGCGGGAGCTATGTTCACTGCATGGTGTAGTTATGCGGGCACTGGTTTCACTGGAGGCTGAAGTGCCGCCGTCAGTGGGTTCACTGGAGGCTGCAGTGCTGCTGGCGATTGGTTTACTTGAGGCTGCATGAAAGCGGAAATTGGTTTCACTGCATGGTGCACTGATGCGGGCACTTTGTTCACCGGATGGTGTAGTGCTGTGGGCACTGGGTTCACTGGAGGGTAGAGACGGGCAGGTCCTGGGTTCACTGCAGGCTGCAGTGCCACGGGCAATGGGTTCACTGGAGGGTGCATTGCCGCATTCACTTTGTTCCCTGGAGGCTGAAGTGCCATGGGCACTGGGATCCTTTGAACCGGCAGTGTAGTCAGAACGAGGTTCACTGCGGGGTGCAGTGCTGTGGACACTGGATCCATTGCAGACTGCACTGCACGGATCACTGGGAACCTGGAGGTGGCATTGTTCTGGGCACGTGTTTCACGTGAGGCTCCAAAGCCGCAGGTACTGGCTTTACTGGCGGCTGCAGTGCCGCAGACCCAAGATTCAATTGAGAGTACAGTACGGCGGGCAGTGACTTCAATGGAGGCTGCAGAGCAGCGGGCACTGGGTTCATAGCAGGCTGCAGTGTGGTAGACAATTGTTCACGGGATGGTGTAGTGCTGTGGGCACTGGCTTCACTGGAGTGTGCAGTGCCGGGGGCACAGGCTTCACTGGAAGGTGCAGTGCCAGGAACACTGGCTTCCCTGGAGGGTTGAGACCCACAGGCCCCGGTTTCACTGCAGGCTGCAATGTCGTCTTCACTCGGTTCACTGGAGGGTGCATTCCCGCGGGCACTTTGTTCACTGGAGGCTGCAGTGACATGGGTACAGGGACCCCTGGAACCTGCAGTACAGTCGGAACTGGGTTCACTGCAGGGTGCAGTGCTGTGGGCACTGGGTCACTGCAGACTGCAGTGAACGGATCATGGGATAACTGGAGGCTGCCGTGCTGTGGGCACGTGTTTCACCGGAGGCTGCAATGCCCCGGGCTCTGGCTTTACTGGTGGGTGCAGTGCCGTGGACCCTAGGTTCACTGGAGAGTGCAGCACGGCGGGCACTGGCTTCCATGGAGGCTGCAGATCCGCCGGCCCTTTATACAGTGGATGGTGTAGAGTTCTAGACACTGCGTTTACTGGAGGGTGCATTGCCACGGGCACCGGGTACTCTGTAGGGTGCGGTGACATGGACACTGTGTTCACTTGAGGGGGCATTGTCGCAGGCTGTGGGTCACTGGAGCCTGCAGTGCCAGGGTCAGTGGGTTCACAGCAGGCTCCACTTCCACGGGTACTGAGTTCACTGGATGGTGCAGTGCCGCGGGAACTGGGTTCACTGCAGGCTGCAGTACCCTGGGCAGTGGGTTCAATGCAGGATGCAGTGATGTGTGCACTGGGTTCCCTGGAGGCTGCAGTGCCGTGGGCTGTGGGTTCACAGCAGGCTCCAGTACAATGGGTCCTGGGTCAACGGCATGGTACAGTGGTGCGGGAACTGGGTTCACCACAGGCTGCAGTACGCTGTGCACTGGGTTCAATGCAGGATGCAGCGATGCGAGCAATGGGTTCACTGCAGGCTGCAGTACCCTGGGCAGTGTGTTCAATGCAGGATGCAGTGACACGCACACTGGGTTCAATAGATGATGCAGTGCCGTGGGCACTGGGTTCACTGGAGGCTGAAGTGCCGCGGGCAGTGGGTTCACAGTAGGCTCCAGTACAAGGAGTACTGGGTTCAGTGGATGGTGCAGTGCTGAGAAACTGGGTTCAGTGGAAGGGGCAGTGTCTCAGGCAGTTGTTCACCGGAGGTTGCATTGCCACAGGCAGTGGGTTCACTAGATGGGGCAGTGCCGCCAGATCTGGGTTCACAGGAGGCTGCAGTGCTGCGGGCAGTGTGTTCACTGGAGGCTGCATAAAAGCTGGAACTGGTTTCACTGCATGCTGCAGGCCCGGGGCACTGGGGTCACAGGAGGCTACAGGGCGGTAGGCAGTGCCTTCACTGGCGGGTGCAGAGCTGCGGGACGTGGGTTCACTGGAGTCTCCAGTGCTGCGGGATCTGGCTTCACTGGAGGCTGCAGTGCTGCAGGCACTGTGGTCAGTGCATGCTGCATAGAAGCGGGAGCTATGTTCACTGCATGGTGTAGTTATGCGGGCACTGGTTTCACTGGAGGCTGAAGTGCCGCCGTCAGTGGGTTCACTGGAGGCTGCAGTGCTGCTGGCGATTGGTTTACTTGAGGCTGCATGAAAGCGGAAATTGGTTTCACTGCATGGTGCACTGATGCGGGCACTTTGTTCACCGGATGGTGTAGTGCTGTGGGCACTGGGTTCACTGGAGGGTAGAGACGGGCAGGTCCTGGGTTCACTGCAGGCTGCAGTGCCACGGGCAATGGGTTCACTGGAGGGTGCATTGCCGCATTCACTTTGTTCCCTGGAGGCTGAAGTGCCATGGGCACTGGGATCCTTTGAACCGGCAGTGTAGTCAGAACGAGGTTCACTGCGGGGTGCAGTGCTGTGGACACTGGATCCATTGCAGACTGCACTGCACGGATCACTGGGAACCTGGAGGTGGCATTGTTCTGGGCACGTGTTTCACGTGAGGCTCCAAAGCCGCAGGTACTGGCTTTACTGGCGGCTGCAGTGCCGCAGACCCAAGATTCAATTGAGAGTACAGTACGGCGGGCAGTGACTTCAATGGAGGCTGCAGAGCAGCGGGCACTGGGTTCATAGCAGGCTGCAGTGTGGTAGACAATTGTTCACGGGATGGTGTAGTGCTGTGGGCACTGGCTTCACTGGAGTGTGCAGTGCCGGGGGCACAGGCTTCACTGGAAGGTGCAGTGCCAGGAACACTGGCTTCCCTGGAGGGTTGAGACCCACAGGCCCCGGTTTCACTGCAGGCTGCAATGTCGTCTTCACTCGGTTCACTGGAGGGTGCATTCCCGCGGGCACTTTGTTCACTGGAGGCTGCAGTGACATGGGTACAGGGACCCCTGGAACCTGCAGTACAGTCGGAACTGGGTTCACTGCAGGGTGCAGTGCTGTGGGCACTGGGTCACTGCAGACTGCAGTGAACGGATCATGGGATAACTGGAGGCTGCCGTGCTGTGGGCACGTGTTTCACCGGAGGCTGCAATGCCCCGGGCTCTGGCTTTACTGGTGGGTGCAGTGCCGTGGACCCTAGGTTCACTGGAGAGTGCAGCACGGCGGGCACTGGCTTCCATGGAGGCTGCAGATCCGCCGGCCCTTTATACAGTGGATGGTGTAGAGTTCTAGACACTGCGTTTACTGGAGGGTGCATTGCCACGGGCACCGGGTACTCTGTAGGGTGCGGTGACATGGACACTGTGTTCACTTGAGGGGGCATTGTCGCAGGCTGTGGGTCACTGGAGCCTGCAGTGCCAGGGTCAGTGGGTTCACAGCAGGCTCCACTTCCACGGGTACTGAGTTCACTGGATGGTGCAGTGCCGCGGGAACTGGGTTCACTGCAGGCTGCAGTACCCTGGGCAGTGGGTTCAATGCAGGATGCAGTGATGTGTGCACTGGGTTCCCTGGAGGCTGCAGTGCCGTGGGCTGTGGGTTCACAGCAGGCTCCAGTACAATGGGTCCTGGGTCAACGGCATGGTACAGTGGTGCGGGAACTGGGTTCACCACAGGCTGCAGTACGCTGTGCACTGGGTTCAATGCAGGATGCAGCGATGCGAGCAATGGGTTCACTGCAGGCTGCAGTACCCTGGGCAGTGTGTTCAATGCAGGATGCAGTGACACGCACACTGGGTTCAATAGATGATGCAGTGCCGTGGGCACTGGGTTCACTGGAGGCTGAAGTGCCGCGGGCAGTGGGTTCACAGTAGGCTCCAGTACAAGGAGTACTGGGTTCAGTGGATGGTGCAGTGCTGAGAAACTGGGTTCAGTGGAAGGGGCAGTGTCTCAGGCAGTTGTTCACCGGAGGTTGCATTGCCACAGGCAGTGGGTTCACTAGATGGGGCAGTGCCGCCAGATCTGGGTTCACAGGAGGCTGCAGTGCTGCGGGCAGTGTGTTCACTGGAGGCTGCATAAAAGCTGGAACTGGTTTCACTGCATGCTGCAGGCCCGGGGCACTGGGGTCACAGGAGGCTACAGGGCGGTAGGCAGTGCCTTCACTGGCGGGTGCAGAGCTGCGGGACGTGGGTTCACTGGAGTCTCCAGTGCTGCGGGATCTGGCTTCACTGGAGGCTGCAGTGCTGCAGGCACTGTGGTCAGTGCATGCTGCATAGAAGCGGGAGCTATGTTCACTGCATGGTGTAGTTATGCGGGCACTGGTTTCACTGGAGGCTGAAGTGCCGCCGTCAGTGGGTTCACTGGAGGCTGCAGTGCTGCTGGCGATTGGTTTACTTGAGGCTGCATGAAAGCGGAAATTGGTTTCACTGCATGGTGCACTGATGCGGGCACTTTGTTCACCGGATGGTGTAGTGCTGTGGGCACTGGGTTCACTGGAGGGTAGAGACGGGCAGGTCCTGGGTTCACTGCAGGCTGCAGTGCCACGGGCAATGGGTTCACTGGAGGGTGCATTGCCGCATTCACTTTGTTCCCTGGAGGCTGAAGTGCCATGGGCACTGGGATCCTTTGAACCGGCAGTGTAGTCAGAACGAGGTTCACTGCGGGGTGCAGTGCTGTGGACACTGGATCCATTGCAGACTGCACTGCACGGATCACTGGGAACCTGGAGGTGGCATTGTTCTGGGCACGTGTTTCACGTGAGGCTCCAAAGCCGCAGGTACTGGCTTTACTGGCGGCTGCAGTGCCGCAGACCCAAGATTCAATTGAGAGTACAGTACGGCGGGCAGTGACTTCAATGGAGGCTGCAGAGCAGCGGGCACTGGGTTCATAGCAGGCTGCAGTGTGGTAGACAATTGTTCACGGGATGGTGTAGTGCTGTGGGCACTGGCTTCACTGGAGTGTGCAGTGCCGGGGGCACAGGCTTCACTGGAAGGTGCAGTGCCAGGAACACTGGCTTCCCTGGAGGGTTGAGACCCACAGGCCCCGGTTTCACTGCAGGCTGCAATGTCGTCTTCACTCGGTTCACTGGAGGGTGCATTCCCGCGGGCACTTTGTTCACTGGAGGCTGCAGTGACATGGGTACAGGGACCCCTGGAACCTGCAGTACAGTCGGAACTGGGTTCACTGCAGGGTGCAGTGCTGTGGGCACTGGGTCACTGCAGACTGCAGTGAACGGATCATGGGATAACTGGAGGCTGCCGTGCTGTGGGCACGTGTTTCACCGGAGGCTGCAATGCCCCGGGCTCTGGCTTTACTGGTGGGTGCAGTGCCGTGGACCCTAGGTTCACTGGAGAGTGCAGCACGGCGGGCACTGGCTTCCATGGAGGCTGCAGATCCGCCGGCCCTTTATACAGTGGATGGTGTAGAGTTCTAGACACTGCGTTTACTGGAGGGTGCATTGCCACGGGCACCGGGTACTCTGTAGGGTGCGGTGACATGGACACTGTGTTCACTTGAGGGGGCATTGTCGCAGGCTGTGGGTCACTGGAGCCTGCAGTGCCAGGGTCAGTGGGTTCACAGCAGGCTCCACTTCCACGGGTACTGAGTTCACTGGATGGTGCAGTGCCGCGGGAACTGGGTTCACTGCAGGCTGCAGTACCCTGGGCAGTGGGTTCAATGCAGGATGCAGTGATGTGTGCACTGGGTTCCCTGGAGGCTGCAGTGCCGTGGGCTGTGGGTTCACAGCAGGCTCCAGTACAATGGGTCCTGGGTCAACGGCATGGTACAGTGGTGCGGGAACTGGGTTCACCACAGGCTGCAGTACGCTGTGCACTGGGTTCAATGCAGGATGCAGCGATGCGAGCAATGGGTTCACTGCAGGCTGCAGTACCCTGGGCAGTGTGTTCAATGCAGGATGCAGTGACACGCACACTGGGTTCAATAGATGATGCAGTGCCGTGGGCACTGGGTTCACTGGAGGCTGAAGTGCCGCGGGCAGTGGGTTCACAGTAGGCTCCAGTACAAGGAGTACTGGGTTCAGTGGATGGTGCAGTGCTGAGAAACTGGGTTCAGTGGAAGGGGCAGTGTCTCAGGCAGTTGTTCACCGGAGGTTGCATTGCCACAGGCAGTGGGTTCACTAGATGGGGCAGTGCCGCCAGATCTGGGTTCACAGGAGGCTGCAGTGCTGCGGGCAGTGTGTTCACTGGAGGCTGCATAAAAGCTGGAACTGGTTTCACTGCATGCTGCAGGCCCGGGGCACTGGGGTCACAGGAGGCTACAGGGCGGTAGGCAGTGCCTTCACTGGCGGGTGCAGAGCTGCGGGACGTGGGTTCACTGGAGTCTCCAGTGCTGCGGGATCTGGCTTCACTGGAGGCTGCAGTGCTGCAGGCACTGTGGTCAGTGCATGCTGCATAGAAGCGGGAGCTATGTTCACTGCATGGTGTAGTTATGCGGGCACTGGTTTCACTGGAGGCTGAAGTGCCGCCGTCAGTGGGTTCACTGGAGGCTGCAGTGCTGCTGGCGATTGGTTTACTTGAGGCTGCATGAAAGCGGAAATTGGTTTCACTGCATGGTGCACTGATGCGGGCACTTTGTTCACCGGATGGTGTAGTGCTGTGGGCACTGGGTTCACTGGAGGGTAGAGACGGGCAGGTCCTGGGTTCACTGCAGGCTGCAGTGCCACGGGCAATGGGTTCACTGGAGGGTGCATTGCCGCATTCACTTTGTTCACTGGAGGCTGAAGTGCCATGGGCACTGGGATCCTTTGAACCGGCAGTGTAGTCAGAACGAGGTTCACTGCGGGGTGCAGTGCTGTGGACACTGGATCCATTGCAGACTGCACTGCACGGATCACTGGGAACCTGGAGGTGGCATTGTTCTGGGCACGTGTTTCACGTGAGGCTCCAAAGCCGCAGGTACTGGCTTTACTGGCGGCTGCAGTGCCGCAGACCCAAGATTCAATTGAGAGTACAGTACGGCGGGCAGTGACTTCAATGGAGGCTGCAGAGCAGCGGGCACTGGGTTCATAGCAGGCTGCAGTGTGGTAGACAATTGTTCACGGGATGGTGTAGTGCTGTGGGCACTGGCTTCACTGGAGTGTGCAGTGCCGGGGGCACAGGCTTCACTGGAAGGTGCAGTGCCAGGAACACTGGCTTCCCTGGAGGGTTGAGACCCACAGGCCCCGGTTTCACTGCAGGCTGCAATGTCGTCTTCACTCGGTTCACTGGAGGGTGCATTCCCGCGGGCACTTTGTTCACTGGAGGCTGCAGTGACATGGGTACAGGGACCCCTGGAACCTGCAGTACAGTCGGAACTGGGTTCACTGCAGGGTGCAGTGCTGTGGGCACTGGGTCACTGCAGACTGCAGTGAACGGATCATGGGATAACTGGAGGCTGCCGTGCTGTGGGCACGTGTTTCACCGGAGGCTGCAATGCCCCGGGCTCTGGCTTTACTGGTGGGTGCAGTGCCGTGGACCCTAGGTTCACTGGAGAGTGCAGCACGGCGGGCACTGGCTTCCATGGAGGCTGCAGATCCGCCGGCCCTTTATACAGTGGATGGTGTAGAGTTCTAGACACTGCGTTTACTGGAGGGTGCATTGCCACGGGCACCGGGTACTCTGTAGGGTGCGGTGACATGGACACTGTGTTCACTTGAGGGGGCATTGTCGCAGGCTGTGGGTCACTGGAGGCTGCAGTGCCAGGGTCAGTGGGTTCACAGCAGGCTCCACTTCCACGGGTACTGAGTTCACTGGATGGTGCAGTGCCGCGGGAACTGGGTTCACTGCAGGCTGCAGTACCCTGGGCAGTGGGTTCAATGCAGGATGCAGTGATGTGTGCACTGGGTTCCCTGGAGGCTGCAGTGCCGTGGGCTGTGGGTTCACAGCAGGCTCCAGTACAATGGGTCCTGGGTCAACGGCATGGTACAGTGGTGCGGGAACTGGGTTCACCACAGGCTGCAGTACGCTGTGCACTGGGTTCAATGCAGGATGCAGCGATGCGAGCAATGGGTTCACTGCAGGCTGCAGTACCCTGGGCAGTGTGTTCAATGCAGGATGCAGTGACACGCACACTGGGTTCAATAGATGATGCAGTGCCGTGGGCACTGGGTTCACTGGAGGCTGAAGTGCCGCGGGCAGTGGGTTCACAGTAGGCTCCAGTACAAGGAGTACTGGGTTCAGTGGATGGTGCAGTGCTGAGAAACTGGGTTCAGTGGAAGGGGCAGTGTCTCAGGCAGTTGTTCACCGGAGGTTGCATTGCCACAGGCAGTGGGTTCACTGGATGGGGCAGTGCCGCCAGATCTGGGTTCACAGGAGGCTGCAGTGCTGCGGGCAGTGTGTTCACTGGAGGCTGCATAAAAGCTGGAACTGGTTTCACTGCATGCTGCAGGCCCGGGGCACTGGGGTCACAGGAGGCTACAGGGCGGTAGGCAGTGCCTTCACTGGCGGGTGCAGTGCTGCGGGACGTGGGTTCACTGGAGTCTCCAGTGCTGCGGGATCTGGCTTCACTGGAGGCTGCAGTGCTGCAGGCACTGTGGTCAGTGCATGCTGCATAGAAGCGGGAGCTATGTTCACTGCATGGTGTAGTTATGCGGGCACTGGTTTCACTGGAGGCTGAAGTGCCGCCGTCAGTGGGTTCACTGGAGGCTGCAGTGCTGCTGGCGATTGGTTTACTTGAGGCTGCATGAAAGCGGAAATTGGTTTCACTGCATGGTGCACTGATGCGGGCACTTTGTTCACCGGATGGTGTAGTGCTGTGGGCACTGGGTTCACTGGAGGGTAGAGACGGGCAGGTCCTGGGTTCACTGCAGGCTGCAGTGCCACGGGCAATGGGTTCACTGGAGGGTGCATTGCCGCATTCACTTTGTTCACTGGAGGCTGAAGTGCCATGGGCACTGGGATCCTTTGAACCGGCAGTGTAGTCAGAACGAGGTTCACTGCGGGGTGCAGTGCTGTGGACACTGGATCCATTGCAGACTGCACTGCACGGATCACTGGGAACCTGGAGGTGGCATTGTTCTGGGCACGTGTTTCACGTGAGGCTCCAAAGCCGCAGGTACTGGCTTTACTGGCGGCTGCAGTGCCGCAGACCCAAGATTCAATTGAGAGTACAGTACGGCGGGCAGTGACTTCAATGGAGGCTGCAGAGCAGCGGGCACTGGGTTCATAGCAGGCTGCAGTGTGGTAGACAATTGTTCACGGGATGGTGTAGTGCTGTGGGCACTGGCTTCACTGGAGTGTGCAGTGCCGGGGGCACAGGCTTCACTGGAAGGTGCAGTGCCAGGAACACTGGCTTCCCTGGAGGGTTGAGACCCACAGGCCCCGGTTTCACTGCAGGCTGCAATGTCGTCTTCACTCGGTTCACTGGAGGGTGCATTCCCGCGGGCACTTTGTTCACTGGAGGCTGCAGTGACATGGGTACAGGGACCCCTGGAACCTGCAGTACAGTCGGAACTGGGTTCACTGCAGGGTGCAGTGCTGTGGGCACTGGGTCACTGCAGACTGCAGTGAACGGATCATGGGATAACTGGAGGCTGCCGTGCTGTGGGCACGTGTTTCACCGGAGGCTGCAATGCCCCGGGCTCTGGCTTTACTGGTGGGTGCAGTGCCGTGGACCCTAGGTTCACTGGAGAGTGCAGCACGGCGGGCACTGGCTTCCATGGAGGCTGCAGATCCGCCGGCCCTTTATACAGTGGATGGTGTAGAGTTCTAGACACTGCGTTTACTGGAGGGTGCATTGCCACGGGCACCGGGTACTCTGTAGGGTGCGGTGACATGGACACTGTGTTCACTTGAGGGGGCATTGTCGCAGGCTGTGGGTCACTGGAGGCTGCAGTGCCAGGGTCAGTGGGTTCACAGCAGGCTCCACTTCCACGGGTACTGAGTTCACTGGATGGTGCAGTGCCGCGGGAACTGGGTTCACTGCAGGCTGCAGTACCCTGGGCAGTGGGTTCAATGCAGGATGCAGTGATGTGTGCACTGGGTTCCCTGGAGGCTGCAGTGCCGTGGGCTGTGGGTTCACAGCAGGCTCCAGTACAATGGGTCCTGGGTCAACGGCATGGTACAGTGGTGCGGGAACTGGGTTCACCACAGGCTGCAGTACGCTGTGCACTGGGTTCAATGCAGGATGCAGCGATGCGAGCAATGGGTTCACTGCAGGCTGCAGTACCCTGGGCAGTGTGTTCAATGCAGGATGCAGTGACACGCACACTGGGTTCAATAGATGATGCAGTGCCGTGGGCACTGGGTTCACTGGAGGCTGAAGTGCCGCGGGCAGTGGGTTCACAGTAGGCTCCAGTACAAGGAGTACTGGGTTCAGTGGATGGTGCAGTGCTGAGAAACTGGGTTCAGTGGAAGGGGCAGTGTCTCAGGCAGTTGTTCACCGGAGGTTGCATTGCCACAGGCAGTGGGTTCACTGGATGGGGCAGTGCCGCCAGATCTGGGTTCACAGGAGGCTGCAGTGCTGCGGGCAGTGTGTTCACTGGAGGCTGCATAAAAGCTGGAACTGGTTTCACTGCATGCTGCAGGCCCGGGTGTACTGGGTTCACAGGAGGCTACAGTGCTTTAGGCAGTGCCTGCGCTGGCGGGTGCAGTGCTGTGGGACGTGGGTTCACTGGAGTCTCCAGTGCTGTGGGATCTGGCTTCACTGGAGACTGCAGTGATGCAGGCACTTTGTTCACTGCATGCTGCATAGAAGCGGGAACTATGTTCACTGCATGGTGCAATTACGCGGGCACTGGCTTCACTGGACGGTGCAGTGCAGCAGGCACTGCCCCCAATGGAGGGTGCAGTGTCACGGTCAGTGGGTTCACTGGAGGCTGCAGAGTTGTAGGCGTTTGGTTTACTTGAGGCTGCATAGAAGCGGGAATGGGGTTCAATGCATGGTGCAGTGCTGCGGGCAGTTGGTTCACTGGATGGTGTAATGCCATGGGCACTGGGTCCACTGGAAGGTAGAGACACACAGGCCCTGGGATCACTGCAGGCTGCAGTGCCACGGGCACTGGGTTCACTGGAGGGTGCATTGCCCCTGGCACGTTGTTCACTGGAGGCTGAAGTGCCATGGTCACTATTATCCTTGGACCTGCAGTGCAGTCAGAACGAGGTTCACCGCAGGGTGCAGTGCTGTGGGCACTGGGTCCACTGCAGACTGCAGTGCACGGATCACTGGGAACCTGGAGGCTCTCTTGCTCTGGACACGTGTTTCATGTGAGGCTGCAATGCTGCAGGTACTGGCTTTACTTGCAGCTGCAGTGCCACGGACCCAAGATTCAATAGAGAGTGCAGTACGGCGGGCAGTGACTGCAATGGAGGCTGCAGAGCAGTGGGCACTGTGTTCATAGCAGGCTGCAGTGTTGCAGGCACTTTGTTCATGAGATGCTGTAGTGCTGTGGGCACTGGCTTCACTGGAGGGTGCACTGCCAGGGGCACTCGCTTCACTGGAAGGTGCAGTGCCAGGTACACTGGCTTCACTGGAGGGTTGAGACCCACAGGCCCCGGTTTCACTGCAGGCTGCAGTGTCGCATTCACTCAGTTCACTGGAGGGTGCATTCCCACCGGCACTTTGTTCACTGGAGGCTGCAGTGACATGGCTACCCGTAACCCTGGAACCTGCAGTACCCAAGGTTCACTACACAGTGCAGTTCGGGGCACTGGCATCAATGGAGGCTGCAGAGCCGTGGGAACTGGGTTCATAGCAGGCTGCAGTGTCACAGGCAATTTGTTCCCGGGATGGTGTAGTGCCGTGGGCACTGGGTTAACTGGAGGGTGCAGGTCCAGGGACAGTGGCTACACTGGAGTGTAGAGACCCGCAGGCCCTGGGTTCAGTGCAGGCTGCAGTGCCGCGGTCAGTTTGTTCCCTGGAGTTCATTGCCGCGGGCACTTTGTTCACCGGAGGCTGCAGTGTCATGCGCACTGGGATCCCTGGAACCTGTAGTGCACTCGGAACTGGGTTCACTGCAGGGTGCCGTGTTGTGGGCACTGTATTCACTGCATACTGCAGTACACGGATCACTGGGATAACAGGAGGCTCCAATGCAGTGGGCACGTGTTTCACTGGAGGCTGCAATGCCGCGGGCACTGGCTTTACTGGCGGCTGCAGTGCTGCGGACCCAAGGTTCACTACAGAGTGCAGTACGGCGGGCCCTGGAATCAATGGTGGCTGCAGAGCCGCGGGCACTGGGTTTATTGCAGGCTGCAGTGTCACAGGCACTTTGTTCCCGGGATGGTGTAGTGCCATGGGCTATGGCTGCACTGGAGGGTGCCGTGTCGCCGGCAGTGGCTTCACTGGAGGTTGCGGTGCCAGGCTCACTGACCTCACGGGAGGGTAGAGACCCGCAGGCCCTAGGTTCACTGCAGGCTGCAGTGCGGCGGTCAATGGGTTCCTTGCAGGGTGCATTGCCGCGGACACTTTGTTCCCGGAGGCTGCAGTGCCATGTGCACTGGGATCCCTGGAACCTATAATGCACTCGGAACTGGGTTCACTGCAGGGTGCAGTGTTGTGGGCACTGGGTTCACTGCAGACTGCATTGCACGGATCACTGGGATCACTGGAGGCTCCAGTGCAGTGTACACGGGTTTCACTGGACGCTGGAATGCCGTGGGCACTGGCTTTACTGGGGGCTGCAGTGGCGAGGACCCTAGGTTCACTCGAGACTGCAGTACGGCGGGCACTGGCTTTCATGGAGACTGCAGAGCCACGGGCACTGGGTTCATAGCAGGCTGCAGTGTCACAGGCACTTTGTTCACTGGATGCTGTAGTGCCCTGGGCACTGGGTTCACTGGAGGTTGCAGTGCCGCGGGCACTGGGATCACTGCAGGCTGCAGTGCCACGGGAAATGGTTTCCCTGGTGCCTGCAGTGCCGCGGGCACCTGGTTCACTGGAGGCTCCACTGCCGCGGTCACTGGGTTCACTGGAGGCTCCAGTGCAGCGGGAACTGGCTTCACTGGAAGGTGTTGCGCCGCGGACACTGGCTTTACTAGAATGTGCAGTGCCGCGGGCACTGGCTTCACTTGAGGCTGCAGTGGCCCTGACACTTGGTTCACTGGAGCGGGCAATGCCACGGGCACAGGTCTCACTTGAGCCTGCATTGTCACGCACACGGTTCACTGGAAGGTGCAGTTCCGAGGGCACTGGCTTCACTGGAGCGTCCAGTGCCGGGGACACTGGATTCGCTGGAGGGTAGAGACCCGCAGGTACTGGTTTCACTGAAGGCTGCAGTGCTCCGACACTGGGTTCACTGCAGGGTGCAGTGCCGCGGACACTGGGTTCAATGGAGGGTTCAGTGCCGCGGCACTGGCTTCACTGGACGGTGGAGTGCCAGGGACACTGGCTTCACTGGAGGGTAGAGACACGCAGGCCCTGGGTTCACTGCAGGCTTCACTGCCGCGGGAACAGGGTTCACTGGAGGGTGCATTGCCGCGGGCACTTTGTTCACTGGAGGCTGCAGTGCCATATGCACTGGGACCCCTGGAACCTGCAGTGCAGTCAGAACTGGGGTCACTGCAGCGTGCAGTGTTGTGGGCACTGGGTTCACTGCAGACTGCAGTACACGGATCACTGGGATCACTGGAGGCTGAAGTGCAGTTGGCACGTGTTTCACTGGAGGCTGCAATATCACGGGCACTGGCTTTACTCGCGGCTGCAGTGCCACGGACCCAAGGTTCACTACAGAGTGCAGTACGGGGGCACTGGCATCAATGGAGGCTGCAGAGCCGTGGGAACTGGGTTCATAGCAGGCTGCAGTGTCGCAGGCAATTTGTTCCCGGGATGGTGTAGTGCCGTGGGCACTGGGTTAACTGGAGGATGCAGTGCCAGGGACAGTGGCTACACTGGAGTGTAGAGACCCGCAGGCCCTGGGTTCACAGCAGGCTGCAGTGCTGCGGGCACTGGGTTCATTGGAGGGTGCATTGCCCCTGGCACGTTGTTCCCTGGAGGCTGACGTGCCATGGGCACTGGGATCCTTGGAACCTGCATTGCAGTCGGAACTGGGTTCACTGCAGAGTGCATTGCTATGGGCACTGGGTTCAATGCAGACTGCAGTGCACAGATCACTGGGATAACTTGAGGCTGCAGTGTTGTGGGCACGGTTTCACTTGAGGCCGCAATGCCATGGGCACTGGCTTTACTGGCCCCTGCAGTGCTGCGGACCCAAGGTTCAATGGAGAATGCAGTACGGCAGGCACTGGACTCACTGGAGGCTGCAGAGCCGTGGGCACTTGGTTCATAGCAGGCTGCAGTGTCGCAGGCACTTTGTTCCCTGGATGCTGTAGTGCCCTGGGCACTGGGATCCCTGGAGGGTGCAGTGCCACCGACACTGGCTTCCCTGGAGTGTGCAGTGCCACGGACACTGTGTTCACTGGAGGGGGCAGTGTCGCAGGCATTGGGGGCCTTGGAGGGGGAAGTGCCGCCGGAACTGGGTTCACTGGAGGATGCCGTGCTGGGGGCAATGTGTTCACTGGAGGCTGCATACAAGCTGGAGCTGGTTTCACTGCATGGTGCAGTGCCGCAGGCACTGCGTACAGAGGAGGCTACAGTGCGGCATGCACTGCATTCACTGGCGGGTGCAGTGCTGCGGGAAGTGGGTTCACTGGAGACTCCTGTGCCGTGGGATCTGGATTCACTGGAGGCTGCAGTGCTGCGGGCACTGTGTTCACTGCATGCTGCATAGAAGCGGGAAATGGTTTCACTGTATGGTGCAGTGCTACACGCACTTTGTTCACTGGATGGTGTAGTGCGTTGGTCACTGGGTTCTCTGGAGGGTGTAGTGCCAGGGACCCTGGCTTCACTGGAGGGTAGAGACCCACAGGCCCTGGGTACACTGCAGGTGCATTGCCGCGGGCACTGGGTTCATTACAGGATGTAGTGTCCCAGGCAATTTGTTCCTGGGATGGTGTAGTGCCGTGGGCCCTGGGTTCACTGGAGGGTGCAGTGCCTGGGACACTGGCTTTACTGGAGGGTAGAGTCCCGCAGGCCCTGGGTTCACCGCAGGCTGCAGTGCCACGGGCACTGCATTCACCGCAGGGTGCATTGCCGCGGGCACTTTGTTCACCGGAGGCTGCAGTGCCATGCGGAACGGGATCCCTGGAACCTGTAGTGCACTCGGAACTGGGTTCAATGCAGTTTACAGTGTTGTGGGCACTAGGTTCACTGCAGACTGCAGGGCACGTATCACTGGGATCACTGGAGGCTGCAGTGCTGTAGGCACGGGTTTCACTTGAGGGCACAATGCCGCGGGCACTGGCTTTACTGGTGGCTGCAGTGCCACGGAACCAAGTTTCAATGGATCATGCAATTCGGAAGGCACTGGCTTCACTCGAGGCTGCAGAGCCGTGGGCACTGGGTTCATAGTAGGCTGCAGTGCCACAGGTACTTTGTTCACTGAATGCTATAGTGCCCTGGGCACTAGGTTCCCTGGAGAGTGCAGTGCCATGAACACTGGCTTCACTGGAGGGTGCAGTGCCACGGACAGTGTGTTCACTGGAGGGGGCAGTGTCGCAGGCATTGGGTTCCCTGGAGGGGCAGTGCCTCCGTGTCTGGGTTCACTGGAGGGTGCAGTGCTATGGGCAATGTGTTCACTGGAGGCTGCAACAAGCTGGAACTGGTTTTACTGCATGGTGCAGTGCCGCGGGCACTGGGTACACAGGAGGCTACAGTGCGGCATGCACTGAATTCACTGGCGGGTGCAGTGCTGCGAGAAGTGGGTTCACTGGAGGCTCCAGTGCCGTGGGATCTGGGTTCACTGGAGGCTGCAGTGCTGCAGGCACTGTGTTCACTGCAGGCTGCATAGAAGCGGGAACTGGGTTCACTGCATGATGCAGTGCTGCGGGCCCTTTGTTCACTGGATGGTGTAGTGCCATGGGAATTGGGGTCACTGCAGGGTGCAGTGCCAGGGACAGTGGCTACACTGGAGGGTAGAGAAACGCAGGCCCTGGGTACACTGCAGGCTGCAGTGATGCGGGCAGTGGCTTCACTGGAGGGTGCGTTGCCGCAGGCACTTTGTTCACTGGAGGCTGAAGTGCCATGGGCACTGGGATCCTTGGAACCTGCAGTGCAGTCGGAACTAGGTTCACTGCAGGGTGCAGTGCCTGGGCCCTGGGTTCCCTGCAAACTGCAGTGCATGGATCTCTGGGATAACTGGAGGCTGCAGTGCTGTGGGCACGGGTTTCACTGGAGGCCGCAGTGCCGCGGGCTCTGGCTTTACTGGCGGCTGCAGTGCCACGGATCCAGTTTCAATGGAGAATGCAGTTCGGCAGGGACTGGCTTCACTGGAGGCTGCAGAGCCATGGGCACTGGGTTCATAGCAGGCTGCAGTGTCGCAGGCACTTTGTTCCCGGGATGGTGTAGTGTCCTGGGCACTGGGATCACTAAAGGGTGCAGTGCCATGGACACTGGTTTCACTGGAGGGTGCAGGGCCGCGGACACTGTGTTCACTGGAGGGGGCAGTGTCGCAGGCATTCGGGGCCCTGGAGGGAGCAGTGCCGCCACATGTGGGTTCACTGGAGGCTGCCATGCTACGGGCAACGTGATCACTGGAGGCTGCATACAAGCTGGAACTGGTTTCATTGCATGGTGCAGGGCCGCAGCCAATGGGTACACAGTAGGCTACAGTGGGGCATGCACTGCATTCAATGGCGGGTGCGGTGCTGCGGGAAGTGGGTTCACTGGGGGCTCCAGTGCCATGGGATCTGGGTTCACTGGAGGCTGCAGTGCTGCGGGCACTGTGTTCACTGCAGGCTGCATAGAAGCGGGTACTGGGTTCACTGCATGATGCAGTGCTGCGGGCACTTTGTTCACTGGATGGTGTAGTGCCGTGGGCACCCTGTTCACTGGAGGGTGCAGTGGCAGGGACCCTGGCTTCACTGGAGGGTAGAATCCCCGAAGGCCCTGGGTACACTGCAGGCTGCAGTGCCGCGGGCACTGGGTTCACGGAGGGTTCATTGCCCCAGGCACTTTGTTCCCTGGAGGCTGAAGTGCCATGGGCACTGGGATAGTTGGAACCTGCAGTGCATTCGGAACTAGGTTCACTGCAGGCTGCAGTGCTGTGGGCACTGGGTTTACTGCAGACTTCATTGCAAGAATCACTGAGAAAACTGGAGGCTGCAGTGCTGTGGGCACGGGTTTCACTTGAGGACACAATGCCGCAGTACCAGCTTTCATGGCGTTTGCAGTGCCGTGGACCCCAGGTTCACTGGAGAATGCAGTACAGCGGGCGCTGGCTTCAATGGAGGCTGCAGAGCCTCGGGCACTGGATTCATTGCAGCCTGCAGTGTCGCAGGCACTTTGTTCACGGGCTGGAGTAGTGCCGTGGGCACTGGGTTCACTGGAGGGTGCAGTGCCACCGGCACTGGCTTCACTGGAGGGTGCAGTGCCAGGCTCACTGGCTTCACAGGAGGGTAGAGACCCGCAGGCCCTGGGTTCAGTGCAGGCTGCAGTGCCGCGGTCAGTTTGTTCCCTGGAGTTCATTGCCGCGGGCACTTTGTTCACCGGAGGCTGCAGTGTCATGCGCACTGGGATCCCTGGGACCTATAATGCACTCGGAACTGGGTTCACTGCAGGGTGCAGTGTTGTGGGCACTGGGTTCACTGGAGGGTGCAGTGCCACCGGCACTGGCTTCACTGGAGGGTGCAGTGCCAGGCTCACTGACCTCACGGGAGGGTAGAGACCCGCAGGCCCTGGGTTCACTGCAGGCTGCAGTGCGGCGGTCAATGGGTTCCTTGCAGGGTGCATTGCCGCGGACACTTTGTTCCCGGAGGCTGCAGTGCCATGCGCACTGGGATCCCTGGGACCTATAATGCACTCGGAACTGGGTTCACTGCAGGGTGCAGTGTTGTGGGCACTGGGTTCACTGCAGACTGCATTGCACGGATCACTGGGATCACTGGAGGCTCCAGTGCAGTGTACACGGGTTTCACTGGACGCTGGAATGCCGTGGGCACTGGCTTTACTGGGGGCTGCAGTGGCGCGGACCCTAGGTCCACTCGAGACTGCAGTACGGCGGGCACTGGCTTTCATGGAGGCTGCAGAGCCACGGGCACTGGGTTCATAGCAGGCTGCAGTGTCACAGGCACTTTGTTCACTGGATGCTGTAGTGCCCTGGGCACTGGGTTCACTGGAGGTTGCAGTGCCGCGGGCACTGGGTTCACTGCAGGCTGCAGTGCCATGAGAAATGGTTTCCCTGGTGCCTGCAGTGCCGCGGGCACCTGGTTCACTGGAGGCTCCACTGCCGCGGTCACTGGGTTCACTGGAGGCTCCAGTGCAGCGGGAACTGGCTTCACTGGAAGGTGTTGCGCCACGGACACTGGCTTTACTAGAATGTGCAGTGCCGCGGGCACTGGCTTCACTGGAGGGTGCGTTGCCGCAGGCACTTTGTTCACTGGAGGCCAAAGTGCCATGGGCACTGGGATCCTTGGAACCTGCAGTGCAGTCGGAACTAGGTTCACTTCAGGGTGCAGTGCTCTCGGCCCTGGGTTCCCTGCAGACTGCAGTGCACGGATCTCTGGGATAACTGGAGGCTGCAGTGCTGTGGGCATGGGTTTTACTTGAGGCCGCAATGCCGCGGGCTCTGGCTTTACTGGCGGCTGCAGTGCCGCGGTTCCAAGTTTCAATGGAGAATGCAGTTCGGCAGGGACTGGCTTCACTGGAGGCTGCACAGCCGTTGGCACTGGGTTCATAGCAGGCTGCAGTGTCACAGGCACTTTGTTCCCGGGATGGTGTAGTGCCGTGGGCACTGGGATCACTGGAGGGTAGTGCCGCCGACACTGGCTTCACTGGAGGCTGCAGTGCCACGGACACTGTGTTCACTGGAGGGGGCAGTGTCGCAGGCATTGGGGGCGCTGGAGGGAGCAGTGCCACCACATGTGGGTTCACTGGAGGCTGCTGTGCTACGGGCAATGTGTTCACTGGAGGCTGCATACAAGCTGGAACTGGTTTCACTGCATGGTGCAGGGCCGCGGCCAATGGGTACACAGTAGGCTACATTGGGGCATGCACTGCATTCAATGGCGGGTGCAGTGCTGCGGGAAGTGGGTTCACTGGAGGCTCCAGTGCCGTGGGATCTGGCTTCACTGGCCGCTGCAGTGCTGCAGGCAGTGTGTTCCCTGCATGCTGCATAGAAACGGGAACTGGGTTCACTGCATGGTGCAGTGCTACGGGCACTTTGTTCCCCGGATGGTGTAGTGCCGTGGGCACCCTGTTCACTGGAGGGTGCAGTGCCAGGGACACTGGGTTCACTGGAGGGTAGAGGCCCGCAGGCCCTGGGTACACTGCAGGCTGCAGTGCCGTGGGCACTGGGTTCATTACAGGATGTAGTGTCGCAGTCACTCTGTTCCAGGGATGGTGTTGTGCCATGGGCACTGGGTTCACTGGAGTGTGCAGTGCCTGGGTCTCTGGCTTTACTGGAGGGTAGAGTCCCGCAGGCCCTGGGTTCACTGCAGGCTGCAGTGCCACGGGCACTGCGTTCACCGGTGGGTGCATTGCCGTGGGCAATTTGTTCTCCGGAGGCTGCAGTGCCATGTGGACCGGGATCCCTGGAACCTGTAGTGCACTCGGAACTGGGTTCAATGCAGTTTACAGCGTTGTGGGCACTGGGTTCACTGCAGACTGCAGTGCACCGATCACTGGGATAACTGGAGGCTCCAGTGCTGTGGGTACGGGTTTCACTTGAGGCCGCAATGCCGTGGGCACTGGCTTTACTGGCGGCTGCATTCCTGCGGGCACTGGGTTCATAGCAGGCTGCAGTGCAGCAGGCACTTTTTTCACTGGATTCTGTAGTGCCCTGGGCACTGGGTTCCCTGGAGGGTGCAATGCCACCGACCCTGGCTTCCCTGGAGGGTGCAGTGTCATAGACACTGTGTTCCCTGGGGCGGGCAGTGTTGGAGGCAGTGGTCACTGGAGGCTGCAGTCCCACAGGCATTGGGTTTTCTCGAGGGGGCAGTGCCGCCGGGTCTGGGTTGACAGGAGGGTCCAGTGCTATGGGCAATGTGTTCACTGGAGGCTGCATAGAAGCTGGAAGTGTTTTCACTGCATGGTGCAGTGCCGTGGGCACTGGGTACACAGGAGGCTACAGTGCGGCATGCACTGCATTCACTGTCGGGTGCAGTGCTTCGGGAAGTTGCTTCACTGGGGCCTCCAGTGCCGTGGGTTCTGGGTTCACTGGAGGGTGCAGTGCTGCGGGCACTGGCTTCACTAGTGGCTGCAGTGCCTCGGGCACTGGGTTCACTGCAGAAGGCAGTGCCATGGACACTAGGTTCACTGGAAGTTGCAGTGCCGCGGGCACTGGGTTCACTGCAGGTTGCAGTGCTGCGAGCACTGGGATCACTGCAGGCTGCAGTTCCGCGGGCACTGGATTCACTGGAGGCTGAAGGCCGCCAGCGCTGAGTTCACTACAGGCTACAGTCCGCAGGCACTGGATTCATTACAGGATGTAGTGTCGCAGGCACTTTGTTCCTGGGATGGTGAAGTGCCGTGGGCACTGGGTTCACTGGAGGGTGCAGTGCCTGGGACACTGGCTTTACTGGAGGGTAGAGTCCCGCAGGCCCTAGGTTCACTGCAGGCTGCAGTGCCACGGGCACTGCGTTCACCGGAGGGTGCATTGCCGCGGGCACTTTGTTCACCGGAGGCTGCAGTGCCATGCGGAACGGGATCCCTGGAACCTGTAGTGCACTCGGAACTGGGTTCAATGCAGTTTACAGTGTTGTGGGCACTGGGTTCACTGCAGACTGCAGGGCACGGATCCCTGGGATAACTGGAGGCTGCAGTGCTGTGGGCACGGGTTTCACTTGAGGCCGCAATGCCGCGGGCACTGGCTTTGCTGGCGGCTGCATTGCTGCGGGCACTGGGTTCCTAGCAGTCTGCAGTGCAGCAGGCACTTTGTTCACTGGATTCTGTAGTGCCCTGTGCACTGGGCTCCCTGGAGGGTGCAATGCCGCGGACCCTGGCTTCCCTGGATGGTGCAGTGTCATAGACACTGTGTTCACTGGAGTTGGCAGTGTCAGAGGCATTGGTCACTGGAGGCTGCAGTCCCGCAGGCATTGGGTTTCCTCGAGGGGGCAGTGCCGCCGGGTCTGGGTTGACAGGAGGGTGCAGTGCTATGGGCAATGTGTTCACTGGAGGCTGCATACAAGCTGGAAGTGTTTTCCATGCATGATGCAGTGCCGTGGGCACTGGGTACACAGGAGGCTACAGTGCGGCATGCACTGCATTCACTGTCGGGTGCAGTGCTTCGGGAAGTTGCTTCACTGGGGCCTC
Source organism: Felis catus (assembly GCF_018350175.1). Taxonomy (NCBI): domain Eukaryota; kingdom Metazoa; phylum Chordata; class Mammalia; order Carnivora; family Felidae; genus Felis; species Felis catus. The sequence continues at coordinate 290,082 of NW_025408536.1, forward strand.
CAGTGCCGTGGGTTCTGGGTTCACTGGAGGGTGCAGTGCTGCGGGCACTGGCTTCACTAGAGGCTGCAGTGCCTCGGGCACTGGGTTCACTGCAGAATGCAGTGCCATGGACACTAGGTTCACTGGACGTTGCAGTGCCATGGGCACTGGTTTCTCAGCAGGGTACAGCACCGCGGGCACTGGTTTCACTGCAGGTTGCAGTGCTGTGAGCACCGGATCACTGCAGGGTGCAGTTCCGTGGGCACTGGATTCACTGCAGGCTGCAGTTCCATGGGCACTGGATTCACTGAAGGCTGAAGGCCGCCAGCGCTGAGTTCCCTACAGGCTACAGTTCTGCGGGCACTGGGTTCACTGCAGGTTGCAGTGCTGCGAGCCCTGGGGTCACTGCAGGCTGCAGTTCCGCGGGCACTGGATTCACTGGAGGCTGAAGGCCGCCAGCGCTGAGTTCACTACAGGCTACAGTGACACGGGCCCTGGGTTCACTGCTGGGTGCCGTGCGGCAGTCACTGCCTTCACTGGAGGGTGCAGTGCTGCGGCAGTGGGTTCACTGGAGGCTGCAGTGCAGTTGAACTGGGTTCACTGCAGCCTGAATTCCCCCGGGCACTGGGTTCACTGCAGGATGCAGTCCCGTGGACACTTTATTCACCGGAGTGTGCAGGTCTGAGGGCACTGGGCTCACTGGAGGCTGCATTGAGGAGGGCACTGGGCTCACTGGAGGCTCCAGTGCCGCGTGCACGGGGCTCACAGGAGGCTGCAGTGGGCAGGCATTGGGCTCACTGATGGCGGCCGTTCTGCATGAACTGGGATCACTGGATGTTGCAGTGCCGAGGGCTCTGGGAACACTGGAGGCTCCAGTGCCACAGACACTGGGCTCACTGGAGGCTCCAGTTTCGCAGGCACAAGGCCCACAAGAGGCTGCAGTAATGCGGGCACTGTGGTCACTTGAGGCTGCAGTGCCGTGGAAACTGGCCTCAATGGAGGCTGCATTACCGCAGGCACTGGGCAAACTGGTTACTCCAGTCGCTTGTACTTGGCTCACTGGAGGGTCCAGTGCCGCGGGCAATGGGCTTACTGGAGTCTGCAGTGCCGCGGGCACTGGGTTCCCTGGAGGCTGCAGTGCCGCGGTCACTGGGCTCTCATGAGGCTGCAGTGCTGCAGGCACTGGGCTCACTGGCGGCTACAGTGATGTGAGCACTGGACCGACAGGAGGCTGCAGTGGCGGAGGCACTGGGTTCACTGGAGTCTCCAGTGCTGCATGCACTGGGCTCATCAGAAGATGCAGTGCCATGGGCAGTGGCCTCACTGGAATCTGCAGTCCTGCGGGCACTGGGCTCCCTGGCAGCTGCAATGCTGAGGGCACTGGTTTCACTGGAGGGTGCAGTGCCACGGTCACTGAGTTCACTGGGGGCTCCAGTGTCGCTGGTACTAGGTTCACTGGATGCTGCAGTGCCTGGGTCACTGGGTTCACAGTAGGCTCCTGTGCTGTGGGCACTCGGTTCACTGGAGGCTGAAGTTCCACGGGCACTGGGTTCACTGCAGGCTGTAGTGCCGGGATCACTGGGTTCACTGAGGCTGCAGTGCCACGGGCACTGGGTTCACCGGAGGATGCTGTTCTGCGGGCACTGGGTTCACCGGAGACTCCAGTGCTTTGGGCATGTGTTCATGGGAGGCTGCAGTGCCGCGGGTACTGGGTTCACTGGAGGCTGCAGTGTTGCGGGCACTGTGTTCACTGGAAGCTGCAGTGCCTCGGGCACTGAGTTCACTGGAGGCTGCAGTGCCGCTGGCAGTTCACTGGAGCTGGAGTCCAGTGGGCATTTGAGCACTGGTCGTTCCAGTGCCATGGTCCCTGAGTGCCCGAACACTCGGGCACTGGAGCCTAGGGCGTGCTGCTTGGGATTTTGTGTCTCCATGTCTCACTGTCTTTCCCCGGGAGGCTCTCTGGTTTGAGCACAGACCTGGAGGCTGCATGGGATTCTGTGTCTCCCTCTTCCTCTGTCCTTTCCAGGAGTTTCTGTGCTGAGACCAAAGAGCCTGGAGGGTGCTTGGAATTCTGTGTCTCCTCTCTCTGTCCTTCTCCTCCAGTTCCTTCACGCACTGGGAAATAGGACTTCAGTCACTGGGAGTGACGACTGCAGTCACTAGAAGTAACTGCAGACATTGAGTGTGTCTTTGACTTCAGTCACTGGGAGTGACTATGACATCAGTCACTGGGAGTGACTTCGGGAGTCTTCCATCAGTGGGATGACTTCGAGAGGGTCTTCCATCACTGTGTGTGACTTCACGAGGGACTTCCGTCACTGGGAGTGATTTCAGTCATTGGGGGTGACTGACTTCAGTCACTGGGCATGCCCTCAGGCCTTGGGCATGCCTGTGCCCTTCAGGCAGTCTTCTAGCCTTCAGGCACAGGGTGAGAATTCAGGCATGGGGCAAGCCCACAGGCATGGGGGGTGCCTTCAGGCAAGGGGCGTTCCTTCAGGCACTGGGCGGGGCTTCATGCATGGGGCAAGGCTTCAGGCACTGGGCTTTCCTTCAGGCACGGGCCTTGCCTGCAGGCAAGGGGCTTGAGTACAGGCACCTGGAGCTGTTTCAGGCAAGAGGCATGCCTTCAGGAACAGGGAGCGGCTTCAGGCACGGGGCGCACCTTCAACCATGGAGCTTGTCTTCAGGCCCTGGGAGCACCTTCAGGTTCAGTGAGCGGCTTCACGCATAGGGCGCAACTTCAGAAACGGGGAGACTCTGTGCTCTTCAGGCACAAGGCACGCCATTAGGCACTGTGCTCGCCATCAGGCAAAGGGTTCACTCAGGCAAGCGGTGCGTTGTCACCCATGGGGTGCTCCCTCAGAGAGTGCCTGTGCCTTTCAGGCAAAGGGAGTGCCTTCAGGAACGGGGAGTGCCTTTAGGCATGGTGAGTGGCTTCAGCAACTGGAGGATCTGTGCTGGGAGCACTGGGGCCTGGAGGCTCTGTGCTGCGAGTACGGAGCCTGGAGGCTGCTTGGAATTCTGCGTCTCCCTCTCTCTCTCTGTCCTTTCCCTGCAGTTCCTTCAGGCACTGGGAGTGCTGACTTCAGGGACTGGCAATGAAGACTTCAGTCACTGGGAGTGACGACTGCAGTCACTAGGAGTAACTGCAGACACTGAGTGTGATTTTGACTTCAGTCACTGGGAGTGACTGTAACATCGGTCACTGGGAATGACTTTGACTTCAGTCCCTGGGAGTGACTTCTGGAGTGACTTCTGTCAGTGGGAGTGACTGCTACAGGGAGTTCCTTCACTGTGTGTGACTTCCCGAGGGGCTTCCGTCACTGGGTGTGAATTCGCGAGGGACTACCGTCACTGGGAGAGACTTCAATCATTGGGGGTGACTGACTTCAGTCACTGGGCTTGCACTCAGGCACTGTGCATGCCTGTGCCCTTCAGGCAGGGGGCTAGCCTTCAGGCACAGGGTGAGAATTCAGGCATGGGGCAAGCCCTCAGGCATGGGGCGTGCCTTCAGGCACTGGGCGGGGCTTCATGCATGGGGCAAGGCTTCAGGCACGGGGCTTTCCTTCAGGCACCGGCCTTGCCTGCAGGCAAGGGGCTTGAGTACAGGCACCTGGAGCTGTTTCAGGCAAGAGACATGCCTTCATGAACAGGGGTGGCTTCAGGCACATGGAGCGTTTTCAAGCACGGGGCGCATCTTCAACCATGGAGTTTGTCTTCAGGCACTGGGAGCATCTTCAGGTACAGTGAGCGGCTTCATGCACAGGGTGTGACTTCAGGCACGGGGAGCCACTGTGCTCTTCAGGCACAGGTCGCGCGCTTAGGCACTGGGCTTGCCCTCAGGCACAGGGCGCACTCAGGCAAGGGGTGCACTGTCACCCATGGGGTGTGCCCTCAGAGAGTGCTTGTGCCTTTCAGGCAAAGGGAGTGCCTTCAGGAATGGGGAGTGCCTTCAGGCATGGTGAGTGGCTTCAGGAACTGGAGGCTCTGTGCTGGGAGCACCGGGGCCTGGAGACTCGGTGCTGGGAGCACAGAGCCTGGAGGGCTGGAAGGGATTCTGTGTCTCCCTCTGTCTCTGTCCTTTCCCGGGAGATTCCGTGCTGAGACCACAGAGCCTGGAGGCTGCTTGGAATTCTGTGTCTCGCTCTCTCTGTCCTTCCCCTGCGATTTCTTCAGGCACTGGGAGTGCCAACTTCAGGCACTGGCAGTGAAGACTTCAGGCACTGGTAGTAACCACTGCAGTCACTAGGAGTAACTTCAGACACTGTGTGTGACTTTGACTTCAGTCACTATGAGTGACTATGACATCAGCCACTGTGAGTGGCTTTGACTTCAGTCCCTGGGAGTGACTTCAGTCCCTGGGAATGACTTCGGGAGGGACTTCTGTCACTGGGAGAGGGACTTCCGTCACTGGGAGTGAATTCGCGAATGACTTCTGTCACTGGGAGTGACATCGGGAGCGACTGCTGTCACGGGCAGTGACTTCAGGAGAGACTTCCCTCACTGGGAGTGACATAGTGAGTGATTTCTGTCACTGGGCATGACTTCGGGAGAGGTTTCCATCACTTGGAATGACTTTGGGAGTAACTTCCTTCCCTGGGAGTGACTTTGACTTCAGTCACTGGGAGTGACTTTGGGAGTGACTTCATGCACTGGGCATGACTCAGTCATTGGGGGTGACAGACTTCAGTCACTGGGCATGCCCTCAGGCACTGGGCATGCCTGTGCCATTCAGGCATAGAGCAAGCCTTCAGGCATGGTGCTTGCCTTCAGACAAGGGGTGTGCCTTCAGGCACTAGGCGGGGCTTCATGCATGGGTCTTGTCTTCAGGCACTTGGAGCCCCTTCAGGTACAGTGAGCAGCTTCATGCACAGGGCGTGACTTCAGGCAAGGGGAGTTCTGTGCTCTTCAGGCACAGGACGCACCATCAGGCACAGGACGCCCTCAGCCTGGTGTGTGCCGTCAGGCATGGGGCGCACCTTCAGGGAATGCCTGTGCCCTTGAGTCAAGTGGAGTGTTTTCTGGCATGGGGCTTGCCTTCAGGCATGTGGAGCATCTTCAGGCATGGGGTGCGGCTTCAGGCACAGAGAGCTCCTGTGCCATTCAGGTAAGGGGAGCACATGTGCCTTTCCACAAGGGATGCCCCATCATGCACAGGATGCTCATTGAGACTCACAGCATGCCCTCAGGAATGGGGTGCGCCCTCAGAGAGTACCTCTGCCTTTCAGGCAAAGGGAGTGCCTTCAGGCATGGTGAGCGGCTTCAGGAAGTGGAGGCTCTGTGCAGGGAGCACAGGGCCTGGAGGCTTCATGGGATTCTGTCTCCCTCTCTCTCTGTCCTTCCACGGGAGGCTGTTTGGAATTCTGTGTCTCCTTTTCTCTGTGTCCTTCCCCTGCAGTTCCTTCAGGCACTGGGAGTGACGACTGCAGTCACTAGGAGTAACTGCAGACACTGAGTGTGACTTTGACTTCAGTCACTGTGAGTGACTATGACATCAGTCACAGGGAGTGGCTTTGACTTCAGTCACTTGTCGTGACGTCAGGAGTGACTTCAGTCTCTAGGAGTGACTTCGGGAGTGACTTCTGTCACGGGGAGTGACTTTGGGAGTAACTTTATTTACTGGGAGTGACTTTGACTTCAGTCACTGGGAGTGACTTTGGGAGTGTCTTCATTCACTGGGAAAGACTTCAGTCATTGGGAGTGACTGACTTCAATCACTGGGCATGTCCACAGGCACTGGGCATGCCTGTGCCCTTCAGGCAGGGGGCTAGCCTTCAGGCACAGGGTGAAAATTCAGGCATGGGGCAAGCCTTCAGGCATGGAGCTTGCCTTCACGCAAGGGGTGTGCCTTCAGGCACTGGGCGGGGCTTCATGCATGGGGCAAGGCTTCAGGCACAGGGCTTGCCTTCAGGCAAGGGGCTTGAGTACAGGCACCTGAAGCTGTTTCAGGCAAGAGGCATGCCTTCAGGAACGGGGAGCAGCTTCAGGCACAGGGAGCGTCTTTAGGCACGTGGCGCACCTTCAACCATGGGGCTTGTCATCAGGCACTGGGAGCACCTTTAGGTACAGCCAGCGGCTTCATACATGGGGCACAACTTAAGGCACAGGGGGAGTCTGTGCTACAGGCACGGGGCGCCCTCTGGCGAGGGGTGCGCTGTCAGGCATGGTATGCGCCTTCAGGGAGTGCCTGTGCCCTTCATTCAAGGGAAGTGCCTTCAGGCATGGAATATGCCTTCAGGCACTGGGCGAGGCATTATGCATGGGGTGCTGCTTCAGTCTAGGGGCTTGCTTTCAGGCAGTGGGCTTGCCTACAGGCATACAGAGCTCTATCAGGCATGGGTCATGTCTTCTGGAACAGGGAGTGGCTTCAGGCACAGGGAGCATCTTCAGGCAAGGGGTGCACCTTCAGCCATGGGAGCGCCTTCAGGCACAGGGTACTGGGAGCGCCTTCAGGCACAGGGCACAGCTTCATGCAAGGGGCGTGCCTTCAGGCAAGGGGAGCATCTGTGCTCTTCAGGCATGGGGCACACAGTCAGGCATGGGGCGAACCATCAGGCATAGGGAGTGGCTTCAGGCATGGGGCGCGGCTTCAGGCAAGTGGAGGTCCTGTGCCATTCAGGCAAGGGGAGCGCCTGTGACACTCAGGCACGGAATGCCCCATCCTGCACAGGGAGCTCAGTCAGACTCAGGGCATGCCTTCAGGCATGGGGTATGCCTTTAGAGAGTGCTGGTGCCTTTCAGGCAAGGGGAGTGCCTTCAGACAAGGGGAGTGCCTTCAGGCATTGGAGGCTCTGTCCTGTGAGCACAGAGCCTGGGGTTTCTGTGCTGGGAGTACAGAGCCTGGAGGGGCTTCTTGGGATTCTATGTCTCCCTCTCTGTCCTTCCCCAGGAGGCTCTGTGGTGAGAGCATAGAGCCTGGAGCCTGCTTGGGGTTCTGTGTCTCCCTCTCACTCTTTCCTTCCCCTGGAGTGTCTTCAGGCACTGGGAGTGCCAATTTCAGGCACTGGGAGTGATGACTGCAGTCCCTGTGAGTGGAGACTCCAGTCACTGGGAGTAACTGCAGACACTTAGAGTGACTTTGACTTCAGTCTATGGGAGTGACTATGACATCAGTCACTGGGAATGACTTTGACTTCAGTCACTGGGAGTGACTTCAGGAGTGACTTCAGTCACTGGGAGTGACTTCGGGAGTAACTTCAGTCACTGGGAGTGACTTCGGGAGTGACTTCAGTCATTAGGGAATGACTTCGAGAGGGACTTCCCTCACTGGGAGTGACTTCGGGCATGACTTCTGACTCTGGGAGTGACATCTGGAGTGACTTCCGTCACTTGCAGTCACTTCGGGAGTGACTTTCATCACTGGGAGTGACTTCGAGAGGGACTTCCCTCACTGGGAGTGACTTTGGGATGACTTCCTTCACTGGGAGTGACTTTGTCTTCAGTCACTGGAAGTGACTTTGACTTCATTCCCTGGGATTGTCTTTGGGAGTGACTTCATTCACTGGGCATGACTTCAGACATTGGGAGTGACTGACTTCAGTCACTGGGTATGCCCTCAGGCACTGGGCATGCCTGTGCCCTTCAGGCAGGGGGCGAGCCTTCTGGCATGGGTGGAGACTTCAGGCAAGGGGTGAGCCTTCAGGCAAGGGCAAGCCTTCAGACATTGGACCTGTCTTCAGGCATGGGACATGGCTTCATGCTCGGGGCATGGCTTTAGGCAAGGGGCTTGCCTTCAGGTAAGGGGCTTGTCTTTAGGCATGGGGCATGCCTTCAGGCCCTGGGCATGCCTTCAGGCACAGGGAGCGGCTTCAGGCAAGGGGCTTGCCTTCAGGTACTGGGAGCATCTGTGCCCTTCAGGACACTTTCCATGGAAAGTAACGCTGCACCACTTCTGGCCCCACATGTGTGTGGTCATATCAGATTTAGGAATTTTGTCCTCATCGAGAGAGAGAGAGAGAGAGAGAGAGAGAGAGAGAGAGAGAGAGAGAGAGAGAGAGTGAGTCTTAGCTAGTGTTTGGGTTTGGGCCAGGGCTGAATGGACAGGAGACCCGTGATCACCCTGGAAGGCTGAAGTGAGGGCCCATGCACTAATGCGTGTAAGGTTTAGGATTATGGTAAGAGTTGGTGTGAACTTTAGGTTGAGGGGTATGGTGCGGGTCAAGGTTACTGTTAGGTTTAGGTCCCAGGAGGTTCTAGGCATTGAACCCCTAGCAGTGCAGTGGTCTCCACATAGGGTTGAATGGAGACTGCATGAAAGCCTCTAGTTCAGGCTTCGTCTTTCCATGCCAGAGCCAGCCTCCCGTGAGTGCCACTCTTCAGTTGGGCCTCAGCACCCTCCTTGTGCAACTCCATGCCGGCAGTGGAATTGACATGATGATGTTCCAATTCCATACCGAATAATACTTCAGGGGTCTGGGCCCTATGGGCGTGGTGTTCTCAGAATTAGGAACTCGATCCCCATTGGGAGAGAGCCATCGCTAAGGTTAGGGTATGTTCCAGCGACATAAGCACTGCTGAAGCGACACCAGTCCCTTGAGGTACATAGGGGGCTGAATAGGGCGCATGCACAGTTGCAGGTCAGATGTAGGGTTACGGTTGGAGTTGGTGAGGTTGGTGTGTATAGTTATGTTCATTGTCATAGTTCTGTTCATAGTTATGTTCATGGTGAGGTTGGTGTGTATAGTTATGTTCATTATTGGGTTTGGGGTTAAGTCCTAGGTGGCTCCTAGTGATTAACCAACAGCAATGCAGTGAGCTTCCCGGAGGGCTCAGTGGAGGGCATATTGCAGGTTGTCCGTCATGCTTAGTCTTTGTTTGCCAGGGCAAGCCTCCATCATGGGCCATTCTTTGAGACTCAGTAACCACTTCTGCAGCAACATCTGGGCTTTGGATATTACATGGTGATATTCCACATTCCACGCCGAGTAATACTCCTCCTCCTCTGGACTCCATGTGTGTGGTATCCTCAGACTAAAGAATTGAGTCACCATCAGGAGAGAGCCTTAGTTTGAGTTAGGGTTTGCTTCAAGGCCATAAGCAGTGCTGAGGCAACACTACTCACGTTATCTACATGGGGTGTTGGATGAGGGACCATGCGCACGTGAGGGCTGGTGTAGGATTAGTGTTAGAGTTGGAGTGAGGTTTAGGTTGAGGAGTACTGTGAGGGTCACAGTTAGGGTTAGGGTCCAGGAGGCCCTAGGTGCTGAAACCCAAGCAGTGCAGTGATCTCCCTGGAGGGCTGAAGGAGGTCGCATTGGAGGGTGCCGGCCAGGCTTAGTCTTTAGGGGCTAGGGCCAGCCTTGGATATGGACCACACTTTGGTTGGGCCTCAGCAACCCCCTTGTGCAGCTCCCTCTGGGCTTTGGAAATTACCTCGTCATGTTCCACGTTCCATGCTGAGGAATCCGGCTCCTTTTCTGAACCCCACATGTGTGGTTTGCACAGAAGTAAGTATTGGGTCACCATGGGGAGACAGCCTAAAATGGAGTTCGGGTTCGTTCAGGGACGTAAGCAGGGCCGAAGCGACAGCAGTCCCGTGATCTCCCTGGAGGGCTGAAGTGAGGGTCCCTGCGAGGGTGCGGGTCAGTTGTAGGTTATGTTTAGGGGTGATGTTTAGGTTGAGGGGTACTTTGAAGGTCATGGTTATTGTTAGGTCTCACGAGGCTCTAGGTGCAAAAACCCCAGGAAGGATGTGGTCTCCAAGAGGGGCTGAGTGGATCCCACATGGGATTGTGCTGATCAGGCTTTGTCTTTGAGTGCTCGATCAAGCCTCTTGTGTGAGTCACTCTTCAGTTGGGCCTCAGGAACCCCCTTGTGCAGCTCCTTGTGGGTAATGGAAATGACACGATTATGCTCCAAGATCCATGCCGAGGAATCCTGCAAAGCTTTGGGCCCCATGTGTGTGGTCTCTCAGAGTTAGGCATTGGATCCCCATCGGGAT